>NC_092010.1:34189928-34498799 GCF_044704955.1 Pristiophorus japonicus
TAGACAGATTTTTGAGTGATAAAGGAATAAAGGGTTATGGGGAGCGGGCAGGGAAGGGGAGCTGAGTCCATGATCAGATCAGCCGTGATCTTATTAAATGGCGGAGCAGGCTCGAGGGGCTAAATGGCCTGCTCCTGCTCCTATTTCTTATGTTCCTCATCTCCATTCTTCCCTTTGGTGATACAATACACAGACGTAGAATCAGCTTCCACATGTACACTGATGACACCAAGCTCTACCTTTCGATCATCTCTCTCGATCTTTCCACTGTCTATCAGCTGTCAAACTACTTGTCTGACATCCAGTCTTGGGCAGACCCACAATATAAATGCAAGTGTCTGGGAGGATTATAGCATACCGTCTTTATAACCCACCCCTCCCCAAACGTGTAGCTTCTACTAAGCAAAACTCGACATATATTGTTAAACGGCACTTACTTTCTGTTATGTATGTAAATTTGTATATACCTTATACAGCCACCAGAGGGCTCATCCACTGGAATCCCAAGGGATCCCACAATCCCTTGGGAGCACAGGTACTTAAGGAGGCCTCACAGGCTGGAGAGGCACTCTGGCGACCTGCAATAAAAGACTAAGGTCACACTTTACTTTGAGCTTACAGTATCCAGTCAGACTCTTTATTCATATATAACACTTTCCTTGCATTAGCTCAAGTACATTGACTGGGGGGGGGGGTCGCAGATTCAGATACTGTCCATCTGGGGCTGTGTATTATTTTTCTTCTCAGGATGTGGGCGGCATTTATTGATTATGCCTAGCCACCCTGAGAACGGGCTGGTGAGCCTCCTTCTTAAACCACTGCATGTTTGATGCAACTGAGTGGCATACGCAGCCACATCAGAGTTAACTACGCTGTTGTGGGACTGGTGTCACATATAGGCCAGATAAGGACGGCAGGTTTCCTTTCCTAAAGGACATTAATGAACATTGGATTTTTAATGACAATCTGATAGCTTCAAGATCACCTTTACTGACACCATTTTTAATGTCCAACTGAATTCAAGTTCTCAGCTGCTATTGTGGGATTTGAATTTACATGCTCTGGATGTATTGGTCCAGGCGTCTGGATCACTAGTCCAAGTAAGATTACCGCTACACTACCGTACTCCAGGTGTGTGTATATTGCATACCGTGAGCATATTGTCTCAACAATTCAGAATTCTGAATTCTATATTGGTTGACTTACAAGCATGGATTTTTGCTGTTGTGGCTGGACACCAATTGCTTTCGGCAGCTGACACTTATATTTGAGAAGTTAGGACAGGAGACAATAGTTGCAGGGGGTCCACCATACAGAAAGGGTCACTGGAGATCAGTGGTTTTCATACATGGCTAGAAAACGCAACAAACCTGAGGACTGCGAGAAATTTAGAACTCAACAGAGGAGGACTAAGGGTTTAATTAAGAGGGGGAAAATAGAGTACAAGAGGAAGCTTGCAGGGAACATTAAAACTGACTGCAAAAACATCTATAAATATGTGAAGAGAAAAAGATTAGTGAAGACAAACGTAGGTCCCTTGCAGTCGGATTCAGGTAAATTTATAATGGGGAACAAAGAAATGGCAGACCAATGAACAAATACTTCGGTTCTGTCTTCACGAAGAAAGAGACAAATAACCTTCCGAATGTACTAGGGGACAGTGGGTCTAGTGAGGATGAGGAACTGAAGGATATCCTTATAAAGCAGGAAATTGTGTTAGGGAAATTGATGGGATTGAAGGCCGATAAATCCCCGATAAAGGCCTGACAGTCTGCATCCCAGAGTACTTAAGGAAACATAGAAAATAGGTGCAGGAGTAGGCCATTCGGCCCTTCAAGCCTGCACCGCCATTCAGCAAGATCATGGCTGATCATTCCCTCAGTACCCCTTTCCTGCTTTTTCTCCATACCCCTTGATCCCCTTAGCCGGAAGGGCCATATCTAACTCCCTCTTGAATATATCCAATGAACTGGCATCAACAACTCTCTGTGGTAGGGAACTCCACAGGTTAACAACTCTCTGAGTGAAGAAGTTTCTCCTCATCTCAGTCCTAAATGGCCTACCCCTTATCCTAAGGCTATGTCCCCTGGTTCTGGATTTCCCCAACATCGGGAACATTCTTCCCGCATCTAACCTGTCCAGTCCCGTCAGAATCTTATACGTTTCTATGAAATCCCCTCTCATCCTTCTAAACTCCAGTGAATAAAGGCCCAGTTGATCCAGTTTCTCCTCATATGACAGTCTAGCCATCCCTGGAATCAGTCTGGTGAACCTTCACTGCACTCCCTCAATAGCAAGAACGTCCTTCCTCAGAATAGGAGACCAAAACTGAACACAATATTCCAGGTGAGGCCTCACTAAGGCCCTGTACAACTGCAGTAAGACCTCCCTGCTCCTATACTCAAATCCCCGAGCTATGAAGGCCAACACACAATTTGCCTTCTTTACCACCTGCTGTACCTGCATGCCCACTTTCAGTGACTGATGAACCATGACACCCAGGTCTCGTTGCACCTCCCCTTTTCCTAATCTGCCGCCATTCAGATAATATTCTGTCTTCGTGTTTTTTACCCCCAAAATGGATAACCTCACATTTATCCACATTATACTGCATCTGCCATGCATTTGCCCACTCACCTAACCTGTCCAAGTCACCCTGCAGCCTCTTAGTGTGTCCTCCTCACAGCTCACACCGCCACCCAAACTTGGAGATATGACACTCAATTCCTTCATCTAAATCATTAATGTATATTGTAAAGAGCTGGGGTCCCAGCACTGAACCCTGTGGCACTCCATTCGTCACTGCCTGCCATTCTGAAAAGGACCCATTTATCCCGACCGCCAACCAGTTCTCTATCCACGTCAGTACATTACCCACAATACCATGTGCTTTGATTTTGCATGCCAATCTCTTGTGCGGGACCTTGTCAAAAGCCTTTTGAAAGTCCAAATACACCACATCCACTGGTTCTCCCTTGTCCACTCTGCTAGTTACATCCTCAAAATATTCCAGAAGATTCGTCAAGCATGATTTCCCTTTCATAAATCCATGCTGACTTGGTCCGATCCGGTCACTGCCTTCCAAATGCGCTGCTATTTCATCCTTAATGATTCATTCCAACATTTTCCCCACCAGGCTAACCGGTCTATAATTACCCGTTTTCTCTCTCCCTCTTTTTTAAAAAAGTGGTGTTACATTAGCTACCCTCCAGTCCATTGGAACTAATGCAGAGTCGATAGACTGTTGGAAAATGATCACCAATGCATCCACTATTTCTAGGGCTACTTCCTTAAGTACTCTGGGATGCAGACTATCAGGCCCCGGGGATTTATCGGCCTTCAATCCCATCAACTTCCCAAACACAATTTCCCGCCTAATAAAGGATATCTTTCAGTTCCTCATTCTCATTAGAACCACTGTCCCCTAGTACATTCGGAAGGTTATTTGTGTCTTCCTTCGTGAAGACAGAACCGAAGTATTGGTTCAATTGGTCTGCCATTTCTTTGTTCCCCATTATAAATTCACCTGAATCAGACAGCAAGGGACCTACATTTGTCTTCACTAATCTTTTTCTCTTCACATATTTATAGAAGCTTTTGCAGTCAGTTTTTATGTTCCCTGCAAGCTTCCTCTCGTACTCTATTTTCCCCCTCTTAATTAAACCCTTAGTCCTCCTCTGTTGAATTCTAAATTTCTCCCAGTCCTCAGGTTTGTTGCTTTTTTTTTTAGCCAATTTATATACCTCTTCCTTGGCTTTCACACTATCCTTAATTTCCTAACCAGATTCTTGTGTTTCACTGTACATAGGCAGCATATTCATTATCTATTTATACACATCCAGAATGCGAGAGATGTGGATTAAAATGAACAGGAATGCAATGGAAATGAGTGGAAGGCAAACTTTAAATTAATTATCTCCATTATATGCACACAAATGAACAGCGATTTTTTTATTCCACCCACAGCTGAAACATAATGTCAAAGTGAAAGAACATATTATATCAAACAGCTCCTGTGAGCTACTACAGCTTCATCCATCACCATCAATGAAGAACCTGGTGATCATCTGTACATCTACAAGGGTCAACTGAACTCACTGAAGGGTAAAAGGATTATCCAGCACCAAACACCCTGTTGTGCATCTGTAAAGCATGCACTCTCATGTTCCGCCACCAGGGAGCTCATCCCCTGAAGTCCCAAGGGATTCCAGCATCCCTTGGGAGCGCTGTATATAAGCCGGTCCCCAAGGCCTGTTCCTCACTCTGGAGTATCTTATTAAAGACTGAGGTCACTGTTACTTTAACCTCCCTGCGTGCAGTCTCATCTGTGTGAGGAACACAATAACTGGCGATGAGAATACGAATCCAACGCAAAGATGCAGCAAACTGTGGGCATCCTGGAGAAGTTCTCGGAGGGTGAGGACTGGGAAGCCTATGTCGAACGGCTAGACCAGTACTTTGTAGCCAACGAGCTGGACGGAGAAGGAAGCGCTGCAAAAAGGAGAGCGGTCCTCCTCACGGTCTGCGGGGCACCGACCTACAACCTCATGAAGAATCTTCTGGCTCCGGTGAAACCCACAGAAAAGTCGTATGAGGAGCTATGTACACCGGTTCGGGAGCATCTTAACCCGAGGGAGAGAGTGCTGATGGCGAGGTATCAGTTCTACACGTGCCAGCGATCTGAAGGTCAGGAAGTGGCGAGCTATGTCGCCAAGCTAAGGTGACTTGCAGGACAATGTGAGTTTGATGGCTACCTGGAGCAAATGCTCAGAGACTTTTTTGTACTGGACATTGGCCACGAGACCATCCTACGAAAACTTTTGACTGTAGAGACACCGACCCTCAGTAAGGTCATTGCGATAGCACAGGCGTTTATGTCCACCAGTGATAACACCAAACAAATCTCTCAGCACACAAGTGCTAGCAATGTTCACAAATTAATTGGAACTGTGTTTGCGAGCAGAAATGTACAGGGCAGAACACACGAGTCTGCAACTGCCAGCAGGCCTCAGGTGACCCAGATGACTCAGAGTCCGCAACAAAGGATGAATGCAAGGCAATTCACACCTTGTTGGCGTTGTGGAAGCTTCCATTCAGCCTATTCATGCTGCTTCAAAGGGTATGTTTGCAAGAGCTGTGGAACAATGGGGCACCTCCAACGAGCTTGCAAACGAGCTGCAAGCTCTGCAAAACCTGCTATCCACCACGTGACAGAGGAAGATTGGTCCATGGTGGATCAAAGCAATTTCGAGCCTCAGAGAGAGGAGGCAGATGCTGAAGTACATGAGGTGCATACATTTTCGACGAAATGTCCACCTATAATGCTAAACGTAAAATTGAATGGCTTACCCATAGCCATGGAACTGGACACTGGCGCTAGCCAATCCATCATGAGTAAAAAGATGTTTGAGAGACTGTGGTGCAACAAGGCATTCAGACCAGCCCTGAGCCCCATCCACACGAAACTGAGAACGTACACCAAAGATCTTATCACTGTCCTGGGCAGCGCCATGGTCAAGGTCACCTACGAGGGCACGGTGCACGAACTCCCACTCTGGATTGTCCCAGCCATGGCCCCACACTGCTTGAAAGGAGCTGGCTGGGCAAAATCTGCTGGAACTGGGATGACATCCGAGCGCTATCACATGTCGATGAGGCCCTCACGTACTCAGGTTCTTAACAAATTTCCTTCCCTTTTTGAGCCAGACATTAGCAACTTTTCCGAGGCGAAGGTGTGGATCCACTTGATCCCAGAGGCACGACCCATTCACCACAAGGCGCGAGCGGTACCTCACATGATGAGGGAGAGAGTGGAAATCGAGCTGGACAGGCTGCAACGCGAGGGCATCATCTCCCCAGTGGACTTCAGCGAGTGGGCCAGCCCGATTGTTCCAGTACTCAAAAGTGATGGCACGGTCAGGATTTGCGGCGATTATAAAGTAACTATTAATCGTTTCTCGCTACAGGACCAATACCCGCTACCTAAGGCAGACGACCTATTTGCGTCGCTGGCAGGAGGCAAGACGTTCACCAAGCTCGACCTGACTTCGGCCTACATGACGCAGGAGCTGGAGGAGTCTTCGAAGGGCCTCACCTGCATCAACACGCACAAGGGACTGTTCATCTACAACAGGTGCCCGTTTGGAATTCGGTCGGCTGCAGCGATCTTCCAGAGAGACATGGAGAGCCTACTCAAGTCGGTACCACACACGGTGGTCTTTCAGGACGACATATTGGTCACGGGTTGGGACACCACCGAGCACCTACAAAACCTGGAGGAGGTCCACCAGCGACTGGATCACGTCGGGCTGCAGCTGAAGAGGTCGAAATGCATCTTCATGGCAACAGAAGTGGAGTTTTTGGGGAGAAAGATCACGACGGACGGCATTCGGCCCACAGACGCCAAGACAGAGGCTATCAGGAACACGCCCAGGCCACAGAAAGTCACGGAACTGCGGTCGTTCCTGGGACTCAACTATTTTGGTAACTTCCTACCGTAGTTAAGCACCCTTTTAGAGCCCCTCCATGTGTTATTGCGCAAAGGTGAGAACTGGGTATGGGGAAAAAAAAACAGTAATTGCTTTTGAGAAAGCCAGAAACATTTTATGCTCCAACAAGCTACTTGTATTGTACAACACGTGTAAAAGACTTGTGCTAGCATGTGACGCGTCGTCATACAGAGTCGGGTGTGTATTACAACAAGCCAACGTTGTGGGGAAGTTGCAATCTGTCGCCTATGCTTCCAGGAGCTTGTCTAAGGCCGAGAGGCCTACAGCATGATTGAGAAAGAGGCATTAGCGTGTGTGTTCGGGGTAAAGAAAATGCATCAGTACCTGTTTGGCCTCAAATTTGAGCTGGAAACCAATCACAAGCCCCTCACATCCCTGTTCGCTGAAAACAAGGGGATAAATACTAATGCCTCAGCCCGCATACAAAGGTGGGCACTCGCACTATCAGCGTATAACTATATCATCCGCCACAGGCCAGGCACCGAGAACTGTGCAGATGCTCTCAGTCGGCTACCATTGCCCACCACGGGTGTGGAAATGGTGCAAACTTGTTGATGGTGGCGCAGCCTGCAGACTTGATGGTCATGGAAGCGTTTGAAAATTATAAATCACCTGTCACGGCCCGCCAGATTAGGACTTGGACCAGCCAAGATCCTCTGCTGTCCCGAGTAAAAAAAACTGTGTATTGCATGGGAGCTGGGCCAGCATCCCCGTTGAAATGCAAGGGCCAATCAAGCCGTTCCAGCAGCGAAAGGACGAGCTGTCCATTCAGGCAGACTGCCTGTTGTGGGGTAACCGCGTAGCGCTACCAAAAAAGGGCAGGGAGACGTTCATCTCGGATCTCCACAGCACACACCCGGGTATAGTAATGATGAAAGAGATAGCCAGATCCCACGTGTGGTGGCCCGGTATCGACTCTGACTTAAAATCCTGTGTGCGGCAATGCAGCATATGTGCTCAGTTGAGCAACGCACCCAGAGAGGCACCACTAAGTTTGTGGTCCTGGCCCTCCAGACCATGGTCGAGGATCCATGTCGACTATGCGGGCCCGTTTCTTGGTAAAATGTTCTTGGTGGTGGTGGATGCTTTTTCAAAATGGACTGAATGTGAAATAATGTCGGGAAGCACCGCCACCGCCACCATTGAAAGTCTGAGGGCCATGTTTGCCAAGCACGGCCTGCCTGGCATACTGGTCTGTGACAACGGGCCATGTTTCACCAGTGCCGAATTCATGACCTGCAATGGGATCAAACATGTCACCTCGGCCCTGTTTAAACCACCCTCCAATGGGCAGGCAGAGCGGGCAGTACGAACCATCAAACAGAGCCTTAAACGAGTCACAGAAGGCTCACTCCAAACCCCCCTGTCCCGAGTACTGCTCAGCTACCGCACGAGACCCCACTCGCTCACAGGGGTGCCCCCGGCTGAGCTACTCATGAAAAGGACACTTAAAACCAGACTCTCGCTGGTTCATCCCAACCTGCATGATCAGGTAGAGAGCAGGCGGAAGCAACAAAATGTAAACGACGGTCGCGCCACTGTGTCACGTGAAATTGATCTGAATGACCCTGTGTATGTGCTAAACTATGAACATGGTCCCAAGTGGATCGCGGGCACGCTGATAGCTAAAGAAGGGAATAGGGTGTTTGTAGTCAAACTCGACAAAGGACAAATTTGCAGAAAGCACCTGGACCAAATGAGGCTGCGGTTCACAGACTGCCCTGAACAACCCACAGCAGACACCACCTTTTTCGAGCCCACAACACACACCCAAAGGATCAACGACACCACGCCGGACCAGCAAATCGAACCCATCGTGCCCAACAACCCAGCAAGACCAGGCTCACCTAGCAGCCCTGCAGGGCCAACAACACTCCAGCCCAGCGAGGGCACAGCCAACACACCAGAACAGACATTTGTACCGAGGCGGTCCACCAGGGAAAGAAAGGCTCCCGACCGCCTCACCTTGTAAATAGTTTTCACTTTGACTTTGGGGCGGGCAGGGAGGCGGGGGTGGGGAGTGATGTTGTGTATCTGTAAAGCATGCACTCCCATGTTCCGCCACCAGGGAGCTCATCCCCTGAAGTCCCAAGGGATCCCAGCATCCCTTGGGAGCACTGTATATAAGCCGGCCCCCTAAGGCCTGTTCCTCACTCTGGAGTGTCTTATTAAAGACGGAGGTCACTGTTACTTTAACCTCCCTTTTTGCAGCCTCATCTGTGTTAGGAACACAATACACCCAACATAGATTAACCAGTCAACCAAACAGAATGGTTTCCTGCCACTAAAATCACTGGAACTCAGCAATGACAAGGCCAAGATACTAGAGGAACTAGCTTTGATGTGCTGAACGGACTTTTTGTTCTCAACACTTCGTGTAACGGTCTTTAAATGAAAAACCACGACACACACTAGTGAGAAAAGAATGTTTCCAAGTAGAACGCAATAAAAACCATTAAAAAAAAAGTGACTCTTCATGCAGGGCCAATCCCGTTTGCCCTAAACGTTGACCAAATTAACTGGAACGAGAAACTAAAACTGGCAGGATTGTGTCATTCTGTTTTCACAGCACAGTTCACAACGGTTGACAAGACAACAACATTCGACCACAAGAGATTGTGTCTCAAGGAACTTGCATTTATATAGCGCATTTCACAACCTCAAAGCTTCCAAAGCGATTTACTTCCAATAAAGTACAATGAACTGTTGTAATGTAGGAAAAAAAAATGAAACCAAAGCGACACAGAAAAAGGGAAAGGCACGTTCTGTACACACAGGGCGGACAGCCATTTCAAGTCACAGCACGTCAAGAACAGAAACAGTTACGGACCTCGGGAGCTGTGCAAAACAGCCAAAAGCTCTCATACACTTGGATGAGCAAATGCATGGCGTAGTACTCAGCCATGCAGGCCAGGAAGACACCAACTTTGATCTCCAGTCTGTGCCGAGAGCAATCCTGCCCTCAGTGTCCACACATACATTTTCCAACTGTCTTTCCTCTCTGCCCCGGAGGCAATAGAACCAAAGGTCAGATAATCAGCAGAGACCCAAGATTGAACGAGGAATCTTCCTGCACGACACCACTGAGCCACATCATTCACAAAAAAATGATTTACAGAAAGTAATCTTCTGTGCAACTTCAAGCAAGCACCACACAACTATCAAATGGATCAGGAGTTCAAGTTGAGCTACCTGCAGGCAGTCTCAGGAATTCAGAATACAGATTGACACTTAAGAGGGGTTTTATTTGTATAAAGATGCACATGTCCCTGAATCCTGATTAAAGACATGCAATGTGAATCAGGAAGATGGTTATATGAAGATTATGCAGATCATCCAAAATGTTATTTGTGCATCTGTTAAGTCAGACGATTCATTGAGCAACTCCAATGAATCTTCATTCAGCAACTCCAATGAATCTTCATTCATACTATTCACCACCGTGCAGAATAATGGATAAGTTGAGCGCCAAGTTGCAAGGCATTTGTAATCTGAGCTGAGCTCTAAGCCAGCCCTTA
The DNA here is from genome assembly GCF_044704955.1 of Pristiophorus japonicus. Taxonomy (NCBI): domain Eukaryota; kingdom Metazoa; phylum Chordata; class Chondrichthyes; family Pristiophoridae; genus Pristiophorus; species Pristiophorus japonicus. Next base: position 34,199,956 of record NC_092010.1, read on the forward strand.
TACACATCGATGTCAAGACACACAGTGCACCCACACAATACCTTTGCTACGAACACACCAAATAATGTATTTAACTGGCAAAACCATTCCCAGAAAAGAAACAAAAATCCAGTGAACGCCACTCCCCCGTTTTATAGAAACATAGAAAATAGGTGCAGGAGTAGGCCATTCGGTCCTTCGAGCCTGCACCGCCATTGAATGAGTTCATGGCTGAACATGCAACTTCAGTACCCCATTCCTGCTTTCTCGCCATACCCCTTGATCCCCCTAGTAGTAAGGACTACATCTAACTCTTTTTTGAATATATTTAGTGAATTGGCCTCAACAACTTTCTGTGGTAGCGAATTCCACAGTTTCACCACTCTCTGGATGAAGAAGTTTCTCCTCATCTCGGTCCTAAATGGCTTACCCCTTATCTTTAGACTGTGACCCCTGGTTCTGGACTTCCCCAACATTGGGAACATTCTTCCTGCATCTAACCTGTCTAAACACGTCAGGATTTTAAACGTTTCTATGAGATCCCCTCTCATTCTTCTGAACTGCAGTGAATACAAGCCCAGTTGATCCAGTCTTTCTTGATATGTCAGTCTCACCATCCCGGGAATCAGTCTGGTGAACCTTCGCTACACTCCCTCAATAGCAAGAATGTCCTTCCTCAAGTTAGGAGACCAAAACTGTACACAATACTCCAGGTGTGGCCTCACCAAGGCCCTGTACAACTGTAGCAACACCTCCCTGCCCCTGTACTCAAATCCCCTCGCTATGAAGGCCAACATGCCATTTGCTTTCTTAACCGCCTGCTGTACCTGCATGCCAACCTTCAATGACTGATGTACCATGACTCCCAGGTCTCGTTGCACCTCCCCTTTTCCTAATCTGTCACCATTCAGATAATAGTCTGTCTCTGTTTTTACCACCAAAGTGGATAACCTCACATTTATCCACATTATACTTCATCTGCCATGCATTTGCCCACTCACCTACCCTATCCAAGTCACTCTGCAGCCTCATAGCATCCTCCTCGCAGCTCACACTGCCACCCAACTTAGTGTCATCCGCAAATTTGGAGATACTACATTTAATCCCCTCGTCTAAATCATTAATGTACAATGTAAACAGCTGGGGCCCTAGCACAGAACCTTGCGGTACCCCACTAGTCACTGCCTGCCATTCTGAAAAGTATCCATTTAGTCCTACTCTTTGCTTCCTGTCTGCCAACCAGTTCTCAATTAACGTCAGCACACTAACCCCAATCCCACGTGCTTTAACTTTGCACATTAATCTCTTGTGTGGGATTTTGTCGAAAGCCTTCTGAAAGTCCAAATACACCACATCAACTGGTTCTCCCTTGTCCACTCGACTGGAAACATCCTCCAAAAAATTCCAGAAGCATGATTTTCCTTTCACAAATCCATGCTGACTTGGACCCATCATGTCACCTCTTTCCAAATAGTTCTCCCTTTAACAGAGGCGAATCAAGATGTACAACCATGTCATTTATTGCTGCAAAATCTGCTTTTATGCGATCAGCTTTATCGTTCTTTCATCCACATCACATCTTACGTGAACGTGGAGCCATGTACAGTGAGTCCCAGCAGAACAGCAAAAGATAACAATGATGTTCAAGATTAGATAACATTTAATTTAGAGTGCAGTCAACACTTACAGGTCACTAAATCGTCACGTGCCGTTTATAACATTAGAACAGCTACTCAAAATGACAGCTCACCGTCAACTAGACTATCCTGAAGTAATTTATTACTTGTATCTGATATATATAGGTTAGTTAACCGACTCCCTGCTGTTATTATATTGCCATTGCTCTGAAACCCTGATCCCTTGAGAATACATACTGTCAAATGCTGCAAAAAGTTCTGTGAATCCTGTCTCTGGCCAGTCAATTATCTGCAGAGTGACATCCACCAGCTGCAAGGTATCTTTATAAGCAATTTCATTGAAAATTTTCACCCACCAATGGGGATTTAAGCAACGTGCATCACTGTGCGATTGGATGCACATTGAAAATGAGGTGCTGGAATTTGCAAAACAGCTTCAATTCTGGCCTTTTATTTCTTCATCAATAGATGTAGTCTCTCTCTCTCTCTCTCTCTCCCTCCTTCCCCTCCCCCCCACACCTCCCCTCTCTCCCTCCTTCCCCTCCCCCCCCACACCTCCCCTCTCTCCCTCCTTCCCCTCCCCCCCACCTCCCCTCTCTCTCTCCCTCCCCCCCCGCCCCACCTCCCCTCTCGCCCTCCCCCCCCCCGCCCCACCTCCCCTCTCACCTTCCCTCGCTTCCGCCCCCCCCCCCACCCGCCCCCCCCCACCTCCCCTCGCTCCCTTCCCCCCCCCACCTCCCCTCGCTCCCTCTCCCCCCCCCCACCTCCCCTCGCTCCCTCCCCCCCCACCTCCCCTCGCTCCCTTCCCCCCCCCCCTCGCTCCCTTCCCCCCCCCCCCCCTCGCTCCCTTCCCCCCCCCGCTCCCTTCCTTCCCCCCCCCCCGCTCCCTTCCTTCCCCCCCCCCCCCGCTCCCTTCCTTCCCCCCCCCCCCACCTCCCCTCGCTCCCTTTCCCCCCCCCCCCACCTCCCCTCGCTCCCTTTCCCCCCCCCCACCTCCCCACCTCCCCTCGCTCCCTTTCCCCCCCCCCCCCACCTCCCCTCGCTCCCTTCCCCCCCCCGCTCCCTTTCCCCCCCCCCCGCTCCCTTTCCCCCCCCCGCTCCCTTTCCCCCCCCCCCCCGCTCCCTACCCCCCCCCCCCGCTCCCTTTCCCCCCCCCCGCTCCCTTTCCCCCCCCCCCGCTCCCTCCCTTCCCACCTCCCCCGCTCCCTTTCCCCCCCCCCCCGCTCCCTCCCTTCCCACCTCCCCCCCCACCCCGCTCCCTTCCCCCCCCCCCCACCTCCCCTCGCTCCCTTTCCCCCCCCCCACCTCCCCTCGCTCCCTTTCCCCCCCCCCCCCCACCTCCCCTCGCTCCCTTCCCCCCCCCCTCGCTCCCTCCCCCCCCACCCCCCCTACAGGTATCAGGCACTGGCGTGCGCGTTGATGATCCACACGAATACCGCAGCCATGCTCACTTGGGCCGTAATGAACAAGTGAACGTTTTTGTGCCCTGTTCAGCCGAACTGCAAAGCATGCACTCGACAGTACAATTGGGTTGTCGGGTTTGGCCTTGCAAATTTTGAGCTATGCATTTGAGCTCCATATCAGTGCAAAAGATTCTGTGCTGGGAACTCCCAGTCATAGAATGTTACAGCTCAGAACCAAGGGTGGGTGGGGAGTCTGGTTTGCCGCACACTCCTTCCGCTGAACACTAAAGTCCCTCTGCTCGTCTACTCCATTTAAAAATGTAATTTAAGGTGTATTTCCTTTTCTTCGTCTTCCTTCCAAATATATTATTTGTAATTTTCCTGTAAATGCTACCTACCTGCAATCTTTTTACAACCCGTTACAATTTTCCATGCCCAACCCTAATCTGGTTGTCATAAGAAAACTTCAATATGGTTCCTTCAACTCCCAAGTCCAGATCATTTATGTACATAGCAAATAAAAGCAGTCCTAAAAATGGTATCAATCATCCAAAGGAAGACAATGTCATCATTATATTTAAACAAATTACTATCTCTACACACACCCCAGAAATAACATGCCGGTAATTCAACAAATACAACAATCTGATTATCTGACAACCTTTCGCCTAATTTCATGTCTCACTCAAAGCTTTTAATATTTTGTACTTGTGGCCTCACAATTACTGTTACTGTTAAATAGACTTCTCCAGCTGCATTATTCATTCTTTGCTGCATTTTAAGAGAGACCTGGAACACATAATATTCCAAAGATGGCTGTATTGGTTAATAAAGCAGGGCTAAAATAACTCATTTCAATTTACAGTCAGAAGTCGTGGAGATGCATCCAATACATGATTAACCTGAAGGCCACAGCCTCAAGCTGAAGGGATACTTTTAGACAATGGCTGACAGTCACATTCAAAGGTTTTGCTTTTTTGCCTACACTATGCCCTTTCTCAGTCGTGTGCCTTCAAAAAGGGCCTTATTAACAGGAATCATTTTTAGAGCCACCAAATGAATTCGAGTTGCTCTACTCAGAGATTAAAAGATGCTACAACCAATACCTGCTTTGTATCTGCCAGATGCCCAGAGCAGCCCGTATACACCGAAGGAATGACATCACAGTACCTGGATAGAAAAAAAAAGTGTCAGTTTCAGGTCAAGTTTTAATTATTCTGTATTTTCCTCACCTTTCAATCGGTCTCTGTGGTAACGATACACCGCAATGCGAGGGAGGAATTTCAGACTGGAAGCCAGAATTTGCTGCATTCAAACTGCATCAATTGTGGCACAGTCATAATAAAATGGAGAATCATGAATACATGGGAGAGCACGCCGGGCACGGTGTGATTGATGGGGACAGCAAATTCATTTCTGCTCTTTTTTCAGCAGTAGCCTTGCAAAGCAGAACTCGTACTCAGAACAGTTTTACGCCAGGCTATAAAGAAAAGAAAATGACATGCGATTTGGTCACATCAACTCAGACACGAGTCAGTTAGCAAAAAAATACCGTTACATCCCGCGCAGGGCCATGTCGACATGTGCATTCCTGCTATTTTCAATACAACAAAGCTTATTTTTGAGCAGAGTTTCAACCATTGAAAAGAGCACAGTAAAAGCACAGAACAAGCAAGGTGCGTAGTGTGCTCTGTACAGGTGCAACGTATGCACCTGTGAGGATACTCACATGTTTGTAGAGCTGTTGCAGGCTGCTCCTGCACACTCTCAACCTTGCCATCCTCGTCTGCCGTCCGGACACGCCATGGCGTACCATCTTGCCGTCCGGAAGAGGCGGGGGTCCCCGATGGAGTGCACTCTACACGGGAGTCCTCCCACTATTTATCGGGGACTTGGCCTGGAGGGTGGTGCACGGAGCAGTCTCGTGCAACAACTTTTTAAAGCCGGTTCACGGACTCCCAGGCCGCCTGCAATTTCTGCGGTCTGGAAGAGTCCGTGTTCCATGTTTTTATGGAATGTATGAGGTTGCAGCCCCTGTTCCAATATTTAAAGGGGCTGCTCCTCAATTTCTGGTTGCACTTCAGTCCCACACTCCTGATCATTGGGCACCCTGTGCGGAGGGGAGCGGGTAGGTCCGAGGGCCTCCTGGTAGGACTGCTCCTGGGCATGGCCAAGGGGGCCATCAGCCGGTCCAGGCAGCGGGCGGTCGAGGGGGTCGTTCAGCCCTACTGCCTGCCTCTCTTCCACGCCTACATCCGGGCCAGGGTGTCCTTGGAGATGGAGCACGCGGTGTCCACCGGTACACTCGCGGCCTTCTGCGAGAGGTGGGCGCCGGAGGGACTGGAGTGCATCATCACCCCCGGCAACCAAATTTTAATTTGATGTTTTTTGTCTAAAAGTTTAATTTGTTTATTGGGTCGGGTTTAGTGCCCACCCCCCGCCACTTTTAGCCAGGGGGCACTTGTATAATGTGTTTTTAGTGCCCGCAAAAAATAAACAAGGGGGCACTTGTTTTAAAGCGATTGGTGTGCCCCCCCCCATCCCCCTTTAATCAGGGGGCACTTGATTTAATTGTTTTCTACAAAGAGTTGTAGAGCTGTTGCAGGCTGCTCTTGCACACTCTCCACTTTGCCATCCTCGTTTGCCACCTGGACATGCTATGGTGCACCATCTTGCCATCCGGAGGAGGCGGGGGTCCCCAATGGAGTGCTCCCAACGCAGGAGTCCTCCCTCTATTTATTGGGGACTTGGCCTGGAGGGTGTTGCATGGGGCAGTCCTGTGCAATAAGTTTTTAAGTCGGTTCGCGATTTCTGCGATCTAGGAGTCCGTGTTCCACGTTTATGTGGAGTGTGTGAGGTTGCAGCCCCTCTTCCATTATTTGAAGGGGCTGTGCGTCACGTCCTGGTTGCACTTCGGTCCCACGCGCCTGATCTTTGGGCACCCTGTGCGGAGGGGAGCGGGCAGGTCGGAAGGCCTCTTCGTAGGACTGCTCCTGGGCATGGCCAAGGTGGCCATCAGCCGGTCCAGGCAGCAGGCGGTCGTTCAGCCCGACTGCCTGCCTCTCTTCCGCGGTTACATCCGAGCCAGGGGGTCCCTGGAGATGGAGCACGCAGTGTTCACCAGTATGCTCGCGGCCTTCCGCGAGAGGTGGGCACCGGAGGGACTGGAGTGCATCATCACCCTCGGCAACCAAATTGTAATTTGATTTACTGTCAAAAGTTTAATTTGTTCAATGTGTCAGTTTTAGTGCCCCCCTTTAATCAGGGTGCATTTGATTTACAGGTGCAACTTAAAAATAGTTGTCGAGCTGTTGCAAGCTGCTCTTGCACACTCTCCACTTTGCCATCCTCGTCTGCCGTCCAGACATGCCATGGCGCACCATCTTGCCGTTCGGAGGAGGCGGGGTTCGCCAATGGAGTACTCTCTACGCAGGAGTCCTCCCTATATTCAAAAGTAATGCAAAATTAGTCTGCACAATCTGTCCACATAATTTAACCCTTTTAGCAAAGTTATCATTCTGGTGAATCTACGCTACACCCCCTCCAAGGCCAATATATCCTTCCTAAGGTACAGTGTCAAGAACTGAACGCAATTCTCTAAATGGGATCTAACCAGAGTTTTATATAACTGTAACATAACTTGCACCGCTTCGTATTCCAGCCCTCTTTAGATAAAGGTCAGCATTCCATTAGCCCTTTTTAATTGTTTTTTTTTGTACCTGCCCACTAGTCTTTAGTGCAGACATCTGTTTAGCCCTATGCCAGTTCGCACGTGGCTCAGGTAATAATTATTACCCTCGACATCCTGCTTTTAATTTAACTCCAAGCTCCTGATAAGCCCTCAGCAGGACCTCCTTGAAAAGGGCAAAGAATGGCAATGTGTGGTCATGGATAAAATAGTTGTTTTTACATGCAAGAGCAGTTTCAAGAACAGTCTACACAGACTCAAATAGTGTACTTTAAACCCATTCTCACTCCGCTGCAGTGGAGCACTTGCATTTCTCAAACAAACAATCCTTCTCATTTCCAAGCGATATACGATATTTTGGGGCGAGCAGGGAGGAGAGGGGGAAGAGAAAGGGCATCGCCCCCAAGCCCAGACTTGTTCTCACCCAACATCTATACACACACACACACACACACACGTGCTCTCCAGCATAGGTCACAAGATCGGGTTAGGAGCAGGAGCCCTGGTTGATAGTCCCCCAGAGATGGAATGAGGGTGGGTGAGATTAATTGTGAACTTTGCAAGAGCAAGGATTGAACTTAGAACCCTTCTATTCAGTAATACTCAGTATACACTGGATAGTGCATTTACTCACTGAGGCACCAGGGCCCTCACTGTGATGGTGGTTCCGCCCCTCCCCCAGGACGCAGGTTTCACTACTTAAAAATCAACAGCAGAACTATGGAGTGGTTAAAAAAAAAGAGATATACGTAGAAGTTACAACATGGAAAAAGGCCATTCTGGCCAGTCTGTGTCAGCATTTACCTAACATGTGAGCAACTGGATTGTACTCCTGACTCAGCAGGTTAATGATTTCAGCAAGAGTGTCAGAGAAGACCTCAGCATTAGCTACACATTTCCCCACAGTGAGAGAGGAAAGAGAAAGTGGTTAGCTGTTGTTGACTCGCAGTAGCAGTAGCAGAAGACTCAGTCAGCTGCTCAGCACCTTAAGCAAGCAATGCATGGAATCCTAAAGATGGAGAGAGAGAGAGAAAATTTGTTTATTTGTATGATTGAATTTGGCCACATCTTTTTAAAATCTTTGTTCATTTAGCCCAATGTTAGGATCCAAGACAGCAGGTGCACGGACTCCTCTCGTGCTGCCAGGAGTGAGTGAGTGACCCTTTCCTCCAATTGCCCTCCGTCCCTCGCTCAAAGACACGATGTCCTCTGCTGTTTAAAAATAATTTTAAAGAGCAACATTTTATTTTAACACAATATACACAAATATCATGTTTTAACAATTGAACAAAAACATTCGCCAGAGAAGGCAACATACTTGTAGTTACATAGCGCCCTGCACATTGAAATGTCTCAGTGTTTTATGGGAGTACAGTTGGATTAAACTTTGCATTTTTATCAAACGACAGAAACATTTTTCTTTGAATGAAACAATTTTTGAAATACAGCTTCCAGTCAGATAGCGTGGCATTGCCTCCTTTGAGTACACATGGCACTATTTCAAAGAGCAGGGGAGTCCAGGCCAATATTTATCCCTCAACCAACATCACTAAAACTGTTTATTTGGTCATCGTCACATTGCTGTTTTTAGAAGCTTGCTGTGTGCAAAATCGGCTGCCATGTTTCCTACATTACAACAGTGACTACACTTCAAAAGTACTTCATTGGCTGTAAAGCACTTTGGTACATTCCAAGGTCATGAAAGGTGCTATATAAATACAAGTCATTCTTTTTTTTAACCCTTGTCCTCAAGTAAACAGCCTGTGCTTGCTTTTGTGGGGGTGAGAGAAGAGATAGAAAGAGGAGAGGAGAGGAGTAGAGAGATCAAACCACTATTGGTACTCGTTGTCCCCAGCTGTTCCAATCAAAAGAAAATAATGTATTTTTCAGAAATAATCTGTATTCCTTTCCTTAAACCATCAAATAATATCAAGAGCAAAAACATCTGATGGCATGACTGACTATACAGCTGGAATATTTCAGTTTGTGATTGCTTAGAACAGTGGTTCACAAACTGGGATCCGCAAAATCATGCGAGTACCGAGCGTGGTGGGCCTACGAGGGAGCGCCGTGGTCAAGAGTAAGCGAATGAGCAATGGCCAGAAGCGGGCTTGGTGCGAGCCGGGAGCAGAATGTGGCCGCCACGTGTGCAGTGCAGAGTGGGCTGGCTGACTCACCTCGGAGGGAGCACACATGGAGGAACGCTGAGAGTGACACGGAGATCGCCAGGTCGACCCGCAGTTACCAAGGCTGATGGCTGGTGCCAAAAAAGTTGATCGATGATGGAGATGGGTGTGCCACACTGTGTCAGCCATGGCTCAGTGGGTAGCACACTTGCCTCGGAGTCAGAAAGTTGTGGGTTCAACTCCTGGGACTTGAGCACATAAATCTAGGCTGACACTCCAGTGCAGTGCTGAGGGAGTGCTGCACTGTTTGAGGTGCCATCTTTCTGTTGAGACGTTAAACTGAGGCCCCATCTGTAAAAGATCCCATGGCACTATTTTTAAGAAGGGCAGGAGAGTTCTTCCCTGTATCCTGGCCAATATTTATCCCTCAATCAACATAAACAGATTATCTGGTCATTATCACATTGCTATTTATAAAAGCTTGCTTGTGCGTTAATCGGCTGCCACGTTTGTTACATTACAACAGTGACTACACTTCAAAAGTGCTTCATTGGCTGTAAAGCGCCTTGGGACGTCTGGTGTCATGAAAGGCGCTATAGAAATGCAAGTCTTTCTTTTTGATATCTGCAAGTAAATAACCTGTTTTCTTCAAAGCATTATTAAAGCACTCGTTACATGCAGCACTTTTACAGTCTGGAGTATTATAATTTAGATGGGAGGGTCTGTGATTATTAATCCATTCTTCAAGCAAAGAAGTTTGACAAGCACTGGTTAAGATTGCCTCAGACCCCTGGGACAATTTGCAGAGGTTTTCGGTGCCGAGGAGCCCCAAGAATTCTTAAAGCGGGTTCTGTCAACCTGACATTTCAAATCTGTTTAAATGGTTAATACATTCCGACCGGATAGACACGGCGATCGGCTTTTTTTTTAAAAAGAGGGGGAAATAATATTTTTAGAGGAAATAACATTTTGAGGTTAATACCAGGTTTGTAGCCCAGCCATCAGGCTTCCGTGCGGGAACAGGAGCAGAGCGCCCAAACGTGACACATTTGATTTTAAAAGTTGACATTCAATTCACTCGGATGTTTCAAACTGCAGTCTGCGTTCGTCCCGAATAAACCGTCGCTGTCTTCGAGGCCGCGCCGCGAAAAGTGGACCGTGTGCCCATCAAAAGCGACCCGGCATCAGCCGACGACAAGAGGCATTTTAACACGGCATTATTTTCTTTAAAGCACCCGTTTCTCCCCCGCAAAAAATCTGTACATTTTACCTCACGGGTTTCACCCGACGTGTCACTCGAATTTTCAGAGCGCCTTGCGCATGCGTAGCAGGGGGCCTTTCCCGTGACCGGGCTTTAAAGGCGAACAGCATCTTTGCTGCCGCTATCAGTGCGACACGGGGCCGAATTTCACTTCAGATTGAAGCCTGACTTGGCACCGGCTCACGGCCAGCTGGGAGGACTCTGCACTGACGTGCTTGGAATTCACTTTTCCCAGGCGGAATTGTGGAACACGATGAGCCGCAGGCGTTGTTGCAAGCAGGCAGCCACAATAGAAAGACTTGCACTTTCTACAGCGCCTTTCACCACCTCAGGACGTCCCCAAAACGCTTCACAGCCAAGGCAGTCCTTCCTTTTCAAGTCGCAACTGTTGTGATGCAGGAAATCAATCTGCGCACAGCAAGCTCCCACAAACAGCAATGTGATCACGACCAGATAATCTGTTTTATTGATTGAGGGATAAATATTGTCCAGGGTACCGGGGAGAACTCTCCTGTTCTTCTTCCAAATAGTGCCCTGGGATCTTTTACATCCACCCGAGAGAGCAGAGGGGCTTCGGTTTAACCTCTCATCCGAAAGACAGCAACTCTGACAAGTGCGGCACTCCCTCAGCACTGCACTAAAAGTGTCAGCCTAGATTCTTGTGCTCAAGTGTCTGGAGTGGGACTTGAACTTAAACAATGACCTAAACTGCAGGGGAAATGGAAATGTTCAGTGAAACCGTCTCGCTTGCATGTAACTTCATCTTCTACAAGTCATTCAGCCTAATTTTTCTACCTCACCAGCCGCCCCAGCCCATTATAATGTGATCATGTTAAAATATCTCCTCCCTGATAAACTAGCAACAACAGTGTTAGAAAGTATAGCTGCTAATTAATAAAGGCAATCATTAACTTTCCACTATTTCATCACTCTACCACAACTGGCAAATGCCAGAGATTACCGTTTAGGTTTTAAGTCTCACTTATGAGCAAAACCCAGAATTTTCTGTCAATTTTCTCCATCTCCACCTGAAGTCTTCGATTCTTGTGGGGATATTGGTCACTTCCAATACCTCACCTGCCCATTCCTCTATGGAAGCCAGTTAGGTTCAGCAGGTAATTCAACTGTGAGGGCATCACGCTGGAGCCCAATCCTGTCCTCAAGCAAAGTACACACTTTCCCGCAAAGATTGCCAGCCGATTTTTTTTCCCACCCTAGCTCAGGAGCACTGAGGCTAATTGTAGAAGTCCAAATACTACTCAAGCTGAGTTCAGTTGACTAACCATAAACAGAATTGAACCTGGGACCATCAAATCCCATTACACTCGGGAGATCCAGCAACTAACTGGCAACCATGACATGCGTGGATTCTTTAGCACAGTCAAGACCACCTACGGCACCCAAGGTCCTACCCCACTGAGGGCCAAGAACGGAGAGGTGCTCATCAAGGACAGAGAGGCAGTTAGGGCCCGCTGGAAGGAGCACTTTTGAAGATCTCCTTAACCAAGACTCTATCTTCGATGCGAGTGTCCTCGACTCCATCCCGCAGCATTCTACCCACCACCACCTCAGCACAACTCCAGCCCGGCATGAGGTTGAAAAGGCCATCCGACAACTGAAGAACAACAAGGCCTCAGGAGCAGATGCAATCCCCGCCGAAGCACTAAAGCATGGCGGAGAAGCACCATTGGCGTGAATCCATGAACTCATTTCTCTTATTTGGAAGGAAGAGAGCATGCCACGGGACCTCAGAGACGCTGTAATCGTGACCATCTTCAAGAAAGGTGACAAGTCCGATTGCAGTAATTACAGAGGAGTTTCCCTGTTGCCTGCCACAGGGAAAGTCATCACAAGAATCCTCCTCAATCTGAAGAGCTGAGGCTGAAGAGCTCCTCCCAGAGTCACAATGTGGATTCCGCCCACTAAGGGGCACAATGGACATGATCTTCACCGTGCGACAAATTCAAGAGAAATGCAGGGAACAGCACCAGCCTCTGTACATGGCCTTCTTTGACCTGACAAAGGCCTTCGACAATGTCAACCAGGAGGGGTTATGGAGTGTACTCCTCAAACTCGGCTGCCCTCAAAAGTTCGTCATGATCCTCCGCTTGCTTCACGATGACATGCAAGCCGTGATCCTGACCAACGGATTCACCACCGACCCAATTCACGTGCAGACCGGGGTCACGCAGGGCTGTGTCATCGCACCAACGCTCTTCTTGATCTTCCTTGCTGCAATGCTCCATCTCGCCCTCAATAAGCCCCCCGCTGGAGTGGAGCTAATCTACAGAACAAACGGGAAACTGTTCAACCTCCGTCGCCTCCAGTCCAGATCCAAGGTCGTCCCATCCTCGGTCATTGAATTACAGTATGCAGACGACGCTTGCATTTGCGCACACTCGGAGGTCGAACTCCAAACCATCGTCAACACCTTCACCGAAGCGTATGAGAGTATGGGTCTTACACTAAACACCCGTAAGACAAAGGTTCTCTACCAACCTGCCCCCACAACACAGAACTGCCCCCAATTATCAAGATCCACGACGTGGACCATTTTCCATACCTCGGGAGCCTACTGTCAACAAGGGCAGACGTCAATGACGAAGTCCAACACCGTCTTCAGTGCACCAGTGCAGCCTTCGGTCGCCTGAGGAAGAGGGTGTTTGAAGAACAGGACCTCAAACCCGGCACCAAGCTCATGGTCTACAGAGCAGTAGTGATATCCACCCTCCCATATGCTTCAGATACATGGATTATGTTCAGCAGGCACCTCAAAGCACTGGAGAAGTAGCACCAACACAGCCATCTGCAAGATCCTGCAAATCCATTGGCAGGCTAGGCGCACCAACATCAGTGTTCTCACTCAGGCCAACATCCCCAGCATCGAAGCACTGATCACGCTCAATCAGCTCCGATGGACAGGCCACATCGTCTGCATGCCCGATATGAGACTCCCAAAACAAGCGTTCTACTCAGAGCACCGACACGATAAGCGAGCCCCAGGATGGCAGAGGAAACGCGTCAAGGACATAACATAAGAAATAGGAGCAGGAGTAGGCCATTTGGCCCCTCGAGCCTGCCCCGCCATTCAATAAGATCATGGCTGATCTGGTCTTGGGCTCAGCTCCACTTCCCTGCCCACTCCCCATAACCATTCATTCCCTTATTGTTCAAAAATCTTTCTCCACCTTAAATATGTTCAATGACCCAACCTCCACAGCTCTCTGGGGCAAAGAATTCCACAGATTTACAACCCTCAGAGAAGAAATTCCTCCTCATCTCAGTTTTAAATGGGCGACCCCTTATTCTGAAACTATGCCCCTAGTTCTAGATTCCCCCACGAGGGGAAACATCCTCTCTGCATCTACCTTGTCAAGCCCCCTCAGTATTGTATATGTTTCAATAAGATCACCTCTCATTCTTCTAAATTCCAATGAGTATAGGCCCAACCTACTCAACCTTTTCTCATAAGTCAACCCCTTCATCTCAGGAATCAACCTAGTGAGTCTTCTCTGAACTGCCTCCAAATCAAGTATATCCTTCTTTAAATAAGGCGACCAAAACTGTACGCAGTACTCCAGGTGTGGCCTCACCAATACCCTGTACAGTTGTAGCAGGACTTCTCTGCTTTTATACTCTATCCCCCTTGCAATAAAGGCCAACATTCCATTTGCCTTCCTGATTACTTGCTGCACCTGCATACTAACTTTTTTGTGTTTCATGCACAAGGACCCCCAGGTCCCGCTGTACTGCAGCATTTTGTAATTTATCTCCATTTAAATAATAATTCGCTTTTTTATTTTTCCTGCCAAAGTGGATAACATCACATTTTCCCACATTATACTCCATCTGCCAAATGTTTGCCCACTCACTTAGCCTGTCTATATCCCTTTGAAGATTTTTTGTGATCTCCTCACAGCTTGCTTTCCCACCCATCTTTATATCATCAGCAAACTTGGCTACATTACACGGTCCCTTCATCCAAGTCATTAATATAAATTGTAAATAGTTGAGGCCTCAGCATCAATCCCTGTGGCACCCCACTAGTTACCGTTTGCCAACCGGAAAATGACCCATTTATCCCGACTCTCTGTTTTCTGTTAGTTAGCCAATCCTCTATCCATACTAATAGATTACCCCCAACCCCGTGAGCTTGTATATCTTGTGCAATAACCTTTTATGTGGCACCTTATCGAATGCCTTCTGGAAATCCAAATACACCACATCCACTGGTTCCCCCTTATCCACCCTGCTCGTTACATCCTCAAAGAACTCTCGCAAATTTGTCAAACATGATTTCCCTTTCATAAAACCATGCTGACTCTGTTTGACTGTATTATGCTTTTCCAATTGTCCTGCTACTGCTTCCTTAATACAGTAATGGACTCCAACATTTTCCCAACGACAGATGTTAGGCTAACTGGTCTATAGTTTCCTGCTTTCTGTCTGCCTCCTTTTTTAAATAGGGACGTTATATTTGCGGTTTTCCAATCCGCTGGGACCTCCCCAAAATCCAGAGAATTTTGGTAGATTACAATCAATGCATCCACTATCTCTGCAGCCACTTCTTTTAAGACCTTAGGATGCAAGCCATCAGGTCCAGGGGACTTGTCCACCTTTAGTCCCATTATTTTACCGAGTACTACTTCTTTAGTGATAGTGATTGTTTTAAGTTCCTCCCTCCCTATAGCCTCTTGATTTATCCATGACACCCTCAAAACCTCCTTGAAAAAGTGCAACATCCCCACCGACACCTGGGAATCTTTGGCCCAAGACCGCCCAAAGTGGAGGAGAAGCATCCAGGATGGCGCCAAACACCTCGAGTCTCTTCGCCGGGAGCACGCGGAAGCCAAGCGCAAACAGCGGAAGGAGCGCACGGCAACCCAAGCACCCCACCCACCCGTCCCTCCAACCACCGTCTGCCCCACCTGTGACAGAGACTGTAGGTCCTGCATTGGACTCATCAGTCACCTGAGAACTCATTAGTGTGGAAGAAAGTCATCCTTGACTCCGAGGGACTGCCTAAAAAGGAGAAGGCCATCAGGACAGCTATTCAAAACTTCATCAACTCCAATATGACTTATCCAATTGCATCAATATGTTCCAACAAAAAAATAATGTGTTGACATTAATTTATTGATAAGGCTCTAGCAATGAAAACTATGAATGCTGGCTCTCTATGAGAAGCTTTTAAATGCTCTCATGCATATCTTGCAAATACTTCACATTACGTGCAGCACCCCATGTTCCTGATGGGAACACTGCTTTGTGCTGTTACTGAATGATCCATGATATCTCCACTAGACTTTCAAGACTTTTTTCCCCATAATAGTTTTAAATCTGAGATCGCTAGATTTTTGCAAGAGTATAAAAGGATATAGAGTCAAGGCAGGTGGAACAGGCTCGAAGGGGCTGAATGGCCTACTCCTGCTCCTGTGGTGGTTTCAGAGTTAAATCCTTGTCAGTTTATTTCTGAACTAAAAAATAGCTTGTGTTCACTGTTTTCTTTCATTCTTCTGCCATTTCCTGGCAGCAAAAACAGTTAATTTCTCACATTAACAATACAGTAAATTTGGGTGCTGCATATCACAAAAAAATATGCACTCCTCTTGTGCTCCACATTGGGCTAAGAGATTGAGAAGTAGTGAATTTTTTTCCCAGCTCCTCTTGGCTGAGTCAGAAGGTTGTGCAGGACTTCAGCACATAACCTAGGCTGACACTTCCCTCATTACTGAGGGGAGTGCTGCACTGTCAAAGGTGTCATCTTTCGATGACACTTTAAACCGAGGTTTCATCTACCTGTTCAGCTGGATGTAAACGATCCCGTAGTATCATTTGAAGAAGGACAGGGTCTGCTGCCCAGCATTCCCCCTCAACCAACACCATCAAAAACAGACAGCCTGGCTATTCATTCAGTTACCGTTTGTTGCGCAAATTGGCTGTTGCACTTCAAAGTAATCCATTGGTTGTAAAGCACCCTGGAACATCCTGAGGATGTGATATGGCACCCTTTCTTTTTTTGTATCTAGAAAGAAAGTAAATGTTTTGGGTCAACAAGAGCAGCTATAACCCCAGCAACGTTGCATTTTTACATCCTGGTTTAATGGACATCTGCACTTAGCAGCCACAAGGGTAATGATTTGGTCAGGTCACCTGGGAGTATGTAGTCTGAGGTGAGAGGGAAAACAACCAGGCAGCAGTCAGTTACCTTGCTAAAGCGCATCTCCCTACGGAAAGGGAATTAGGCTGCATTTTGGGGAGAGCCTTTGTTTATAAGGCTCTCCTGTAAACCTTAATTCCAACCATCCTGGATACACTGGGCTAACATGAATAAGGGGAGTCCCACTAACCAAGATATTTTCCAAAACTACAACTATTTTGAGTGCTGAGGTGGAGGCGCTCTATGGACAAATAGCTATCGGCCTAAAAGGCCAGCCTCTTATTCTGAGACTGTGACCCCCTAGTTCTAGACTCCCCAGCCAGGGGAAACATCCTCCCAGCATCTACCCCGACACCCGTTATGATGGGGAAAAAAAGGGACAGATTTTTACTTGAGCACTTAAATCTAAATGCTGCTTACCCTGGGCAAGTACAAAGTGGTATTGTGCCCTAGTTATATTTGCCACCCCCTACCCTACCTCACATGCACTGGTGCAGGAGGTGGGAACCTCATCATAGACAGCCCTTCGGAATCGAGGAAGACTTGCTTCCACTCCCAAAGTGAGTTCTTTGGTGGCTGAACAGTCCAACATGAGAGCCACAGACCCTGTCACAGGTGGGACAGATATTCGTCGAGGGAAGGGATCGGTGGGGCTGGTTTGTCGCACGCTCCTTCTGCTGCCTGCGCCCGATCTCTTCACGCTCGCAGCGTTGAGATTCGAAGAGCTCAACGCCCTCCCGGATGCACTTTCTCCACCTAGGGTGGTCTTCGGCCAGGGTCTCCCAGGTGTCAGTGGTGATGTCGCGTTTCCGCTGCCCATCTTTGGCTCATTTGCCATGAAGGAGCCCCGCGTAGAGCAATTGCTTAGGGAGTCTCGTGTCTGGCATGCAAACTAAGTGGCCTGCCCAGAAAAGCTGATCGAGTGTGGTTAGTGCTTCAATGCTAGGGATGTTAGCCTGGGCGGGGACACTGATGTTGGTGCATCTGTCCTCCCAGGGGATTTGCAGGATCTTGCGGAGACATCGTTGGTGATATATCTCCAGCGACTTGATGTATCTTCTGTACATGGTCCATGCCTCTGATCCATACAGGAGGGCGGGTATTATTACAGTCCTGTAGACCATGAGCTTGGTGGTAGATTTGAGGGCCTGGTCTTCGAACACTCTTTTCCTCAGGCGGCCGAAGACTGCACTGGAGGCGATGTTGAATCTCCGCATCAATGTCTGCTTTTTGTTGACAAGAGGCTCTTGAGGTATGGGAAATGGTCCACGTGGGAATGTAGAGCAAATATAGCTGGGCAAAATGGGTACCAGGCCAGTGCTACAGGCCCAAGCCCTGCAGCTTCATTTTCAGGCGCAAGGACCAAAACATTAAGAAGCAACCCGATTTGCAAAAAAAAAACTTTAATTTGTTCAAATTTACAAATGAATATTCATAAGTTTTCTTCAGTTCCTGTCCCTGTGCAAGTTAGATGGTCTGTGAGGGTTGTAATCCTGTCTTTATCAACAATTGCTTGCTAGAGTAGATAGATTAGCTTGATAAAATAGATTAGATGTAGATAAAGGCAGCGGGGGTTAATCTTGCCGGGTGATAGCGAGTCAGCAGCAATATTCCCTGTAATTTTTTTTTGATGTGCGTGCCCTTATGGCTGCAGGCCCGTTCAATTTTTCGTGCATGCGCGGTTATTACCATAGTAGAGCCAGTGAGCGGCCTACGTGGGACCACTGCATGGCTTAACAAGAACACTGGTTAGCCACCCATTTTACCTCTCTCCCAGACTCACCCTCACCCGTTTCACACTATTGCACAAAGTCAAGATCTACCCCAGCCAGTTTACTCTCCGGTGAGGTAGATTTGTTGTCACACTGCATGGAAACAGTTATGACGACGTCAAAAAAAAAAAGTATTTTGCCATTTCTGTCCTTTCCTGCACTCTCATTTCCCAAAGTCGCATGCTAACAATGGAGGACACGGAGGCAACCTGCTTGCATACCTCCCACCTGTGCTACTCTGTGACTGGCCACCAAGCGTGTGTGTAAGGATGGTCCTGGCTGCCTCCTCATTAAATTTGAAGGACTTGGATTCCAAACACCATCTACCCACAACAGCAAGGCTGAGATCAGTAACTCACTGTGAGAAGGAATCCCATTATCGTTTTTAACATTGTGCCTTTAAAACAAATAGCTGAGAAATGACTGTTGCTGATATCAGCAGCTGAACGATTAACACGTCCATGCTCACAGGGTTATTTTAAACCAAGGTTGCATTATCGATTCACATAGGGCACTTAATGCAACAACATAATGTGCCAAAACTCTGCCTCATCTAAAAACATAAGAAATAGAAACTGGAATAGGTCATTCGGCCCCTCGAGCCTGCTCCGCCATTCAATATCAGGGCTGATTTGGTCTTGGCCTCAACTCCACTTCACTGCCTGTTCCCCATAACCCTCGACTCCCCTATAGTTCAAGAATCTGTCTATCTCAGCCTTGAATATATTCAATGACTCAACCTCCACAGCTCTCTGGGGTAGAGAATTCCAAAGATTCACGACCCTCTGAGAGAAGAAATTCCTCATCTCCATCTTAAATGGGCAACCCCTTCTTCTGAAACTATGCCCCTTGGTTCTAGATTCCCACACGAGGGGAAACATCCTCTCAACATCTACACTGTCAAGCCCCTTCAGAATCTTGTATGTTTCAATAAGATCAACCCTCATTCTTCCAAACTCCAGTGAGTATAGGCCCAACCTGCTCAACCTTTCCTCATAAGACAATCCCTTCATCCCAGGAATCTGCGATGAGGTAGCCCAATGTCTCCTGCCTGCTCATGGGGAGCACACAGGGGTTCATGTAATCAGTATGGTGACTGAGAGCAGAGAAGTTGCTCGATGGGGAGTTGCCTTAGTTAACACAATGGTCGCACAAATCGAAGCAGCAGGCTGCAGAGTCATCGCGAAGCTTCCATCTGCTGTCGTGGGGCAGCGCTGGTGACAGGGTGCAGTTTGTCCACGCATGTGGGGGCATTACTGCCCAGCCAAATCCTTTGCTCGCCTGACATCCGCACATCTGCATTTTCTGGCAAAGGTCACTGAATAGCAATCAGGAGTGGAAACCCTGGTTCCAGGGGTTCACAGGCTGGGGAATCAAACCCGGGATCTTCCGAGGAACATAAGCCCCTCGAGCCTGTTCCCCCATTCAATGAGATCATGGCTGATCTGCGATCTAACTCCATATACCCGCCTTTGGTCCATGTCCCTTAATACCTTTGGTTTACAGAAATCTATCAATCGCCGATTTAAAATTAACAATTGATCCAGCATCAATTGCCGTTTGTGGAAGAGAGTTCCAATCTTCAAACCCCCTTTGTGTGTAGAAGTGTTTCCTAATTTCACCCCTGAAAGGACTGGCTCTAATTTTTAGGCTACATCCCCTAGTCCTAGACACCCAACCAGCAAAAATAGTTTCTCTCTCTTTCTGCCCTATCTGTTCCCCTTAATATAAGAACATAAGAAATAGGAGCAGGAGTAGGCCATACGGCCCCTCGAGCCTGCTCCGCCATTTAATACGATCATGGCTGATCTTCGACCTCAACTCCACTTTCGCGTCCTAATCCCTTGATTAATATCTTGAAAACTGTGATCAGATCACCCCTTAACCTTCTAAACTCCAAGGATACAACCCTAATTTGTTTAATCCCGTCTTGTAATTTAACCTTTGAAGTCCGGGTATCATTCTGGTAAATCTACACTGCACTCCCTCCAAGGCCAATATATCCTCCCTAAGGTGTGGTGCCCAGAACTGCTCACAGTTCTGTGGTCTACCAAGGACTTTGTACAGCTGCAGCATAACTTCTATTGTATTCCTGATCTGTTTAGTCTTTGCAGAGGGCAGATAACACAAGAGCACTTAGAGAAAAAAAGTTTGGCTCTGTTTTGCAACCTGTTATACCCAACACCGTGATCCTTACCAACGGATCCATCACAGACCCAATCCACGTCCAGACCCGGGTCAAACAGGGCTGCGTCATCGCCCTAACCCTCTTCTCAATCTTTCTTGCCGCCATGCTCCACCTCGCAGTCAACAAGCTCCCTGCTGGAGTGGAACTAAACTACAGAACCAGTGGGAACCTATTCAACTTGCGCCGTCTCCAGGCCAGGTCCAAGACCACCCCAACCTCTGTCGTCGAGCTACAGTACGCGGACGACGCCTGCGTCTGCGCACATACAGAGGCTGAACTCCAGGACATAGTCGACATATTTACTGAGGCATATGAAGCATGGGCCTTATGCTAAACATCCGTAAGACAAAGGTCCTCCACCAGCCTGTCCTCGCCGCACAGCACTGCCCCCCAGTCATCAAGATCCACGGCGTGGCCCTGGACACAGTGGACCACTTCCCATATCTCGGGAGCCTCCTATCAACAAGAGCAGACATCGATGACGAGATCCAACACCGCCTCCAGTGCGCCAATGCAGCCTTTGGCCGCCTGAGGAAAAGTGTTTGAAGACCAGGCCCTCAAAACTGCCACCAAGCTCATGGTCTACGGGGCTGTAGGTAATACCCGCCCTCCTGTGTGGCTCAGAGACATGGACCATGTACAGTAGACACCTCAAGTCGCTGGAGAAATATCACCAATGATGTCTCCGCAAGAGCCTACAAATCCCCTGGGAGGACAGGCGCACCAACATCAGCGTCCTCGTCCAGGCTAACATCCCCAGCATTGAAGCACTGACCACACTCGATCAGCTTCACTGGGCAGGCCACATAGTTCGCATGCCAGACACGAGACCCCCAAAGCAAGTGCTCTACGTGGAGCTCCTTCACGGCAAACAATCCAAAAGTGGGCAGAGGAAACATTACAAGGACACCCTCAAAGCCTCCCTGATAAAGTGCGACATCCCCACTGACACCTGGGAGTCTCTGGCCAAAGACCGCCCTAAGTGGAGAAAGTGCATCCGGGAGGGCGCTGAGCACCTCGAGTCTCAACGCCGAGAGCGTGCAGAAATCAAGCGCAGGCAGCGGAAAGAGCGTGCGGCAAACCAGTCCAACTCACCCCTTCCCTCAACAACTAGCTGTCACACCTGTGACAGAGTCTGTGGCTCTCGTATTGGACTGTTCAGCCACCAAAGAACTCACTTCAGAAGTGAAAGCAAGTCTTCCTCGATTTCGAGAGACTGCCTATGATGATGATGATACCTAACACGCCACAGCAGCACTGCATTGTGCATCGGCCAATCTGCCAGAGGGCACATAGACAGTGGAAGTGGCATCTTATTGGGGTGCACTGGCACAAGATCACACAGCCACCAGGACTAATGCATAATGTTGTCCTCTGCAATCATTCATGGTGTGGGATGATTAAGTACACCCACTGCACAGTCACAGAGGGCACGGTTAACAGAATGCACATTGTCTAATTCTACAGTAGATCCAAAAGGAAGAAATATTATCCACTCGTGGCCTTGAGAAACCTTGGTCACAGAGAGGAGGTACTTTGGATACAGCGTTGAAGAAGAGGACTCGAGAAAAAGATGGCAATATACTTGAGGAGCAATAACAAAAAAGGACATCTTGAAAATGTTAATAGACAAAAAAGTAAGGAATCATGTTTACGATAGAGTTCCTCACCTAAATACATGTTATCTTCACCCACAACTGCAATGTGGCAACAGAGATACTGGACGGGACTGGGAGTGACTTGTTGATCACGCATGTGAGGCTATCTTCATAACTGCCAAATAGTGATATTGTGACAAATTAGCAAGTTTGTCTTTAATTTATATGTTTTTGTGTTAAAATGAAAAATCTCCTCTATCAAAATGCGGAATTGCAGGTGCTATGTCCATGGGAAATATTCTAATGAGTTTCCTTTGTTGTTTCAAAACGCAAAATAGTTTGTGTTCATGGGGTTCCTCAGCATCACTATTCTATGTGTCTCAGTGGGTAGCACTCTCACCTCTGAGACAGACGGTTGTGGGTTCAATTCCCGTTCCAGAAACTGAAGCACAAAATTCGAGGCCAACACTCCAGTGCAGTGCTGAGGGAGTTCTGCACTGTCGGAGGTGCTGTCGATCAGATGAGACGTTAAACCAACGTCTGATCTCTCAGGTGGCCATAAAAGATTCAATGGCACTTCTTGAAAAGAAACAATGGGGGAGGTGTCCTGACCAATATTTATCCCTTAACCAACAGATGATTGGATTTACCACATTGCTGGTTGTGGGAGCTGGCTGTGCTCAAATTGGCTGCCGCGTTTCCTACATCATCATCATCGGCAGTCCCTCGAAATGAGGATGACTTGCTTCCACGCCAAAAAGGGATGAGGTGTTTCAATGAATATTCCAGATCCTGAACTACATGTTGAAGGGTGGAAGATAACTGTGCGTGGATTTTTTTTAACGTGGGGTGACCATTGCACACCAGCCACCACACGGGCTTGACAGAGCTAGGTCTTGGTCCAGTGGCAAGGGTTAACCAAGACAACTGGAGACCAGCTCTCCTGCACGGACCTAGTGTGCACACATATCGCAGTGTGGGCTGGCCCATGCTGCCCTTGGGCCCTCGTCTCTTCTGGGCCCCGAACTCATGCCTCTCCTGGGCCCCGATCACGTCCCTCTACAATCATTCGTCGCTCCTTCGCCCCAACCTCGCCGCTTCCGCTATACCTTGGTGACGTCCAATCCAGTCGCCCTCTTCACAGACGTCAGCAGGTCGGGGCCTTCGAAGGAGCAGCGTAGCGGCCCGACCCGGCAGCCCCGACCTGTAAGGACCATCAGCATCAGCAGGTCGGGGCCAAGATGCAGCGCGTGCTGGAGAGCGACTATAATGTAAAAGAGGCAAGGAAGCAAGGATTAGTATATTTGGTGAGAAGAAATGGGGATTATGACAGTGGGCAAATCGTTCCTGTAGTACTGTGGCTGCCACAGGTGCACAAGATGAGACCGTGGGAGGTATTTAAGGTGGAATCGATAAGCGTTTCCCACTACACTTCAAAAGTACTTCATTGGCTGTAAAGTGCTTTGGGACGTCCTGAGGTCGTAAAAGGCGCTATATCAATGCAAGGTTTATTTTCTATTCTTTGTGAATTCCTCTTTCCTCAAATGTAATCTTTGCTTTTATTGGGTGTTGCAAACCATTATACAGGGAAAGTATCAGGATCCCAGACATGAGACTCATTTTTGGGATCATTATGTGTGGTTTGCTATGATGTGTATTTTCTACGGACACTCTTCAAAAGGCACTGCTTTTTCATCAAAGGCAAATATGTTTTGAAAATCCACCGACATTTTGGGGATCTGCATTTCCTTGCTTCACCGTGCCAGGACTAAGAGGGGACTATTGGTGGCTGTGTGACGTCTCATCCTTCATATTATCAGACTGTTACTTTGACACTACTGAAAAGAACAAGGATTTTGCACAGTGTCCTTTTTTTTAATAAACAGTTCACATATTGTCCAAGTGTGAAGTTTGTGCTGTTTCAATATTGGGCTGTATCCTTTTGCTTTTGTATATTATTTTAACTGTACTTACATTTACAAAGTATTCACAGTGCAGAAACAGTGTCCCAACAGGTCCCTGCCAGTGTTTCTGCTCCACACGAACCTCCTCCCACCCATTTGATCAAGTAGCTTTAGCCTAAACGCACTGGTCTCATGATAGCTTATTTCTGCCTTCAGAAGTGACAGGAGAACATGATGGGTATCCCCAATAAGTCGAGTTACTGCAATTACAGATTAATTGTTCTGGACATGGCAGTGACGAGGATAGATGTTTCCGTTCATGGGGGACACGGTCTGCTTATGGAAACTACCTTCTAACCACGGACACAAGAGAAAGTATTAGGGGGAAAAGCCCAAAGTGTAACAGAGACAACAAGTAATATAAGCTTACCTCAAAAATGTAAACATCACATTTGTTTTTTCTCGTTCAAGTGGTGATTCAAAACATACTAACATTTTGGGGGCCATTTTTATACGGCAAGATACAGTAAAGCAAATACAGCATCTGAGCACGTTTAGAGTATTTAGCTGCAAAGCATTAAGAAGCTGACTTTCCTGACATCAAACGCTTGTTTCTGCTGTATAGAATCATAGAAATTTTCAGCACGGAAGGAGGCTATTTGGCCCATCGTGTCCGCGCCGACCGACAAAGAGCTATCCAGCCTAATCCTACTTTCCAGCTCTTGGTCCGTAACCCTGCAGGTTACGGCACTTCAAATGCACATCCAAGTACTTTTTAAATGTGAGGGCTTCTGCCTCTACCACCCTTTCAGGCAGTGGGTTCCAGACCCCCACCACCCTTTGGGTGAAGACATTTCTCCTCAACCCCCCTCTAATCCTTCGACCAATTACTTTAAATCTATGCCCCCTGGTTATTGAACTCTCTGCTAAAGGGAAATAGGTCCTTCCTATCCACTCAATCTAGGCCCCTCATAATTTTATACACCTCAATTAAATTTTCCCTCAGCCTCCTCTGTTCCAAAGGAAACAGCCCCAGCCTATCCAATCTCTCCTATCTAAAATTCTACAGTATTTTTTACTTATTTATTTAACAGTATCTCCTGTTAAAACAGTCTGGCAGATTCAGAGTGAGTTGCCTCCAATTCTGTCACCATGTAGCATTTGCAACGAAGTGTTGGGGGGAAAATCAGTTATGACTGCTGCGCCTGAGAAAGTGTGTATGTGGATGCTTCGCGAGGACAGATTTGGGCTTTGGTGTCGGACGTTCCCACAGTTCGGCAGCCTGCCAGCGCTTAGTGTCAGAGCTCACACATAAAGAATGGCTGCCTACGTGAGGTGCCTTCTTCTTCTTAGGCGGTCCCTCGTATCGAGGATGACTTGCTTCCACACTAAAAAGGGATGAGTTCACAGGTGTTTCGATGAGGACTACGTGAGGTGCCAGAGGGCTACTGGTAACCATGGAGATAGACTCCAGTATGAATCAGCACCTGAAGGAAGGAGAATAAAAACGAAGTGGCCATACAGTTTAAAGCTGGTCCGTGCTTTAAAAAAAATTGCCTTTCTTGCCTCTCTCAGACAATTTGCAGCAGCAAGCAGACATTGTTTCATTTAATCTGCTAGAGTTTGAGCATGGTTGGCGCAGGGTGGGGGGAAAACTTTCAATGTCTGAACTGGAAAATGAAATTGTGTACCATCCAAGAGCCACAAGTTGTAATTATAATCCACTGATATTCCCGCTCTAACTACAGTAATATCACACAAAAATATTTTGTGACATCCTTTGTTTCCAATTATTTACTTGAAATCTGATTGCATTCTCTCATTCTATCAATGTCACATCGTTCTTCTCTTACAGTCTCCTCCCCAATTCTTTCCCTCGTTCTTGATCCTTCTCTTCTCAACCTGAAGACTGGACTAGACCCATCACAAGAGAGCTCAACGTACAACAAGAAAGACAACTTGCATTTATACGGCGCCTTTAATGTAGTAAAATGTCCCAAGGCGTCTCACAGGAGCGTTATCAAACAAAATTTGACACCGAGCCACATAAGGAGATATGAGGGCACGTGATCAAATGCCAGGTCAAAGGGCTGCTTTTTAAGAGTCTTAAAAGGAGAGGTATGGGAGGGAATTCCAGAGCTTGAGGCCTAGGCAGCTGAAGGCACGGCCACCAATGGTGGAGCAATTAAAATCGGGGATTTTCACGAGGCCAGAAGTGGAGGAGCGCAGACATCTCGGGGGGTTGTGGGGCTGGAGAAGATTACAGATAGGGAGGGGCGAGGTCATAGAGGGATTTGAAAACAAGGATGAGAATTTTACAGCATTTTCCAGAGCCATTCTGGTTTAGGGCATCTGGTTTGTCACCGACAGCATTACACCTTCAGGACATGTGTGTAAATGACAAAGCGGGAGACAGAGAAAAAGAGAAGACTAAAGCAAGGCAATGTCTAACAGCAGATTGGAAATCCTTGGATGTTTGAGATCATAACCTAGAAAACAGAACATAACACCAACCTCATTACCGAACATTAAAGTTTATAACTGTCGACTAGACAGTGTAAAAAATAACTCCGCTCCCAAGAACAGAATCAAATTAAAAGACCCATTTATCTTGCTCCAAATTACAAGTAGTTCATGGGCCATTGTTGAAGCCAGGAAGATTAGGGAAAAAATATTGCAATTAAGACAAATCTTCCATTTAACATGGCATGGGAAGAGCTGCGTAAACAAAAAGGGAAACAAAAATATCTGCAAAGAAACTTGAAACAAAAAAAACAGTAAATACTGGAAACGCTCAGCAGGTTAGGCAACGTCTGTACAGGGGAGTTGACATTTTGGGCGTGGAGCCTTAGTCAAAACAGCTTGTGATAACGTCTCCACACCCAAAATGTCAACTCTCCTGTTCTTTCCACAGAAGCTGCCTGAGCCTTTCCAGCATTTTCTGTTTTGAAGAATTGCATACAGTCTATTTCCTCGAAGAAATATCGTCACCATTAAACAACAACAACTTGTATTTATATAGCGCCTTTAATGTAGTAAAACGTCCCAAGGCGCTTCACAGGAGTATTAAGACAAAACAGATAAATGTGACACCGAGCCACATAAGGAGAAATTAGCGCAGGTGACCAAAAGCTTGGTCAAAGAGATAGGTTTTAAGGAACGTCTTAAAGGACGAAAGAGAGTTTGAGAGGCGGAGAGGTTTAGGGAGGGAGTTCCAGAGCTTGGGGCCCATGCAACAGAAGGCACGGCCACCGATGGTGGAGCGATTATAATCAGGGATGCTCAAGAGGGTAGAATTTGAGGAGTGCAGACATCTCGGGGGGTTGTAGGGGCTGGAGGAGATTATAGCGATAAAGAGGGAGCGAGGCCATGGAGGGATTTGTAAACAAGGATGAGAATTTTGAAATTGAGGCGTTGCTTAACCAGGAGCCAATGTAGGTCATCGAGCACAGGGGTGATGGGTGAGCGGGACTTGGTGCGAGTTAGGACACGGGCTTTGGATGACGTCAAGTTTATGGAGTGTAGAATAAGAACATAAGAAATAGGAGCAGGAGTAGGCCATACGGCCCCTCGAGACTGCTCCGCCATTTAATCCGATCATAGCTGAGCCGATCATGGACTCAGCTCCACTTCTCTGCCCGCTCCCCATAACCCTTTATTCCCTTATTGGTTAAGAAACTGTCTATTTCTGTCTTAAATTTATTCAATGTCCCAGCTTCCACAGCTCTCTGAGGCAGCGAATCCCACAGATTTACAATTCTCTGAGAGAAAAAATTCCTCCTCATCTCAATTTTAAATGGGCTTGTTTTATTTTAGTAAAGGTGAACTTGGAGTTCACGATCCCTCTGTGTATGTGGGGAGGGCAGCTAAACAAAGCAGTCGCAGACCCAAATGAGATCATTTATCTGCTCATATGTTTCATAGAATCATAGTTCAGGATCATTTTTGATTTGAGCCTGAATACACCAGCGTATCCAACAGGAGGCCTGCCTAACACACCCGACAATAAAACCATCAACTGGAGACAATAGTTGAGGACTGGTGAATCATGAGACACCACTTGGCTTCCCGGCCCTTGGGGAGAGGGGGCAGGAGATTTCCTGTGTTTGTAAGCATGTTCTTTATAGAAACGGTTGATTCCACCACAGAAAGCACACAGACAAACTCTTCTGGTCAGGTTCAAGAAGTTTCTTTATTCTGGTGAACCGTGCCCGGTTAAATTGGAACGGAACTGCACACACAGCCCAAATGATTAGCAATAAAGCTGGGGTGAGGAAGTGGGGTGGAGAATTAGCCGGATTCCTGCTCCTCATCACTATCCAGAATCCTACAAATTGCATGTGTGGACATCAGGTGTGGTTTGGGCTCAGCTCCGATGCCATGCCAAGATTGGGTGGGGTGCTGGAGGGCTGCTGATACCCATGGAAGTGTACAGCACCTTCAGGAGAGGAGTGGAGATATAAACCCGCAACTAGGATGCATGAATTACACAGCCGAGCTGTTAATCACACTGTTCTCCAAGTAACAGAGCAGTCCTTTTTTAATTAACGAATTAATAAAACTGAAATAAAATGTGGTAAGTTGTGGCCCACTCCAGAGACTTGAGCACATAAATCTAGGCTGACACACCAGTGCAGCACTGAAGGAGCGCTGCACTGTCGGAGGTGCCGTCTTTCGGATGAGACATTAAACCGAGGCCCCATCTCCTCTCTCAGGTGGATGCAAAAGATCCCACGGCACAATTTCGAAGAAGAGCAGGGGAATTCTCCCCAATTTCCTGGCCAATATTTATCCCTCAACCAACATCACTAAAACAGATGATCTGGTCATTATCACACTGCTGTTTGTGGAAGCTTGCTGTGCACAAATTGGCTGCCGCATTTCCTACATTACAACAGTGACTCCGCTTCAAAAAGTACTTCATTGGCTGTAGAGCGCTTTGGGACGTCCGGTGAAAGGCGCTATATAAGTGCAAGTCTTTCTTTGAATCAGTGGCATGAGAAATGATTGGAGGCGAGAGATTATGTGAGTCAGTGGCTTTTATCCATGACAATTCTCAGCTACTGGCATATAATAAGTATGTGCGAGATGAGTTTACCAGAGAGACTTCTCCAAGCAGCTAATTGCTGGCTGGTTGAAAGAATCAGAATGCAGCCCTGAAAGAACTCGCTCGTTTTTACTGATGAGACAAAATAAAAGTACATTACCTGATTCTTCATCTGCAAGGCCCCAGATTTAGTTTTTGTGGAAAATGGACAGAATTTGCTACCACAACAATCCTCGTGTAGTCAAATTAAAATTTGATCCCCACTGCAAATCAGTGACCCTGCTTATTTGTAATTTTTATAATTAGAATAAAAAAATTGACATTCCAGGAACGTATCAATTTTTTTAGAGAGAATTACACTAGCTGGCGCACTGTTGCAGCTTTGAATCATTCGCTGTGCTGAGTCTTCAGTTTCAGCTGACATAGAATCATGGAATAGTGCAGCATAGAAGGAGGCCATTCGGCCCATCGAGTCTGCGCCGGCTCTTTCGAAGAGCAATCCAGTTAGTCCCACTCCCCCACTCTTTCCCCATATCCCTGCTATTTTTTCTCTTTCAAGTATTTATCCAATTTCCTTTTGAAGGCCAATATTGAATCCAACCCCTTATTCTAAGACCATGCCCCCTAGTTCTAGTCTCCCCCATCAGTGGAAACATCCTCTCTGCATCCACCTTGTCAAGCCCCCTCATAATCTTATACGTTTCGATAAGATCACCTCTCATTCTTCTGAATTTCAATGAGTAGAGGCCCAACCTACTCAACCTTTCCTCATAAGTCAACCCCCTCATCTCCGGAATCAACCTAGTGAACCTTCTCTGAACTGCCTCCAAAGCAAGTATATACTTTCGTAAATATGGAAACCAAAACTGCACACAGTATTCCAGATGTGGCCTCACCAATACCTTGTATAGCTGTAGCAAGACTTCCCTGCTTTTATACTTCACCCAAACAGGTTTGTAAATAAGGGTAGAATATTTGTGTGTGGGAAATATTTTAAGGCAGCTTCCGCCCATCCCCGAAATGAATGGAAGGTCTTGGAATTTGTCTCCACAAATTGTCCCGAATCCTGGTTTGCTCCCTCGTTTACTGACCATAGTGTTAACTGCAAGGGGAATTAAATGCATCAAGTATGTTCATGCAAGGCATACTTAGCCCAGAGTACTGCTGTCACACTATACTGCATGTACTGGAAGTACAGTTTGCCAACTCTGCTTGAATGTATGTCTGGAGGTTTCATCACATGACATTTGATCACATTTGCCTGCTATTTGTAAATGTTATTGCATTTACTTTAGTTCAGTGTCTCAGTACCCTAACATTCCTAAGATAATGCAAGATAACTCGTAATGCACAATTAAAAAAAAAACACATCTAGATGCATAAGTTGGACAGGAATGTTTTGCAATCACATTATGTAGACCTATGTCATGTGTGCCAGAATTGGACAAAATCTATCAGCAAATTACCCATCTACATCAACAATGTTGCTGTTTCTTGAAATGGGGGGCCAGGGAGTGGACAGTAGACAGCTGGATCTGCATAGCCTCGAACACTAGGGAGACAAGCTTGAGGGTGGGAGAGGGAGGGTTTTGCGAATGCAGAGTATTTTTCTCCTGGGTATCTGGCAGCAGTGCTCGGGAAATCAACCTTGCATTCCGGTAGACTCCTGGACTAATCCGGAAGGGGGATCGCGTTCTCGGGAACTCGGGCCAGTTTCATGCAAACAATCCTACGTTGAAATGAGAGAAACAGACAACTGGACGCCGACTGAGAGAGAAAGGAGTTTATTTACAAACCAGCACAGTGTAGGCAGCTTCTCCATAACCTGCCTTATTGGAAACCCTGTTGAATCTAGCATAGCTTCAGGCGAGGGTAATCCTTTTGTTCAGGCCTCTGCTCTCTAGAGCCAGTGTGTTGCTTTAGTTTATTTTCTGTGGCCTTCTGCCAGGAATTCAACAGGGCTGCCTGGATCTTCCCTCTCGCTAGTAGGATATACTCGAGTGCCTATCTGTCGTAACTGACCCTGCTTCAGCAATAACTTGACACATAGGCTCTCGCCTCCACTCTTGCCTGCCAATCCCACTCGACAAGGAAAATAAGTCCAGGAGAGGGGAATGTGCACATTCATCATGTAAAACTGGGGGGGGGGGGGGGGGGGGGGGGAAAGCTTCTGTGCTGTAGCAGACTCAAGTTTGTTACAAGTATATAAAGTATTGGTGAGGCCACCTGGAATACTGCGTGCAGTTTTGGTTTCCATATTTACGAAAGGATATACTTGCTTTGGAGGCAGTTCAGAGAAGGTTCACTCGGTTGATTCCGGGGATGAGGGGGTTGACTTATGAGGAAAGGTTGAGTAGGTTGGGCCTCTACTCATTGGAATTCAGAAGAATGAGAAGTGATCTTATTGAAATATATAAGATTATTGAGGGGGAAGGTGGATGCAGAGAGAATGTTTCCACTGATGGGGGAGACTAGAACTAGGGGGCATAATCTTAGAATAAGGGGCCGACAATTTAAAACAGAGATGAGGAGAAATTTCTTCTCACAGAGGGTTGTAAATCTGTGTAATTCACTGCCTCAGAGAGCTGTGGAAGCTGGGACATTGAATAAATTTAAGACAGAAATACAGTTTCTTAAACGATAAGGGGATAAGGGAAAGTGGACCTGAGTCCATGATCAGATCAGCCATGATCTTATTGAATGGCAGAGCAGGCTTGCGGGGCCATATGGCCTACTCCTGCTCCTATTTCTTATGTTCTTATGTTATAAGTCAGACTGCATCAGGGAGGACAGGAACAACAAAGATTTCCACCGAATGACCTGTCTTTTAAATTCCTGCGTGGGCTTTTCCCATTGCAAGAGTGAAATCGGCATCCACGCCCCCAGCTGACAATGTCAACTAATAAAATTACTCCAATTGTCCTAGCCCCAACTCCACTGTTCAGGGGCCATCACTAAACCCATCTATTTTCCACCTCTGGAACATTGCCCGTTTCCACCCTTGCCTCAGCTCATTTGCTGCTGAAACCCTCCGTGCCTTTACCACCTCTAGACTTGACTATTCCAACTCACTCCTGGCTAGCCTCCCACGTTCTACACTACGTAAACTAGAGGTGATCCAAAACTCGGCTGCCCCGTGTCCTAACTCGCACCAAGTCCCACTCACCCATCACCCCTGTGCTCGCTGACCTACATTGGCTCCTGGTTAAACGACGCCTCAACTTCAAAATTCTCATCCTTGTTTTCAAAGCTCTCCATGGCCTCGCCCCTCCCTATCTCTGTAATCTCCTCCAGCTCTATAACCCTCCACAATCCACTAATTTGGGCCTCGGGCATCCCTGATTATAATCGTTCAACCATCAGTAGCCGTGCCTTCAGGTGCCTAGGCCCTAAGCTCTAATTCCTGCCCTAAACTTCTTTCCTCCTTTAAGACACCCATTAAAACCTAACTCTGTCCTAATATCGACTCAAGCGGCTCGGTGTCAAATTTTGTTTGATAATGCTCTGCCGAAGCACCTTGGGACATTTAATTATGTTAACGGCGCTCTATGTAAATGTCTCATTGAGTCTCATTGTCGAGTGCATGCAGAAACCAAGCACAGGCAGCAGAAAGAACGTGCAGCAAACCAGTCCCACCCACCCACCCTTTCCCTCAATGACTGTCTGTCCCACCTGTGACAGGGACTGTGGCTGTGGCTCTCCTACTGGACTGTTCAGCCACCTAAGGACTCATTCTAAGAGTGGAAGCAAGTCTGCCTCGATTCCGAGGGACTGCCTGTGATGAAATGTAAGTTGCTGTTGGAACTATTCTGGTGGTGCACTTCCGCAGTTCTTGGAACTAAGCACGTTCAGTAGAAATTAAAGCAACGGGAATAAAAAAAAAAAAGGGGGAAAAAAACCCCCCAGAATGCTGGGAAACCAAATAAAAACTGGAAAACCTTCATCAGAAACCGGGAAAAACAGAGTGCTTTTATTGGACTGAACAAAGTGAAGAGGGGCGACATTAAGAGCTGTCTATGCCAATGTCGGGGAAAACAGTTAAGAGGTGTAATAGCCTGTGAACATGTTGCTTAAAAAGTGGAAAGAGAAGTGTGGATGATACAAAAGATCCCTCAGGCAGTGAAGGCATTAGAAAGACAAAAAGTGGAAGTGAAAACAGTTCTAAAATGGAATGGGGTAGAAGTGGAAAATGGATGGAAAAAAACCAGGTGGAAGAATGAAGGCTATAGCCAAGGTCTCAAGTTGTTCGTCAATGATCGGAGCCGAGGGCTGCAGAACGCCCAGGGAAAGATGAAATAATGTTCTGAAGTTTGCACTGAGCTTGGTCAGAGTGGGAATGAGAGGAGAAATTAAGAGTAAGGAGCCACAGGGGAGGTCAAGGTCACACTTGCAGAAACAGATATGTCAGCAAAGCAATTACCCAATCCGCATTTGGTCACCCCGATATAAAGGGATTGCACGGTGAGCAGCAAATATGGTGAACTCGATTGGAGGGTTAAAAACACGTAAATTACTGTGTAACCCAGAAGCAGAGGTTGGAGCCTGAACATAAGGTGAGACAGATGTTGTTTTCATAACTACACCAGGTGCAAAAACACATCCCTGAATCAATCTGACCTCAATGCAAAATGCATGCAAATATTATTTTGAATACATGTGTTTCAATGAAGCATTTTGTATAGCTGCAGCAGTGGGAACAACTTAAGACAGTGTGTCCCTGAAACAGGGATGGGCAACATCAAACTAATACATCTTGTTTATTTAAATTTTATTGTCCCAGCTCAAAAGTACAAGATTAAGAACTGCTTACTGATCACTGTTATAACTGGCTCAACATCCAGTACATCGATCACACCCTCTAGTGAAAGAAAGCATGCATTACAGTAAGCTGTGAATTTCAGGGCTACAGCACATTGGACATCCTGAAAATACAAAAGCCTCCTAATTTAAATACCATGATTTGAGAAAACCAGCGACATTAGGGCTCTCACGGATTGTGCCACAGCAAAGCAGTACTGCAGAGGTATCGACCCTCACAGTGACATTCCAGCCTCAGCTGGCCCCATCTGGAGAGGAAACATCAGAGGCAGGTCCAGCTGCACTCTTAAACATCCCTTAACCAGCTCAGTGGTGCCATCAACAGCGGAGAGGGAGTGTGTCACCCATCCATTTGTGGCAGAGGTGTGGTGGGTGACACAGGGAACTTTCTGCAGGAGAAGCAAAAAACAAGGTGCAAAACTTAGATGCTCAGACACGATGGGCCGAATGGCCTCCTTCGGTGTCATATCATTCCGAGATGTGAGAATTAGGTCTCTAAATTCTATTTTAGAACACGGGGGGTGGGGGAGGGGGCTTTTCAATTGCCGAAGCTCAGTTACTTGCCTGACAAATGGGCGACCAGCAAAGGAAGATTTGGTGAGCAACTTGGACACTAATTTGTCGAATTCCATTTTTAAGACAGGCCGAAGGTGCTCAGCACTCCTGCCCAAAACAGGCAGAGAGACTAGGCTTGAATATGCAAATTGGAGTCCTACACCAATTGTACGACCCCAATTGCAATTGTAACATTCAAGGGCACTGTGCAAACTCGTCCCAGTTGCAGAATCAGAAATTTACAGCACGTTAGGAGGCCGACAAAGAGCTATCCAGTCTAATCCCACTTTCCAGCTCTTGGTCCGTAGGTAGCCCTGCAGGTTACAACACTTCCAAGTGCACATCCAAGTACTTTTTTTTAAATGTGGTGAGGGTTCCTGCCTTTACCACCCTTTCAGGCAGTGAGTTCCAGACCCTCACCACTCTGAGTGAAGAAATTTCCTCTCAAATCCCCTCTAAACCTTCGACCAATTACTTTAAATCTATGCCCCCTGGTTGTTGACCTCTCTGCTCGGGGAAATGGGTCCTTCCTATCCACTCTATCCAGGCCCCTCATAATTGCATACACCTCAATCTCCTGTTCCAAAGAAAACAACCCCAGCCTATCCAATCTTTCCTCATAGCTAAAATTCTCCAGTCCTGGCAACATCCTCGTAAATCTCCTCTGTACCATCTCCAGTGCAATCACATCTTTCCTGTAATGTGGTGACCAGAACTGCACGCAGTACTCCAGCTGTGGCCTAACTAGTGTTTTATACAGTTCAAGCATAACCTCCCTGCTCTTGCATTCGATGCCTCGGCTAATAAAGACAAGCATTCCGTATGCCTTCTTAACCACCTTATCCACCTGGCTTGCTCCCTTCAGGGATCTGTGGACCTGCACTCCAAGGTCCCTTTGTTCCTCTACACTTCTCAGTATCCTACCATTTAATGTGTATTCCCTTGCATTGTTAGCCCTCCCCAAATGCATTACCTCACACTTTCCGGATTGAATTCCATTTGCCACTATTCTGCCCACCTGACCAGTTGATTGATGTCTTCCTGCAGTCTACAGCTTTCTTTATCATCAACCGCACAACCGATTTTAGTATCATCTGCAAACTTCTTAATCATACTTGGTGTACTTGGGTGTTGACCAGGCTTGCTAGCGGTCCTTAAAGGGACTGCTGCAAGCTGCTCAGGAAAAAGGGGAGTTTTTTTTGTTTACTTGATTATGGAGGGGCCAGGAGGAGCATTCAGGATCCAGCTCTCCGCCCCCGCCCCGCCCACCCCCTACATCAGTGCAAAAGCTCAGGCCTCCTGACAACGAGTGACTTCATGCCCACTTTGGGCCCAAGTTGAAAATCCCCCCCCCCCCCCCACCATTACATTTAACAGTTAAATTAAGTAATTTTTGTTGACGTTACAAAAGATATTTAGATGGATGCCTTTTACCTCTCCCTTACCTACCTGCCCTCCTGGTTGAGGAATGGAGGCCAAAAGAAGCAATCGGTGACAGCCAATGAAGTACTTTTTGGAGTGCAGTCACTGTTGTAATGTAGGAAACACGGCAGCCAATTTGCGCACAGCAAGCTCCCACAAACAGCAATGAGAATAAAACAGATTATCTGTTTTAGTGATGTTGATTGAGGGATAAATATTGGCCAGGACACCAGGGAGAACCCCCTGCTCTTCTTTGAAATAGTGCCCTGGGATCTTTCACATCCACCTGAGGGGGCACTCGGTTTAACGTCGCATCTGAAAATAGTGACACTAAGCTTGAAATGCTGTGGAAATACTAAATGCTAACCTCCAATATAGATTGATGCCACATCAATAGCCTGGGCTTCTGTGATGCCATCCTTTCAAACACATTCCTAAATTCTCTCCCTCGCTTCCCTAAAAGCACCAACTTAGGCTGGGATACAGTTCCGCCAACGTGACAGGAAACCGGTACTGGCAGTAAATTTGCAGAAGCTCGTATGGAATTGCCACGACATTCACACAAGTCCGTACAGATTTACTGCTAATTTCCTCAGCCCCTGGGAGGTTTGTCCAAGCTTGCACAGATTTCTTGCCACACGAGCAGCTCTCCAGTAATTCATGCTAATTCGTTGTTTGCAACCCGAGACAGTGACGGTCAGCAGACTATTCTCTTGGAGAGGAGTTACAGAAAAACCCAATCCCATCCTCACTAGATGCCCATACACCAGCATTTTCCAATAAGACCGAGGGGCGAGGGGAACGATAGCAATCGAAAGGAGGAACACTACACTCCCTAATCCAGGGACACCAAGGTGACTCCGCATACTCCGACCAGATTGATTCTGGGACCTTCCTGGAAAAACTAGATGATGGAAAGCGGAAATTTAAAAACAGAAAAGGGTGGAAATATGGAGCAAGTCAGTCAGCGTCTGCGAAGGAAAAAAAAAGACAGCTTATGGCTCGTCAGGTGTGTAACCTTCAGCAGAATTGCCATGTATCGCCGGAATTATGAGCTTTGATTTGGGAGTATATAGTGCTAAATGTCAGAGTGAAGGACACAGTGACAGACTGAAGACTTAAATAATTACTGAGCCAGTGTCAATTCTGGTCAACAAGGGTGTTGGGGAGGGGGGAGAAATCGATTCAACGCTGGTTTCTAACCAAGTATTTTGCACATTATAAAATAGTGTGCACTACATTGAACATCCCATAACACAAGGTAAAGTAGCCTTATAACAGATAGGGCCTTTAATATAAAGCTTTATAATGAAGATGGGATGCACTTATTTATTCCTTTGTCAATTAAAAGTCCAAGACACAGTATCAAGGGAAACAAAAATAAAACTATGTTTCCACTTATTTACATTGTTTGATGTGTGATTTACTTTTCAAATAAAAAGTGTAGATTACAAAAGAAAGAATTGGCATGAAGATGATTCATTGATCCTATTTAAATTTGCGCAAAGTTCATGTAACTTTGAAGAAGCCTTTTTCCTATGTTGGGCTTCAATGCTCCGGAGTTGAAAGACCCGACAAGAGTCCTATGAAACCCGGCACGTGTCTCTGTGTTTAAGGTGTCGCTTGGTGCTCTCGCTTGTACGGACATCTTCCCTCAACTCCACGTCGTCATCAGTTATTGTGCCCTCAGGATCTTCTTCAGTGTTTGGTTTCCTTTCTGGCGTAGGTGTGTCCATTGTTGGTTCAGGCGCTATGCTTTCTGCTGCATCATGCATCTCCTCGTCGGAGAGATCGTCCACAACTTCAGCTTCACCAAGGAGTTCTGGTGCTGCTTTGTCCCCCTCAGGGGCTGTCTGCTCTCGTACACCTTCCACTAGTCCCTTCCTACTTAAATCATTCTTTTTCCCCTCAATCCCATCACGTACATATTCCTCATTCTGTCCATCTGTCTCACCCCTGTAGCCATCGACATGGTCCCTCCTGTTCACGTTCCCCTCACTTTCTGTGAAACTCTTCTGCCTCACTAGTTTTTTAATCAGTTGCTCGAACATTTCAAATGTCCGCTTCTCCTTCCCAACATTTTGTTCAGTGCCACTTTCATTCGGTGTTTCTTTTCCTTCAACCTGTGCTTGTCCATCCATTACAGTTTTCTGCTCCCTCGTGTCTAAATCTACATTGCTTTCATTCCTCTCTTGTTCTCGATTGTCCCCTTGTGATAGACCTTCTCTTGCCTTTACCTTTTCTTTGGCATTCTCTCCCTCTCTCAGTTCGCCTTGCTCTCTCGTACTGCTATCCTCTCCTTCGTTCACTTTATCTACAGACCCTTGTAGCTGTCTATCCATTTCTGGATTCTTGACAGGATTTTCATTCTCTAGTTGTTCCTCATCTCTTTGACTCTGAGCCTCATCCCCAATTACTTCCTTTCCATGCATTCCTTCCTGCTGCTCATCCTTGTCCAGCCACACATCCCGTTTCAGCTTCACAGAATCTTTCACAAGGTTTGAAGCAGTTTCCTTCATGAACTGAAACAGTGTGATGACCTCTCCTCCCTTTCTGCCACTCTCTGGCCATTTATCCTGAGCTCGTCCACCAACCAAATCCTCTCCACCACTTTCCATTTCTTCAGCCTCATTATCCATTTTTTGGTAACTAAGTTCTAAAGCTACCGTTTCCCTCATCTTCTCTTTCGTTCCCTCCCATCTGGACTCTCCAGGGGTCATTTTGTCGTCTTGCTTCAAACTCACTTGTTGAAGAACCTCAGTCATGCTGCCACAAACTTCCACTGTTTTTTCTTTTACCATCTCCAAGTTTTTACCACCACTCACTTCCATCATTATTTTGTTCTCTCCTTCAGCTTGCTTTCTTACTCCCCCTTCCACTGTGTTATTCAAAGACTCATCACTGGATACTTCCTCTCTTGTTCCAGCCACATCTCCCCCATTCATTTCCCTTTTGTGCACAGTGTCCTCAGAAGCAACTTTACTTACCTCCAATATTAGCTCTTTCTGTTCTTTTTCCTCATGGCCTTCCGTTTCCTGATACTCTGTGTCCTTTTCTTCACTCCTCAATTCCAACGGTTCTAAAACTTCACTTCCACTGTCTTCCGTATGGTCTCTCTCAGTCTCAGAACGATGAGCACCGCTCACTTTTTCTCTAACTGTTACATTCTCACTATCCTTAATCAGACCAGTAGCTTCTTCCACACATGCATCATCGGCACTCTGTTGCGTGAACACGTTCACTCTTCCCTCTTGATGCTTTCCAGTGGAGATATCGTCAGCTGTTTTATGCTGCCTGTTAGATTCGGTTTCAATGTTGCGGCTGGCCGAGTGCTGCTGCTCTACATCGGCAAGGTTTGCTGCTGAGCCCTGAAGTTTCTGCACGGTGTGTTTCCCCCCATTGTCGGATTTAAACTCCATTTTCTTCGCAGCCGAGGAACCCTGTTGTTCGAGGTTGCGCTGAATATCTTTATCCATATTCTCTCTGGTAGCTATTTCAGTGCCCTGTGGAAAAACAACATTAGTGAACTTGTAATGGAAACTACAGGTGTAGCAGGGATGGCCTATTGCACATATGTGACACCTATAGGCCAGCGCAGTTGCTTGCCCTCATTTGGTAGTTAGAAGGATGATGATGAGAAGAGGCAAGCCTAATTAGTGTCAGCCGTGGCTCAGTGGGCAACACCCTCGCCTCTGAGTCAGGGACTAGAGCACAAAAATCCAGGCAGACACTCCAGTGCAGTGCTGAGGGAGTGCCGCACTGTCGGAGGTGCTGTCTTTCAGATGAGACATTAAACTGAGGCCCCTTCTGCTCTCTCAGGCGAACGTAAAAGATCGAAAATGCACTATTTCGAAGAAGAGCAGGGGAGTTATCCCTCAACATAACAAAAACAGATTATTTGATCATTATCACATTGCTGTTTGTGGGAGCTTGCTATGTGAAAATTGGCTGCCATGTTGACTACATTTCAAAAAGCATTTCATTGGCTGTTAAAGCGCCTTGGGATGTCCGGTGGTCGTGAAAGGCGCTATAGAAATGCAAGTCTTTCTTTACTGGCCAGTAGTCCCACAGGCTGTACCTTCCCTCAGGGCAATATTCTCACAAAGAAGAATATTATGTTAAGGAATGAGCCTTTATTATGCAGGTCAAATTGAATGTCGCACTCAGTTGTTTCTCTTA
The DNA here is from genome assembly GCF_044704955.1 of Pristiophorus japonicus. Lineage (NCBI taxonomy): Eukaryota > Metazoa > Chordata > Chondrichthyes > Pristiophoridae > Pristiophorus > Pristiophorus japonicus. The sequence continues at coordinate 34,239,693 of NC_092010.1, forward strand.
TTCCTACCAACATCAGAACCAGTGTTCCCAGACAGCCAACACTGAGGAATTAGGTGTGGGGAAGTTATGCTAAATCTTTATAAATCACTGGTTAGACCACAGCTCGACTATTGTGGCCAATTCCGGGCACCACGCAAAGGGTAGTAGAAGTTTCGACGGCTCTTCCGCAAATGGCAATTGATGCTAGATCAATTGTTAATTTTAAATCGGAGATTGACAGATCTTTTGTTAACCAAAGGTATTAAGGGATATGGGGCAAAGGCGGGATTCTGGAGTTAGGTTGCAGATCAGCCATGATCTCATTGAATGACGGAACCGGCTCGAGCTGCTGAATGGCCTCCTCCTGATCCTATGGAAGGATGTCAAGGTCTTAACGAGGGTGCATAGGGGATTTATTAGAATGGTACCAGGGCTGAGAGACTTCAGTTATAGAGAGAATAGAGAAGCTTGCATTCTCCTTCGAGCAGAGGTGGTTACGGGGAGATTTAATAGAGGTGTTTAAAATGAGGAAGGGTTTGGGTATAGATAGGGAGAAACTGTTTCCACTGGCAGGAGGGTCGATAAACAGAGGACACAGATTTATGGTAAAAGGACTAAGGGGGCAGGGGGGGGGGGGGGGGGAAGAACTTTTTTTAGGCAGTGAGTTTCGATGATCTCAAATGCACTGCCTGAAAGGGTGGTGGAAGCAGAAAATTTGCAGGGCTGTGGGGAACGATCAGGATCTAATTGGATAGCTCTTTCAAAGAGCTGCCACAGGCCTCCTTGCTGTGTGGTGATTCTAGATGAGGGAAATTAAATATAACTCAAAATAAAAATAAACTCGGGGCATTATAATTAGGAAATGGAACTTTGAAAAAATACACTATGCAATATTTACATCCTGTCTCAGGTTGGGACACACGAGGGGGACATAAAATGATTCACTGAAGGTCTGACAGTTCAACATATTCCGTATTACTAGTCAGCAGCTCCTGACTCCTTGGGTCCAGTGGGGTGGGGGATTATCGGGTACGTTGGCATAGTGGTTATGTTACTGGACCAGTAATCCAGAGGCCTGGACTAATGATCCGGAGTTCAAATCCCACCCCGGCAGTTGGGGAATTTAAATTCAGTTAATTAAATAAATCTGGAATAAAAAGCTAGCATCAGTAATGGTGACCATGAAACTACCGGGTTGTTGTAAACACCCATCTGGGTCACTCATGTACTTACCCGGTCAGGCTGATACGTGACTCCAAACCCATAGCAATGTGGTTGACTCTTTCCTGGTAGGAAAGACAATAAGCACAGACTGCAGCAGTTCAAGACTGCGGCTCACCACCATCTTTGAGAGCAAATAGGAATGGGCAATAAATGCTGGCCTTGCCAGTGACGCCATGAATGATTTTTTTTTTTTAAAAAGCATATTGGGCTTTAGGCTTGGGTGATTCATGGTCAGAGCATTCAGGAGGGTGGTGAGGAACATAAGAAATAGGAACAGGAGAAGGCCATACGGCCCCTTGAGCCTCTCCGCCATTTAATACGATCATGGCTGATCCGATCATGGACTCAGGTCCACTTCCCTGCCCACTCTCCATAATCCCTTATTGTTTAAGAAACTGTCTTTTTCTGTCTTAAATTTATTCAATGTCCCAGCTTCTACAGCTCTCGGAGGCAGCGAATTCCACAGATCCACACCCTCAGAAGAAATTTCTCATCATCTCTCCTTTAAATGGGCGGCCCCTTATTCTAAGATTATGCCCTCCAGTTCTAGTCTCTCCCATCAGTGGAAACATCCTCTCTGCATCCACCTTGTCAAGCCCCCTCATAATCTTACACGTTTCGATAAGATCACCTCTCATTCTTCTGAATTCCAATGAATAGAGGCCCAACCTACTCAACCTTTCCTCATAAGTCAACCCCCTCATCCCCGGAATCAACCGAGTGAACCTTCTCTGAACTGCCTCCAAAGCAAGTATATCCTTTCGTAAATATGGAAACCAAAACTGCACGCAGTCTTCCAGGTGTGGCCTCACCAATACCCTGTACAACTGTAGCAAAACTTCCCTGCTTTTATACTCCATCCCCTTTGCAATAAAGGCCAAGATACCATTGGCCTTCCTGATCACTTGCTGTACCTGCATACTATCCTTTTGGGTTTCATGCACAAGTACACCCAGGTCCTGCTGAACTGCAGCACTTTGCAATCTTTCTCCATTTAAATAATAACTTGCTCTTTGAATTTTTTTCTGCCAAAGTGCATGACCTCACATTTTCCAACATTATACTCCATCTGCCAAATTTTTGCCCACTCACTTAGCCTGTCTATGTCCTTTTGCAGATTTTGTGTGTCCTCCTCGCACATTGCTTTTCCTCCCATCTTTGTATTGTTGGCAAACTTGGCTACGTTACACTCAGTCCCTTCTTCCAAGTCATTAATATAGATTGTAAATAGTTGGGGTCCCAGCACTGATCCCTGCGGCACCCCACTAGTTAGTGATTGCCAACCCAAGAATTAACCATTTATCCCTACTCACTGTTTTCTATTAGTTAGCCAATCCTCTATCCATGCTAATATATTACTCCCAATCCCGTGAACTTTTATCTTGTGCAGTAACCTTTTATGTGGCACCTTATCAAATGCCTTCTGGAAGTCCAAATACACCACATCCACTGGTTCCCCTTTATCCACCCTGTTCGTTACATCCTCAAAGAATTCCAGCAAATTTGTCAAACATGACTTCCCCTTCATAAATCCATGCTGACTCTGCCTGACCGAATTTTGCTATTCCAAATGTCCTGCTACTGCTTTTTTAACAACATTTTCCCAACCACAGATGTTAGGCTAACTGGTCTATAGTTTCCTGCTTTTTGTCTACCTCTTTTTAAAAAAAATAGGGGTGTTACATTTGCAGTTTTCCAATCTGCTGGGACCTCTCCAGAATCCAGGGAATTTTGGTAAATTACAACCAATGCATCCACTATCCCTGCCGTTACGTCTCTTAAGACCCGAGGATGCAAGCCATCAGGTCCAGGGGATTTATCTGCCTTTAGTCCCATTATCTTACGGAGTACCATCTCCTTAGTGATTGTGATTGTGTTACCCCCACCCCCCCACATAGCCCCTTGACTGTCCACTGTTGGAACTGGTAAACATCTGTGGGGGCCTGAGGAGGAACAGGGTGAGTGGTAGGGGGAATGGAAAAGATTAGGCAGATGGGCTTGGCACCCAAAATTTCCAAGAGAATTTTTTCCACTGATCAAATGTAATTTCCCCAAGGCCTTGGGGGGTTGGGGGGCAGGGGTGAAATGTACTGCAAGGCAGACTTTGCTTTAATACCTCTTACCTTGCTTTTCTTTCTCTCCTCCAGCTGCTCCTCCAGGCAATTAATCTTCTGCTGCAAGACATGCTTGGCAACTTTCTCTGTCTCCAGTTCCTGTTAATGGAATTGAGAAAACAGCAATCACTCAACAGCTTTCACGTTAAATAGATTGCATTTTTATTTAATTTTAAATTTACTGTTTTTTTGTATTTATTAAGTCGAGGGATGTCATTGCTTGGAAAGGAAAGAAAGGAAAGGAAAGGAAAAAGAAAGGAAAGCACCCTTGCTCTTCCAGTGACATCTCCGATACCAGATCATTTTGTACCCCATCTTGGCGCTGGATTGTAGGCAGTTTTATGAGGAGTTTGCTGACGATACAAAGATGGGAGGAAAAGCAATGTGTGAGGAGGACACACAAAATCTGCAAAAGGACAGAGACAGGCTAAGTGAGTGGGCAAGAATTTGGTAGATAGAGTATAATGTTGGAAAGTGTGAGGTCATGCACTGGCAGAAAAAAAAATCAAAGAGCAAGTTATTATTTAAATGGAGAAAGATTGCAAAGTGCTGCAGTACAGTGGGGCCTGGGGGTCCTGGTGCATGAAACACAAAAGGATAGAATGCAGATACAGCAAGTGATCAGGAAGGCCAATGGAATCTTGGCCTTTATTGCAAAGGGGATGGAGTATAAAAGCAGGGAAGTTTTGCTACAGTTGTACAGGGAATTGGTGAGGCCACATCTAGAGTACTGCGTGCAGTTTTGGTTTCCATATTTACGAAAGGATATACTTGCTTTGGAGGCAGTTCAGAGAAGGTTCACTAGGTTGATTCCGGAGATGAGGGGGTTGACTTATGAGGAAAGGTTGAGGAGGTTGGGCCTCTACTCATTGGAATTCAGAAGAATGAGGGGTGATCTTTTCAAAATGTATAAGATTATGAGGGAGCTTGACAAGGTGGATGCAGAGGGGATGTTTCCACTGATGGGGAAGACTAGAACTAGAGGGCACAATCTTAGAATAAGGGGCCGCCCATTTAAAACTGAGATGAGGAGGAATTTCTTCTCTGAGGGTTGTAAATCTGTGGAATTCGCTGCCTCATCGAGAGCTGTGGATGCTAGGACATTGAATAAATTTAAGACAGAAAGAGACAGTTTCTTAAACAATAAGGGGTTATGGGGAGCGGGCAGGGAAGTGGACCCGAGTCCATGATCGCATTAAATGGCGGAGCAGGCTCAAGGGGCCATATGGCCTACTCCTGCTCCTATTACTTATGTTCTTATGTAAATAATGGCATAAAACACTTAATACTATGAGTATGCAAATATTAGTATGCTAATAAAGTAGGACTAAATATGTCTTCAGAATCCATGGAGAACATGAATGTGTCAGAATATGGAGTAGTATGGGTGAGAGCAGTTTCATATTAGAGACTCTCGGTTGGAGTTGGGGGAGATTGATGGAGCTCTATAGACAGGAGAAAGACAGACAGACTTGCATATATATATATATAGTGCCTTCACGACCACCGGACGTCTCAAAGCACTTTACAGCCGATGAGGTACTTTGAGAGTGAAGTCACTGTTGTAATGCGGGAAATGCGGCAGCCAATTTGCGCACAGCAAGTCCCACAAACAGCAATGTAATAATGACCAGATAATCTGTTTTTGTGTCATGTTGGGCGAGGGATAAATATTGGCCAGGACACTGGGGAGAACTCCCCTGCTCTTCTTCAAAATAGTGCCATGGGATCTTTCACGTCCGCCTGAGAGAGAGCAGACAGTTTAAAGTCTCAGCCGAAAGATGGCACCGCCGACAGTGCAGCACTCCCTCAGCACTGCACTGGAGTGTCAGCTTAGATTTACGTGCTCAAGTCTCTGGAGCGGGACTTGAACCCACAAGCTTAACACAATACCTGGCTTTATTGGTACAGGTTGTACCTCTCCAGTCCGGGACTCTTTCTTCCGGAAACATCCCTGGTCTGGCATCAGTCCCAGCGTGGGTGGCGTCCATTGAAAAAAAAAAAAATGGTGGCTCCGCTTGTTAAACATATGTGTGATGCATTTTGGATGACAAATCTCGACAGCCTTGCCCTGGCCAGCTAGAGGTTTTACACACTGGCTGGTGCTGTGGTTTGCCACGCGCTCCTCGCTGCCGAGACCGCCTTTCCTTGCCTGATTGGCGGCGGGCGCGCATGCTCTGAAGGCTGCAGTGCCGGGCTGAGCCGACATCTCTCTCCTCCTCCCCCTGCCACCAGTCTGGGAGGGGGGCGCGGTTGTTGTGTGTGTCTCGGTGTGAGGAGGCTGCTGTTTTCCACCAGTCAGGCTCTGCTCGCGGCTTACACATGGACTGGCACCAGATGTAGGATCGTAGGTAAGGGTTGGCGTGTCTCCTTGACTTTATCTCTGATCTCTAGTTTTTTGTGTGTGTATGTATGTGGTTTTTTTGAGGTGTTGGTGTTGATTGAGGTAAGCGAGCCGGGCAAGGGAAGGAAAGGCGGCTGACTGAGGCGCCGAAGCTGAGCCCCGAGGATTTTTTTAAACCGGTGAGATTTTGGCTGACTAAATGCTGCGCAGTAGGCTTCTGTGCAGCGCATGCGCAGAACACTTGCGTGTCATTGTCAGCAGCATCGTCACCAGTTGACCTCCTGTGGTTCGGAAAATTCTCTGGTCCGGCACCGGTGAGATCCCAAAGGTGCCGGACCAGAGAGGTCCAACCTGTACCTTCTAATGATGGTCATTGTCTTGAAGACAACTTGACACGATCGAGCTCCTTTAAATTGCAAGTCAACATGAAAGTCAGGGACACACTTGATCATACCCTGCTTATTTCTCGGTGTTTTCTGTGGAGCTCTGCCAGCTCTTCCTCTGTGCCCTCCAGAATATCCCTCAGTCGCTCCACCTCATACACAAGTAAAGTCTTCTCAGTTTCCAAATGACCGATCGACTGAACTGCGTCGAAGTACTTCTCTTCAAGGTCTTCTTGGGTGTCCTAAACAAAGACCAATACAAAACAATTGTACTCCTGTGTGGGGTTTGTATACACAGAAAACACAATTTTAATGACCATCTGTTCACATGTACAACATACTGGGTGTAACTGTAGGTGCGTGCACACAACTTGTGAAGGTTAACATGTAAAAATAGGCACCACTTATATTGTGAAAGTTAAAAAGTCTCAAGTGGATTTTGATTCTGTCTTCCTCCCAAAGAGTAAGAGATATCTGCAACAGACGCCCAACAAAATGAATGGTGTCAGTTAACTCCTCTTTTTAAAAAAAAAGACACGCTGGAGCAATATCTGGATAACAACTTGTATTTATATAGCTCCTTTAACGTAGTGAAACTTCCCAAGGCGCTTCACAGGAGGGTTTTGAATTAAAAAAAATTGACATGGAGTCGCATAAGGAGAAATTAGGGCAGGTGACTCAAGAATAGAATTGAAAATTATAAGGATAAGCGACCAAATACTCCACAGTATGTCATGATTTCTGTGCTGCTGGAGGGTACTGGACATGTTCTGTGTAGAGTACCACTGGTCAGAGTTAAAGACTGGAGGTTGCAAATACAGAAATGGCAACCTGGAGTTTTCACAAAGGTATCTTTCGGGGCCAAGGTGAAATTGTTGAGAATCTAATCTTCCTGGAAATTATCCATGGTTAGTCACCCTCTTAATTAAATGAGCAGGGTAGAGTCATAATAGGACACACTCCTGATCATGGGCTCGATATTCATCATATTACCGCCCAGAAACTCGAACTTCATAAAAAAAAAAATCATTTATCACCCAGATACCGCCCACAATACTGCAGGCGGAAAAATCAGTCATTTACCGCCGGCGGTATTCGGTACTGCTGTCCATCGTTTAAGGCCCAAATACCGCCCAAAATGATCATTTCATCATCAAGATCCATTTACCGCCGGACCTAAATACTGCCCTGAAAAAGCAGGTCTTACCCGATCTTAAGTGAACGGTATGGACGCCATTTTGGAAACGGGAGCATTGATGAAAGGCTGCTTAAAATTAGTATCTAGCGTCCTCAGAAACTGGAATTTCTTTTTCTGTTTTGTTTTCTTTATCCAGTTTAAAGTTTATCATTCAAGGCCCTTTCACTCAAATCGATGATTAAACAACTCCCTCCACACTCCCCCATCAGTATGTTGAATTTACAAAATAATTCCACACTGATCATTTTCCCTTCAAGTTATTTTTACTCTGTTACTGCAGTCATTTTGCTGACTGTTGGGCTCTTGTTCTTCACCCTAATGTTGAACATGGAAAACTGGCATGAACAAGTGGGCTGAATCCAATAGTTGGAAGTCCTAAGAATAGAGACTGTTAGCTATATTTATTTTAAAAAACGCAGGAAAAATGACCTCAGAAAAAAACAAAATCGCGCATGCGCAGAAGTTTGTTCTTTTCGCATTCGAGAAAAGAAAAAAGTCAAGCTCGATCGACTACAATGCCCGCCAGCGCCCACTACATACTACTCCCGCTACGACTCGAAAAAAAGTCACCAAATTAGCGGTCCTCGATCAGAGCGGTATGTGGGCGGTAAAAAACCTTGTATTGCCGGAATACCGCTGAGAAACAGGCGGTGGTGATACTTCACCAATTTCGGGCCCCATATTTCTTATGTCCTTATGTACCGTAAATACCCTGTGGGAGGAATGAGCTTAATGGCCTTTTCAAGTCTCATATTTTCTTCATGTTTTATCAGTTAAGCCATGCATTAGAGCAATACAAGGAACAAACAGTGCTCACGTTTTCTTACAGAACGGACATGGGGACATTAAAATGGACTTGTATAACAGGGCATATGGCAGGCAGCCAAGTCAATTTGTAATTAAATGCTCGCATTACTATTCCCATGTGTTGCTCAAGGACTCTAGTGACTTAAATAATAAGAGATAGTTTATACATACAAGCCCAAACACAACTACCACCCAAGTTTTTTTAAATTGAGTTTTTCCTGAATGGCAGTAACTGGAATTAATCAGTTAGTCACTCTGTCAACGAATCCCAAGACTCCTACCTGGTCAGCAGCTTGTTTTTCCAATAACTCCTCTATCTGTGAAATAAAAACAGAGCAAAGAAACACATAACTGTAGGTTGCTTCGAGAGCAAATCATGTGGCCAATGCCTATTTCAAAGAAAGTCTACTCATTCTTATACAGGCTTCCCCCTTGCCATTCACTTCAATTGCCTGAACGACTCCTCCCCCAAGTTTTTATTTTGTTCCAATCCACAGATGATGATGATGGCAAGAAGGACACGACATCCAAATAAGATGTGTCTCTCAACCTTCCGCCGTTTTTCCCGGGGCTTCCACCGAAGTTACATCGTTAGATCGGGAGAACCCCATCCCGTTATGTCTCATGACCCTACAGGTTGTGCTGTTCCTTTTGCAAAGTTACTGTGCCACAGCAGCCTAATGACACTGAATGCAGAACTGCTTCTGCAATTCCACAAACAGCATGTTTGCAATCTTTGTTGGGCCATCTCGGAGGAATCTCTGCTGGAATAGGTGCATCCAGCTGGGCTTCTTTCCCGGAGCCTCTGGCATTGCACAGGTTCCTGGTGTAATGTATACAGCTGTGAGTATGCTCACAGGTTTGTAGAGTTGTTGGCTCAGGCACGTGGGGAGATCCCGTCCGAACTGACCCCCGTCCGGACGGAATTCCTCATCGGCGCCAAACCCCGGAACCTCCCTCGGGAGCCGGCGCCTCACAACTGGAGCCTCCTCGGGGAAATCCCCTCCATGCCTTTCAGTTCTGCACGGAGGGGTTTCCTGTACGAGCTGCTCCTGCACACTCTCAACCTTGCCATCCTCGTCTGCCGTCCGGACACGCCATGGCGTACCATCTTGCCGTCTGGAGGAGGCGGGGGTCCCCGATGGAGTGCACTCTACGCGGGAGTCCTCCCACTATTTATCGGGGACTTGGCCTGGAGGGTGGTGCACGGAGCAGTCCCGTGCAATAAATTTTTAAGTCGGTTCACGGGCTCCCAGGCCGCCTGCAATTTCTGCGGTCTGGAAGAGTCCGCGTTCCACGTTTTTATTGAATGTGCGAGGTTGCAGCCCCTGTTCCATTATTTAAAGGGTCTGCTCCTCAATTTCTGGTTGCACTTCAGTCCCACACTCCTGATCTTTGGGCACCCTGTGCGGAGGGGAGCGGGTAGGTCCGAGGGCCTCCTCGTAGGACTGCTCCTGGGCACGGCCAAGGGTGCCATCAGCCGGTCCAGGCAGCGGGCGGTCGAGGGGATCGTTCAGCCTGACTGCCTGCCTCTCTTCCACGCCTACATCCGGGCCAGGGTGTCCCTGGAGATGGAGCACGCGGTGTCCACCGGTACGCTCGCGGCCTTCCGCGAGAGGTGGGCGCCGGAGGGACTGGAGTGCATCATCACCCCCAGCAGCCAAATTTTAATTTGATTTTATGTTTTAAAGTTTAATTTGTTTTAATTGCTGGGGTTTTTAAGTGTCCCCCTCCCCTTTTATAGGGGGCACTTGTAAAATATGGAATTTTAATGCCCTAAAAAATAAACCTACAAAAAAGGGCTGTTATAAGTGTCTGGAGTGTCCCCCAGATCGGGGGGCACTCGATCTAATGTTTATTTGTACTCCCCAAAAAGAGTTGTAGAGCTGTTGAGTTGCGAGTGGCTTAGCCAGTCACGTGATGTTCACAAGACTCAATAAAACCCCGGCCAGTTGGGTTCAGGGGATCCACAATGCGGCAGGTAGTTGTGAGCCTGGTGGATGAACTGGTCTGTGGCAAGGAAAATGTTGGAGTCCATCATTAAAGAAGCAGTAGCAGGATATTTGGAAAAGCAAAATTCGGTCAGGCAGAGTCAGCATGGATTTATGAAGGGGAAAGTCATGTTTGACAAATTTGCTGGAGTTCTTTGAGGATGTAACAAACAGGGTGGATAAAGGGAACCAGTGGATGTGGTGTATTTGGACTTCCAGAAGGCATTTGACAAGGTGCCACATAAAAAGTTACTGCACAAGATAAAAGTTCACAGGGTTGGGGGTAATATATTAGCATGGATAGAGGATTGGCTAACTAACAGAACAGAGAGTTGGGATAAATGGTTCATTCTCCGATTGGCAACAAGTAACTAGTGGGGTGCCGCAGGGATCAGTGCTGGGACCCCAACTATTGACAATCTATATTAACGACTTGGATGAAGGGACCGAGTGTAACGTTTGCTGATGATACAAAGATGGGAGGAAAAGCAAGGTGTGAGGAGGACATAAAAAAATCTGCAAAAGGACAGAGTTAGGCTAAGTGAGTGGGCAAAAATTTGGCAGATAATGTTGGAAAGTGTGAGGTCAGACTTTGGCAGAAAAAAAATCAAAGATCAAGTTATTTTTTTTAAATGGAGAAAGATTGCAAAGTGATGCAGTATAGCAGGACCTGGGGGTACTTGTGCATGAAATACAAAAGGATAGTATGCAGGTACAGCAAGTGATCAGGAAGGCCAATGGTATCTTGGCCTTTATTGCAAAGGGGATGGAGTATAAAAACAGGGAAGTCTTGCTACAGCTATATAAGGTATTGGTGAGGCCACACCTGGAATACTGCATGCAGTTTTGGTTTCCATATTTCCGAAAAGATAGACTTGCTTTGGAGGTAGTTCAGAGAAGGTTCACTAGGATGATTCCGGGGATGAGGGGGTTGACTTATGAGGAAAGGAGGAGTAGGTTGGGCCTCTACTCATTGGCGTTCAGAAGAATGAGAAGTGATCTTATTGAAATATATATGATTATGAGGGGGTTTGACAAGGTGGATGCAGAGAGGATGTTTCCACTGGTGGGGGAGACTAGAACTAGAGGGAATGATCTTAGAATAAGGGGCCGCCCATTTAAAACTGAGATGAGGAGAAATTTCTTCTCTGAGGGTTGTAAATCTGTGGAATTCGCTGCCTCATCGAGAGCTGTGGATGCTAGGACATTGAATAAATTTAAGACAGAAATAGACAGTTTCTTAATCGATAAGGGAATAAGGGGTTATAGGGAGCGGGCGGGGAAGTGGACCTGAGTCCATGATCAGATCAGCCATGATCTTACTGAATGGCGGAGCAGGCTCATGTGCCGTATAGCCTACTCCTGTTCCTATTTCTTATGTTCTTAATGTGTAGTGCGATTGTTAAACCTTTTGTTAATAAATCAACTAGTTCTTAATAGCAACGTGTTGCTATGAATTCTTAAGCAAAGAACCCAAGAAGCAAATACATTGCAAAATGGCGACGAAGATGGGAGTTTTTTCATGGAAGAAATTTTTGGTGAAATTTCCTTTTTATTAGAAGGCAAATGCAAGTAGAGCACAACTGAGTGGGCAAAAATTTGGCAGATGGAGTATAATGTGGGAAAATGTGAGGTTATGCACTTTGGCAGAAATAATAGAAAAGAAAATTATAATTTAAATGGAGAAAAATTGCAAAGTGCTGCAGTACAGAGGGACCTGGGGGTCCTTGTGCATGAAACACAAAAAGTTAGTATGCAGGTACAGCAAGTAATCAGGAAGGCAAATGGAATGTTGGCCTTCGTTGCAAGGGGGATAGAGTATAAAAGCAGAGAAGTCCTACGACAACTGTACAGGGTATTGGTGAGGCCACACCTAGAGTACTGCGTACAGTTTTGGTCTCAGTATTTAAGGAAGGATAAACTGGCATTGGAGGCTGTTCAGAGAAGACGCACTAGGTTGATTCCGGAGATGAGGGGGTTAACTTATGAAGATAGGTTGGGCCTATACTCATTGGAGTTCAGAAGAATGAGAGGTGATCTTATCAAAACATGTAAGATAATGAGGGAGCTCGACAAAGTTGATGCAGAGAGGATATTTCCACTCATAAGGGAAACTAAAACTAGGGGGCATAATCTCAGAATAAGGGGCTGCCCATTTAAAACTGAGATGAGGAAGAATTTCTTCTGAGGGTTGTAAATCTGTGGAATTCTCTGCCCCAGAGAGCTGTGGAGGCGGGGTCATTGAATATATTTAAGGCGGAGATAGACAGATTGTTGAGCGATAAGGGAGTAAAGGGTTATGGGGAGCGGGCAGGGAAGTGGAGCGGAGTCCATGATCAGATCAGCCATGATCTTATTGAATGGCAGAGCAGGCTCGAGGGGCCAGGAGGCCTATTCCTGCTCCTATTTCTTATGTTCTTATGTACAACAAGAACCTGTGAGCATACTCACAGATGCATACATTACACCTGGGAAGATTTTAATGGCAGAAAGAGACGAGGAAATACTAAAGGGTATAAATTTATTTGAAAAGTAAGGCAGTTCCGCTTCTTTAAAGTATTTGGTTCGCAGGCACCTGTCCCAAGCAACATTTACATTAGTGTGATAAATATACCAGATGTTAAATACTTGAAGGGAAACATTTATAGGGCTATGGGGAAAGAGCCAGGGAGCAGGATTAATTGGATTGCTCTTTCAAAGAGCAGTCACAGGCCCGATTGTGTGCTGTACCATTCTATGATTCCATATGACTGACTTCAACATGCTCGTTTTACTCCAGGTTTGTCTGGCTTTGAGAGGCTACGAAGCCTCACTGGGCGAGGGAGCAGATTTAACACTCAATTGGAATGACAATTCACCGAAAGATCGGGAGGCATCTCTGCAGATTACACATTCAGTTCCTGCTTTCCTCAGTAACTCCTATTAATCAACGTGCACCTTCCCTTTGGGCTGGATGTCAACCCAAGTCTGGATTACAATTCAGCTCAGAACAAAAGGTAAATGAACATCCCTTCTTATTGATGGGGACTTGGGGAGATATTAGAACAATGTCTGTTCATCTGTGGGTTGTGAGTTTGAATCGAGCTCAAAGAGAGGAAGGAAGGTCTCTCATATCTAATGGGAACTGGCTGCTTCAATTTACAGCTAGGTTTCTGTCCAGCCCCTGACGAACACAAATTTGCATCATCACAAAAACTATGATATCATAGAATCCTACAGCACTGAAGATGGGGCCATTCAGCCTGCCGTGCCTGTGCCAACTCTTTGAAAGAGTTGTCCAATTAATCCCACTCCAGCTTTTCCCCCCATAACCCTGCACATTAGAAATCAGGCTTAAATTATTTGATACCTGGAATTTTCCTTTTTATTCCAAACCCAATTTCTTTTTTGGAATGCTTGCTTCGTGCTTTAACAAAAGTTTGCAGTCAGCACCACTTATAAAAATTAGATCACGGTATTAAACCACTTGTATTTCTGTCTTTTAATATAAATGGAGCACATAGATCGTTATTGAGGGCTGTATAAATGTCCACTGTCAGAGCAAATTAATTCAGGAAATTCAGTGATCGAATTCAGCACAGAAAGAGGGCAATTAGAAGTGATGAATGGATAGCCTGTAATCAAACAATTCACCCAATCTCTCAGCAGAGGGAACAAGGTTTGTCATCCCTGCTCTTTCAGTTGAATCTTAAATCAAGTTCTGATAGGCGACAAGGGAGGGGATGGTCATATGGCTGGCCATCCTTCCCGGTTATTCATGAGCCGTGTCTCAGTGGGTCACACTCTCGCCTGAAATCAGAAGGTTGTGGGTTCAAATCCCACTCCAGGGACTTGAGCACATAATCCAGGCTGACACTCCCAGTGCAGTGCTGAGGGAGCACCGCACTGTCGAAGGTGCCGTCTTTCGGATGGGACGTTAAACCGAAGCCCCGTTTGTCCTCTCAGGTCCCCTGGCCAATATTATCCCTCAACCAACGTCACTAGATTATCTTGCTGTGTGCAAATTGGCTACCGCGATTCCTACAACAGTCACTACTTCAAAAAGTACTTCATTGACTGTAAAGGGCTTTGGGGCACGCTTGAGCTTGTGAAAGACGCTATATAAATGCAAGTGTTTTTTTAAAACGCAAGGGTGTTGGCAATTAAGCACACCCAAAATCCATCTAATTTTGAATATTGAAACTGCGCTGCTAAATACACAGGGACAGATGCAAAGTGCGATTAAAAAATTGCAAACTTTGTGTTAACTGCACCAGTTCACTGGGTGATAATTTATTCAAGAAAGGATTAGCCCGAACCAAAGAAGCAGTTTCATTATCTTTTCATTCGTGTTTCCAGAATTTTGAGGTTGTGCCCGCTTGTCCGACATTCCCGGAATTCAGTTAAACAAATCTACTTAATTCCACTTTATCCAATTCCTTAGTTAAAATCTGGGGTTATATCCCTCCTCAATCTGATTTTCGAAAATCAATCTGTCTTCGTAACACAGCAAATTACACTGCATGGAATTTATCTTGGAATAGACTGTCAAATCATTATTAACTTATTGCATACTTTCATGAACTAGTGTGCCGATTTAGTTGAGAAGAGTTAGTGCTGGGCAGTGGGATACTTTTCCACTTTTTGTACCCAGTGTCAGTATCATGTCTGACTGTAACAGCGTCTATGCTAATATAGGAAGGCCCAGCAAGGGACCGTTTCAACACACTGTGCCTCAATACAAAGATTTCTTTTTAATTTGGTGGTTTTATATCATCATCCATGTCATTTGTTCTGAACAGGAATCTGCTTTTGTCACACCAGCCATTTATCTCTACAGATACAGCTTGTGCTGGTGAGGACAAAGGATTAAGTGTGTATCTGGATACTATGCTTTACCTCTTGCTGCTGTCGCAGAAGTTTCTTTGCACAGACCTCTTTGGCCTCAGCAAATGAAGCTTTCCTGGCGTTGAACTTTGCATCTGCCTAGAAGAGAAACAGAAGGGGAGTGAGCCACATCACAGGTATCAGTCAACAAAATCAAGAGAAAGATTTTAAACATTTTTTTTTTTAAATTCATTCACGGGATGTGGACGTCGCCAGCAAGGATTTATTGCCCATCCCCAATTGCCCTCGTGAATCCACTTGCCTGGATGAGTGCAACTCCAACAATGCTCAAGAAGCTCGACACTATCCAGGACAAAGCATCCCGCTTGATTGACATCCCATCCACCACCTTCAACATTCACTCTCTCCATCACCGGCACACTGTGGCTGCAGTGTGTACCATCTACAAGATGCACTGCAGCAACTCGCCAAGGCTTCTTCGGCAGCAACTCCCAAACCCATGACCTCTACCACCTGGAAGGACAAGGGCAGCAGATGCACGGGAACACCACCACCTCCACGTTCCCCTCCAAGTCACACATCATCCTGACTTGGAAATATAAATTGGCCATTTCTTCATCGTCGCTGGGTCACAATCCTGGAACTCTCTCCCTAACAGCACTGTGGGAGCACCTGCACCAGTTCATGGCGGCTCACCACCACCTTCTCGAGGGCAATTAGGGATGGGCAATAAATGCTGGCTTTGCAAGCGACGCCCACATCCCATGAACGAATAAAGAAAAGTTACTTGAATACAACGGAGCGGCTTGCTAGGCCATTTGAGGAGGACAGTTAAGAGTCAACTACATTGCTGTGGGTCTGGAGTCATATCGGCCAGACCGGGCAAGGACAGCAAATTTCCTTCCCTAAAAGGACATTAGTGAACCAGATGGGATTTTACAACAATCCGGTAGTTTCATGATCACCATTACTGAGACTAGCTTTTTATTCCAGATTTATTTAATTAACTGAATTTAAATTCCCCAGCTGCCGGGGTGGGATTTGAACTCAGGATCATTAGTCCAGGCTTCTGGATTACTAGTCCAGTAACATAACCACTATACTACTGCACCCGATTGAAGAGGTTGATCAATCCTGGCATCAGCACTGACAGCCACAATTCCACCGGCTTACCAACAAGAACGTTTGGGCGAAAATAAAAATTCGACCAAAATCAACGCTATTTATTTTATATACATCTTCCTTCAACTTAGTGATTATGAGGGTCAGCAGGCTGCATTCTCCTTTGTCAGCACAGGTCAATGTTTAGTTGGATCAGGTGGGCTTGCTGCTGGGTGATGCAGAGTGTTTCATATTCACCTCTATGAGGGGAGTTAGCAGTGCTACTGAACAGAAGAAACTCATCCTCTCTCACTTTACAGGTCCCTTAACAGCATACTTCATCCTTTATTGCAAGGGGGTTGGAGTATCAGAGTAAGGAAGTCTTACTACAATTGTACAGGGCTTTGGTGAGACCATACCTGGAGCACTGTGCACAGTTTTGGTCTCCTTATTTAAGGAAGGATATACTTGCCTTAGAGGGGGTGCAACGAAGGTTCATTAAATTGATCACTAGTGTGAGCGGGTTGTCCTATGAGGAGAGATTGAGCCTATACTCTCTGGAGTTTAGAAGAATGAGAGATGATCTCATTGAAACATTTAAGATTCTGAAGGGGATTGACAGGGTAGATGCTGAGAGGTTATTTCCCCCGGGCTGGAAAGTCTGGAACTAGGGAGCACAGTCTCAGGATAAGGAGTTGGCCATTTAAGACTGAGAGGAGGAGGCATTTCTTCACTCAGAGGGTGGTGAATCTCTGGAATTCTCTACCCCAGAGGGCTGTGGATGCTGAATCATTGAGTATATTCAAGGCGGAGATCGATAGATTTTTGGTCACTAAGGGATATGGGGATCGGGCGGGAAAGTGGAGTTGAGGTCGAAGATCAGCCATGATCTTATTGAATGGCGGAGCAGGCTCGAGGGGCCTACTCCTGCCCCTAATTTGTACGTTCTTATGTTTAGCCGAACTGTTGCATGCCATGACTTTACAGTTAACATTATGCTGCACGAGAACTGGCCAACAAGGTGGCTTTTTAAGTGTGGAATGATCCAAACACTTTCTCTCCTTTCTGGTGGTGAAAATAAACAAAAACAGATTTGTGTAAAATATCCTACAAAAAAAAAGGAATCCTGGAACATTTTTCTTAAAATACACATTGTTGTTGAAATCTGGTTGGGCTGAACGGCCCGTATCCGTGCTGCAATTCCTGTACACAAAGTGCCTATTGGAAACACTGGTTGTGCAATGGGAAAATGGCACTTAGCCCAGGAAGTATTTTTTCCTTAAAAAGATTGAAACCCTGAATCGGCTGTGGGCAGCCCATGGCATCTATATCCCCACTATTCCCCCCACCATAACCTTCAGTTCTTGATACACTTCTCTACATTTTATTAGACAAACTCACTTCTCCTGCTTGTATAACCCACGCACACAATTTTGCTAATTTTTTGAGGTTGCTAACCTTTATTTGCGCCACAGAACATGCAGATTGTTTAATGCAGTCACATAATCTTTTCATTTGTCACATTTTTGTGGTGCTGCCAAGCCTCTCTCCCAACATTATTGATGTTTTTAAACAGAAGGGTCAGGGACAAAGTCCTTGAAACCATTTTTGCTTTTGCAAAACTTCCTCGTTTTAAGGCTTCCTTTGAAGTGGCTCAGTTCATTTATCCATTGCCTTATTATTTAAAATCTGTCTTCACAAAACAAACTAAAGTGCAGCATGAAATTTATCTTGCAATAGATGAACGTTAAAGCATTATTAACTCACTGCATGCTTCAGTTAACTATTTAGTGGAGAGAAGTTAGTCCTGGGTTGCGTTTCCACTTTTTGAACCCAGTGTCAGTATCGTGTCGGACTAATAGCGTCTATGCTAATACAGACCTAGCAAGGGGCTGTTTTAACACGCTGTGCCTCAATCCTAAATGATTTGTTCTCAACAGACATGTGGTCTCGAACTGGCTCTCTGGGAAAGCCAATTGGGCCAGAAACTGCATCCTCGAAGTGATCTCAGCAGAAGCAACTGTGACTTACTTTGAGCAGGGATCATCAGTCACAATGAGCCCTAACTCCCTTGATGTTGCTCATGTTACAACGATGTTGTGTGCTATCAGGGCGTCGATTACAGTTCCTCCTTTATGACAAGCATTCAGTGCAAATTTGGCTCACTCTTGCCCCGGAGTCAGAAGGTCGTGGGTTCAAGCCCCATTCCAGAGATAGTGCTGAGGGAGTGCTACACTATTGGTGGTGCCACCCTTCAAGTGAGACATTAAACCAATGCCACACTTACCTGTTCCAGGTGGATGTAAAAAAAATTGCATGGCACTATTCCACAAGGAGAAAGCAGGGAGTTCTCCAAATGTCCTGGCCAACATTCATCCCTCAACCAATGACACCAAAAAGATTAAGTGTACATTTATCGCATTGCTGTTCATAAATTGGCTGCTGTGTTTGCCCACTTAACAGTGACAACACATCATAAATTCTTTCTGACTTACATTGGGAGGCCCTCATCTGGCCACACTGAGCATTGGTCTATCCTTCTTCCTCTCCTGGGAAGAATGCTCCATACAAATAGATGGTGGATCTTCGTGAATGGGAGCAGTATGGTCTTCTCACCACTTCCTCTCAGACATGGTTAAGTCCCAAAAGGATGTTCCAGTGGCTGGGGTGGCTGCCAGACCTTTAATTTTCTCCCCAATCTCAGTCTCGTTCTTATAATCAATCACTCTCTTCAACTCTATCTTAACTTCACTTGTCCCTTCCCGGCCTTTCAGTTCCTCAGAACTTTGCCATCCTAAAACTCTCTTCCATCTCCCTGCATCCACACTGTGTGGAAATCAATACTTCAATCATATTATCCAACGCTCAATTCCTTCTTCACCAGGACCTCAAAACTTTGCAGGGTTCGGAGAGGAATTTCCCCAGAGGTTTTGCTCTCTGGTGTTTTGCCTCTCTCAGGAGTTGGGGGGAGGGCGTGAGGAGGGGGGTGGGGGTTGGGTTTGATGGCAGACAGGGTCAGCCTCAAATGGACCAGCTGGTCTTTTTCTGTCCTTCATATGTTCTTTGCCCCATATCATAAAAGCCCCAAGCTTCTCGGAAATTGTTAGAATTTGTATTTTATTTTAAAAAAAGGATGGTAATTTTACATTTCATAGTGCACATAGCAGGTTTATAATCCTACATTCTTTTTAGTCAAACTTCACAGAGTTGATAATACACTATAAAATGGGTAGGTGTGTGAGCCTGTCGACAAGCATTAACATTACAACCTGTACAGATCTCGCCAATAATACTGAGCTACACAGAGGAATGTCGCGGCTTCAATCACCGGCTTGTGCCGAGAAAGCTGATAGGGCAACACCAAGACTGCTACAACTGGCCTCAAGGCACCCAGACTGGGGGCGTGGGGGGTTTGGAGGGAAGGAGGAAGCAAAAACTTCGAGTGCTATGCAGTGACCCCCCGGTGGGAAGCGAGGGGATGTTGGACGAGAAAAGGACTGAACGTGGCCGTTGACTGAATAACCGACAGACATTCACGGTCGAGGCTTGTGTGAAGAATGGACGAGGTACTGGAGGGGCTGCTGGTATCTTTGGAACTGTACCCCATCAAGAGTTATTGCCTTCAGGAGAGGAAGGACGGAAGCAAGGAAAATAAATTCCTGCGCTCCCCAACTGCTAGTGAGCAAGAAGTGGTGAACCGGTCAGTCGGAGCAGTCTGATCCTCACTTCGGTGTCTTTCACAGCAGCAAGAGAATAAATGAGGCTTGACGAACACTGAAAATCTAAGAAATTTAATTGAGTTCTGGAGCAATGATCTGGAAACGTTTGGCAGAGTTCTATTCACTGCACAGATGAAATTAGACAAGAGTGAACATTTTTTCTTCTTCGAGCACTTACGTTATCTCAAAGGAGCCGCTGTTTCCTTCAGCTCAGAGTAAACACCAAAACACAGTTGGTGAACACTGCCAATAACTCCAGAGAACAATACTATCTCGGGCATCCAGTAATACCACTTGGACAATGAAGATTAGGTCATTCCCACCCCGCTCCTTAAACAGCGATCCAATTTATCATTTGAAAAAAAAAAAAAATCCTCCTTCAAGAAGAACTCATTTTAATGAGTTGCATTATCTTCTTGAAAAACCTCACAAAAAAGTCAAATATTGGCAGGCACAATGCAACATTAATTTGTGGTGACTATTATAATTCTTGCTGTATGAATGTTTTCCAGTGCTCCATTGGTTCAGCTGGCTGAGACATTGAGTATCCAGCCAGAGAGACCAGGGAGGTTCCCGTTTGCTTGCTGGGAGATACATTTCTGCAGAGGTTTTGGCACTCATTCGCTGTAACTTTGGGGGGGGGGGGGGGGGGGGAAAAAGAGGGGTCAAGCCACAGAAACAACCGTCACACCGCTTTCCTATGGTTTCTGTGGCTCTAGGTTAAAGCAAACGAGCGGGATAGTCCCTGTGGAAATGTACCCCCTTAGTCACCACTGAGTTAACAGTCCTCAGCCAGGGTGGCAGTGAGGGAGGCAAAAATAGACCAGGGCTCCTGGTTCCGATTGCTATCTAGTGATCCCTTCTGGAAGTAGTGCACGTGTGGGCAGCACATGGGCATAGGATTGAAGCTGGCTGAATCAGGCCCCCCTGCAGTTGACTAGCATGCCAACAGTCACTTTTTAGGTTGTCAAGTGGCATAAAGAATGGCTAATTGGGCAAGATATTAGCGAGAGATTGGTGCTGGTGAAGCAGTCACTGCCTTTCGGAGAGGAGGTGGTAAGGGAGCGGTATTTTTCCAACTCTAATTACTCCACGCAATAACTTGGCTACAAAATTTCACAGTTTCTTCTGGATCAAACAGTCTCTTTTTCGAAGAATAGAATGATACAGCACAGGAGGCCGCCATTCAGCCCATCGGCCTGTGCCAGTTCTTTCAAAGAGCTATCCAATTAGTCTCACTCCCCTGCCCTTTCCCCATAGCCCTGCTAATTTTTCCCTTTCAAGTATTTATCCCAATTCCCTTTTAGAAGTTATTATTGAATCTGCTTCCACCGCCCTTTGAGGCAGTGCATTCCAGATCACAACAACTCGCTGCGTACATTTATTTAAAAAAATCTTAATTCGCATCTTTTGCCAATCACCTTAAATCTGTGTCCTCTGATTCGCGCCCCACCTGCCAGTGGAAACCGTTTCTCCCTATCTATTCTATCAAAACCCTTCATGAGATTGAACACTTCTATTAAATTTCCCCCTTAACCTTCTCTGCTCTAAAGAACCCCAGTTTCGCCATGAAACTGAAGTCCCTCATCCCTGGTATCATTCGAGTTAATCTCCTCTGGACCCTCTTCAAGGCCTTGACATCCTTCCTAAAGTGAGGTGCCCAGAATTGGACAATACTCCAGCTGAGGCCTAACCAGTGATTTAGAAAGGTTTAGCATAACTTCCTTGCTTTTGTACTCTATGCCTAGAAATAAATCCAAGGATCCTGAATGCTTTTTTTAAAAAAAACAGCCTTTTCAACTTGTTCTGCCACCACGTGTGTACATACATGAGCCAGCCCACACTGCGACCTATGAATTCCAAGGACAGTAGGTGTGTGTGTGTGTGTGTGCGCGCGTGCGCTCCAAGTCCATGCACCAGAGCAGGTCTCCAGTCGTCCTGGTTAACCCTTGCCACTGGACCAAGGCTTAGCTCTGTCAAACCCGTGTGGTGGCTGGTGTGCAACGGCCACTCCACGTTAAAAGAATCCACACACAGGCATCTTCCACCCTTCAACATGTCAGGCCCCTAATTGAACCTATGAACTCATCCTTTTTAGGGGATGTGGAAGTAGGTCATCCTCGACACGAGGGACTGCCGAATACTATACCAATACATATATTCCCAGATCTCTCTCTTCCTGCACTCCATGTAAAATTGCACCTTCAAAGTAACAAATTTCAGATTAAATCCACTATTCACTTTATTTTATAAACAAATAGCAACATGCATAAGAAATGACAGATACTAAAAGTACTTGTTGACTCATGAAGAAAGGTTGAGCAGGTTGGGCCTATATTCATTGGAATTTAGAAGACGGAGAGGTGATCTTATTGAAACATACAAGATTCTGAGGGGGCTTGACAGGGTAGATGCAGAGAGGATGTTTCCCCTTGTGGGGGAATCTAGAACTAGGGGACATAGTTTCAGAATAAGGGGTTGCCCATTTAAAACGGAGATGAGGAGGAATTTCTTCCCTCAGAGGGTTGTAAATCTGTGGAATTCTCTACCCAAGAGCTATTGAGGCTGGGTCATTGAATATATTTAAAAGGTAGAGATAGACAGATTTTTGAACGATAAAGGGAGTCAAGTGTTATGGGGAGCGGACAGGGAAGTGGAGTTGAGGCCAAGATCAGATCAGCCTTGATATTGAATGGCGGAGCAGGCTCCAGGGACCAAATGGCCTACTCCTATTTCTTATATACTTATGCTCTTATACACTATAACAAGCATAATGAAGATGTTCATAATAGGTTAAATTACCCTTTGTAAGAATGGCTTCTGACTTAAGTTCAAGTTCAAGTGTCTTGTTAATTTAATGAACCAGTTCTTGATGCTGTATTGGTAATTCCATCTCTCTCCACTCCTCAGCACGCTCACCTCTGAGTCAGAAGATTGAGGGTTCAAGTCCCGCTCCAGAGACTTGAGCACAAAAATCTAGGCTGACATTCCAGTGCAGTGCAGTGCTGAGGGAGTGCTGCACTGTTGGAGGTGCCGTCTTTCGGATGAGACGTTACATTTATATAGTGCCTTTCATGACCATCGGATGTCTCAAAGAAAGCGCTTTACAGCCACTTTTGAAGTGTAGTCACTGTTGGAATGTGGGCAACGTGGCAGCTAATTTGCACACAGCAAGCTCCCACAAACAGCAATGTGATTATGACCAGATTATGTATTCTGATGTTATGTTGATTGAGGAATAAATATTGTCCAGGACTCGATTTACAGGAACTCAATGGAGATATGAACACTTTGCATGTCACAAATATACAAGTTATCACAAGAGAACAACAACTTGCATTTATATCGCATTTCACAGATGCTTAAATCAGACAAAAACAAACCTGTATCGGGACAGCTAGTTTTGCTGCTTAAGAACAGAAGAATTAGGAACAGAAGGCCATTTAGCCCCTCGACGCTGCTCCGCCATTCAATAAGATCATGGCTGATCTGATCATGGTCTCAGCTCCACTTCCCTGCCCCTCCCCATAACCTTTTATTCCCTTATTGCTTAAGAAACTGTCTATCCCCGCCTTAAATATATTCAATGACCCAGCCTCCACAGCTCTCTGAGGCAGAGAATTCCACAGATTTACAACCCTCTGGAGAAGAAATTCCTCCTCATCAGTTTTAAATGGGCAACCCTTTATTCTGAAACTACGCCCTAGTTCGAGATCTCTCTCCCCCCAAATTAAACCAATCTGGTCCTGTATCAAATACACCATTTGATTATTAAAAAGTGAAGGAGATTAAAGAATCCAGACTTGGTCATACCGGCTAAGAACAGAGGAATGTTAATCAGTTCCAAGTCCCAACCTCAGCCACAGCTCAGCTCAGAGCTCCAAGATGACAGTGCAACTCCCAGTTGGTGACGCATTAAGAGATGAGATAATAATTTTTGCATTACTGTATCCCGGCTCATATCGGTTAGGACAGGGATGACAAACTGTCTGGCTGACTCTAAAACCTGCCGAACTGGATCATTTGAAGATGGGGGTGGAGATTAAACAGGGATTAGGATTTCAAGGTGTAGTCACGTTGCGGAGTTTCACGGGTAGGATCATTCACATAGTGTCCTGGTTTGACCAAACTCTGCCTGGGCAAATTGTTTCATAGAATAGAATCGTGGAATAGTACAGCACAGAAGAAGGAGGCCATTCGGCCCATCGAGTCTGCGCCGACTCGTTCGAAGAGCAATCCAGTCAGTCCCGCTCTTTCCCCACATCCCTGCTATTTTCTCTCCTTCGAGTATTTGTTCAATTCCCTTTTGAAGGCTACTGTTGAATCGGTATCGGGATAGCTAGTTCTGCTGCTTCCTTTTTCTCTTTCAATTCTCTCCATAAAGTGCTGACTTCTGCCAGATACGGTTCCGTATATCTCAGCAGTCCTCTGGTATCTCACCCAAGATCCTATTCTTCATGTTTGAGCCCAGACTGTGTGTCAACGGGCACTATTTAACTCTGAGGGGCATCACAGTCAAGCCCAATCCTGTCTTCACTCAACATCAACACGCAAACACATTCCAAAAGCAGTTACTGAAGGGAAGGAACCCTGGCTGAATTTACTTCACTTCCAGCATTTGTAGTGACCAGACCACACTGCTGTTCTAGCTTAGCTTACCTACCTAACTCAGCAGAGCAAGGAGCAAAAAAAGGGATCCTTCCTGATGGTTTGGCTCAATTCCACAACACAGTGCATTTATGCATTGCCCCATTATTCAGAAGCACTGGTGCCCTAAATGGTGGTCACATAGCATCTCAGAGCTCTCTTGGCTCTTTCCGGTGCAAGGCCAGTTCTGACGAAGGATCATCGACCCAAAACGTTCACTCCACTTCCTCTCCACAGATGCTGTCTGACCTGCTGAGATTTCCAGCATTTTCTGTTTTTATTCCAGATTCCAACATCTTCAGTACTTTGCTTTTATAAACATAAGAATTAGCAGGAGAAGGCCATGTAGCCCCTCGAGCCTGCTCCATTCAGTGTCGTGTATCCTACATGGCTACTGTTGGTACTATCACAAGGTGTGCCACCAGAGGGCACAGCAGTGGGAGACTTGTAGGTTACCTGTACAGGTGTGCCTGGCCTAGTATAAAAGGCAGGCCACCAGGTGTGATCCTCACTCTGGAGTTATCAATAAAGGACTAAGGTCAATACAGTTCAAGTACAACACACTGCCTCGTGGAGTCATTGCTGGAGCATCTCAGGACACTACAAATAAGATCATGGCTGATCTTCGACCTCAACTTCACTTTCCCGCCCGATCCCCATATCCCTCGATTCCCCGAGAGTCCAAAAACCATTCTCCTCACGTAGATTCCTTCCCTCGCCTTTCACTTTATTTTCCTGCATTTTAGTGTGAAGAAAACTGAGACACCCTTCAGTTACACTGAATAATCAGGACGTTTTCTTGGAGAGAAGGACAAACTGTAATCGGAATTTCAATTTTATGATGCCCTCAATAAGTGGGAACCCCTCTGTGGAAAAATAGCTACATTCTTTCCAGAATGTTTCCAGAAAATTCACCAAACTATGAAAACTAATAAAATGATCACACAACACAGCCAGTCTCTTAACCGTGAGCACGTTGTAGCTTGCCGACTCAACAGCCAGCAGAATACACTGGTGCCAGCACACCTACAGAAACAGCGCACCACTGAAAGCTGACAGACATCAGGGCTCCCCCTCCCCAAAAGATACAGACCAGTTGTTGTACTGCAGGTGTGTTTGTGGTATTTTCACTGCCCAGGAATGCAATAAGCTTGTGTTAGTGAAGAATGCTATCTAGAAATGCTGCACCTTGACACTCCAGCACACTGAAGCAATGATCTGTTACAACATTCAGCAATCCTTCCACTGAAACGACTTCTGTTTTTTCCTTCCCTTCTTCTGATCCTATCAACATGCTTGTTCATCTCATATTTTTCAGTTCTGAAGCAGGGCAAGAATCCGGAACGTCACCCGTCCGTTCTCTCCACAGATGCTGATTGACTTGCTAAGTTTCCAGCCTTTTGGGTTTGTTTATGCAATAAAAGGGGTAGGGCATGTAATTACCAACAGTACAAGGCTATGATCTCACTTGCACCGTCTAGGGTTGACACCAAATGCAGACTAAACACAAGGAATGCACATTGGTCACCCAAGAGGTGTGGAAGAGAGCCACTGGCAGAGGTTCTTATCAGTGTATGTTGTAAATACTCAGCACCATAGCATTTAGACAGCCTTCAGCAGTAGAGAATCATTAACTGTTGCTCTTTTTTTTTTAAAGTCAGGGTCACATACCCTTTCATCCTTGTCCTCACTAACCACCAATGGAATCAATTCTCCAGCATATTGACTTGAAAATCCTTAGCTTAGTCTTCAAATTCCTCTGCCTTATATCACTGCTGTTTGTTTGCTTGTTTCGAGATTGCTGGGTCAAGGCGAGTGACTCAGATTCTGCAGATAACTTAATTGTCTAATAACTACCAAGTGATCGCTCCAAATTTGAAGGCTGTTGATCTGCAGTGCGCACACGCAAGTGCTTGCCCTGATACGCACATATTCAGTGATCATATCTGGGAAGACCAAATCCCACTGATTGCTTACCAACTTCTTCCATTTTCTAGGAGGCTCAACTTTCAAAAGAAACTCCCCAGTTGCAGGACTAAAATAATCAATTGTGTAAGAATGGTATTGGGGCTGCTGAGGAAAAAAAAACTCCGCTGTGCTAGAGAATTGCAATTTATGAAATAAAATGAATGAAATGCGTGCACAGCACCAATGTTCTGGCACCTCTGAGAAGGCAAGATTGGGGTCAAAGCTATTGTGGGCGGAAAAAATGCAACAAAAAAAAAAAAAGGATGCTAGGGCCATAATTGGGTTCCCACCTCCCCTTGAAGTTAGCTTGGGAATCATGTGCACTGCTATTAAATGGAGTAAAATATGGAGTGATTTTACCACGGCATTAAGTACTATAAGCTCCATGGTTCCATGGTGGTGCCACTGCCTTTGAGCGACATTTAATTAAAAACAATTAAATCCATCTTTCATCTGAATTCCCTCTTCCCATGTAAACAATACAAACCCTTACCACGTTTCTCACTTTATAGGGGACTGGGGGGGGGGAAACAGAATCATGTGACGCATCAATGTGATGGATGACAGCCCTGGGGATACGCAGACAGTTTCAGCATCAAGTGCTGCCAGCTGAGGTATAGCAGAGCTGGAACATTCAAGTAATCTGAAGGAGTTACCTTCCAGCCCTGTAAAGTGAAGGAAATAAAGCAGCTCCAAGCAACATCTGTGTTTACATTTCGGTGAGTAAGCCTTCCTGATTTATTTCTCTGCTTTCCCAATATATCTGGGCCTCTGCAGCCTGTTACACAAGAAATCGAGCAGGAGTAGGTCACACGGCCCCTCGAGCCTGCTCTGCCATTCAATGAGATCATAGCCGATCTTCGACCTCACGTCCACTTTCCCACCTGATCTCCATATTCCTTGATTCCCCCAGGGTCCAAAAATCTATCTATCTCAGCCTTGAATATACTCAATAATTCAGCATCCATAGCTCTCTGGGGTAGAGAATTCCTAAGATTCACAACCCTTTGCGTGACGACACTCCTCCTCATCTCAGTCCTAAATGGCTGACCCCTTATCCTGAGACTATGCCCCAGAGTTCTCAACGCTCCAGCCAGGGGAAACAACCTCTGAGCATCTACCCTGTCAATTCCCCTCAGAATCTTGTACGTTCCATTGAGACCACCTCTCCGTCTCCAAAACTCCAGAGAGTATAGGCCCAATCTACTCTCATAGGACAACCCTCATCCCAAGAATCAATCTAGTGAACCTTCATTACACTACCTCTAAGGCAAGTATATCCTTCCTTAGATAAAGAGACCCAAAACTGTGCACAGTACTCCACGTGTAGTCTCGCTAAGGCCCTGTATAATTGTAGCAAGACTTCCTTACTCTTATACTCCAGCCCCCTTATTGTACCTGCATGCTAACTCACGGCGTTTCCTATACGAGGACATCCAAATCTCTCTGAACACCAACCTTGAGTAGTTTCTCATCAGCTCGTCCCTACCCCACTGGCTAACTTCTCATCGATACCAGGTCTGGATTTTATTCCTATCTAAAGTTCATGACCCAAGTTCAATTCTTTCCCCCTTATAATTGTTCTTTGGCTACAATGAGGAAAGACGGGAGGCGGCTCGAGTGGAGCATAAATGTCAGCATGGACTGGTTGGGATGAATGGCCTGTTTCTGTGCTGTATATCCAATGTAAATTTAGGACTGATATCTAGAAGTTCCTCTTCGCACACACACAGCGGTCAAGACATGGAATGGCCTCTCCTCAATTAATAATCAAATGCAGTAATCACAAAAGGCAGCACTTTACCTGTCCTCATCGCTTTCAGTGTACATGGTACAGTATACACAGTGTATTGTGGTAATGAGGTAGTGAATAAACTTTACGGAGTGGCTCGGATTATGGATGACCATGGGAATTGATTCCAGCAAGTGGAAGTCAGTGTGCACTTGGCTTAAAGATTAACAGTTTTAGGTGAACAAGTGAACAAAGGTGAATTTTTAAAAAAACAATGAAAAGTCAAACACTTAACCCTTGGGCAACTGCAGGGAATCCAGTAACCGGGAAGGCCAATTCAGCCCAGGTTAGTTCATCCATCCGGAAAGACCACACAGTCCCCCACTGCAGCAACCAATTGTTTATATACGATTCCAGGGTTTTTGCCTCCAAAAAGGGGAGCGAGGCCAGCCATTTAAGTCAGGTAAAGTGCTGCCTTTTGTGGTTACTGCATTTGATTATTAATTGAGGGGAGGCCATTCCATGTCTTGACCGCTGTGTTGTGCGAAGAGGAACTTCTAGATATCAGTCCTAAATTTACATCGGATATACAGCACAGAAATAGGCCATTCATCCCAACCAGTCCATGCCGACATTTATGCTCCACTCGAGCCGCCTCCCATCTTTCCTCATCTGTCAGCATAACCCTCTATTCCCTCCTCCCTCATTTGCTTGTCCAGCCTCCCCTTAATTGCATCGATACTATTCACCTCAACCACTCCCTGTGGTAACAAGTTCCACATTCTCACCACTCTCTGGGTAAAGAAGTTTCTTCTGAATTCCCTATTGGATTTCTTGGTGACTGTCTTATATTGATAGCCTCTAATTATACTCTTCCCCACAAGTGATAACACTCTCGCTGCGTCTACTCTATCAAAACCTTTCATAATTTTAAAGATCTCTAATTGGTTAAATTATTAAAGTTAACCTTTTAAATATAGTTAGGCCCCGTGTCCCTTTATCTGACTATAAAATCAGTTTTGAGTCTCTCCAGCCTTTCCTCATAATCCAGACTCTTGACAATAAAAAAATCAACATTGTCTTCCTTGTTCCCTGAACACAATACTCAAGGAATGGTCTGACCAGAGCAGTGTATAGTTTGATCAGGACTTCCTCTGACATTTGGCTGTATAATTCAATATTCTACTTTCACTGGAGCAGAGAGGGCCAAGAGATTGAACAGAGGTTTTGAAAATGATGGGAGAGTTTTGATATGTTGAAGGAGGGAAGGTTCTTTCCTCCGGTTGTAGAGTCAGGTGTCAGGGGTCATCAATGTAAATTTGCCACAGAGGTAAGGGAGGAGAGGGGCTCGGAAAAATGTCTTAACACAGTGGGTTGTTGGAAAATGGAATGCTTTACCCCATGGGTGAGGCAGAGACAGTTGCATCTTTTAACAGAACATTGGATAAATATTTGAAGCAGAGGAAGACACAGGGCAACGGTGAGGCAGCAGTGCAGCGAGATTAGTTTGGGATTGCTCTAGGAAAGAGCTGACACAGAGACAATGGGCCGAATGGTCTCCTTGTGCTGTAAACTTGTATGGCTCAATGGATCCTGAGGCGGTGGAACCATGAAATATCATGCCCCAGCTCTGTATTCAGTTTGATGATTTTAGCCAGGACATTGATAAGGAAGTTACAATTGGCTTCTATGCCTCTAGGCCTGGGAGGGGTAAATCAAGGTAGCCTGGCTCTGGCCCCCAATTGCCAACCAGCCCCTGCTGGAAGTACACATGTACGGACACTGGGTATGCAGGCTGCTGTAATACCCTTAGAAAGGGAAACTGTCTACACACAGCCCTGCCAGCAGGAGTTAGTACCTTCAGGAAAAAACTTGCATTTCTATAGTACTTTTCACAACCACCAGACATCCCAAAGCATTTTACAACCAAAGAAGTACTTTTGGAGTGCAGTCACTGTGGGAAACGCGGCAGCTAATTTGCACGCAGCAAGCTCCCACAAACAGCAATGTGATAATGAGCATATAATCTGTTTTAGTGATATTGGTTGAGGGATAAATATTGGCCAGGACACCGGGGAGAACTCCCCTGCTCGTCTTCGAATCAGTGCTATGGGACCTTTTACGTCCACCTGAGAGAGCAGACTCGGTTTAACGTCTCATCCGAAAGACAGTGCGGCACTCCCTCAGCACTGCACTGGAGTGTCAGCCTAGGTTTTTGTGCTCAAGTCTCTGGACTGAGCCACGGCTGTCACTCGACAGGAATTAAAAAAGAAAATGTCAAACCAAGATAAGGATGAATGTAAGACAGATATGATTAAAGGAGTGCAGGCATAATTGTATGGAAGTGGAGTCTAACACAGAGGTTTGGGGGAAGAAGAGACACCTTTAGGTGTGGCTAAACAAACTAGTAAGGAAGCAGTTTCAGACCCTAGAATCCTATTTTGACATCACGTCTATGAAATCATTTCTACCTCTATATCCAGGGGCCTGGTCCATACTTGTGCTATGCAACATAGAATAATTCTCAAGTCACAAAACCTGTTTCCCATTTTGTGACTAGCCTGGGGTGATCTCACATAGTATCGTTTGATTCCAGCATGATCTAATTGAGGGATTCATTAGAATAATGGACGAACCCATATTTGATTTGATTTTTTTTTAAACTTAAACCTGGATATAAAAAAGCTAACGCCTTGTATAACTATTTTAAATCACAGACTATTTAAGAAACAAACTGCGTCTCTTACCTCTTTAATCACCATCATCATGTTTTCATCCTCGGATATTTCTCTGGAGAGGATCCTTCTCCGGGAATTGGCCGAGGTCGCCATCCCTCCGCCTTTGAACGAACCCTCTTGTTGCTTTCGGAAATAACTTGGACAAAAAAAAAGTTTCTCGAGACCTCAGAACTTCTGGACAAACTTTCTACCCACCCGGCCAAGCCAAACCGCCCGCCCGCTTCAGCGAGCCTTACTTGGCCCAGACTCCTAACCGGGTCTGCTGCTTCATTCTTCCCAGTGTCCCGCCGACCGATCAAGTCTGTTTGAGCAACAAGAATATTTGTCTTTAAAAGGCTCCGCTCCGCCGCTTGCCCTGCTCAAAGTATTTCTGGATTGTTGCAGTCCCGCCTGCCGCTCGGGAGGCCTTTGGGTCCTAGCGCCGGGCTCTGCTGAGTCACAGTGGGGGGGGTGTCAGCCAGTCCCCATTGCGCAAGCACTTTTGTTTTTTAAAGTCTTCCATTCAAAATAAACAGCTGTCCAGAGCAGATAATCGATTGCCTCGAAATTTTAATGGGGAGGGATGCAAAGCTGATTGCAAAGCCACAAATTCCTCCTCCCCCGAAACAAAGCAGACCACGTTTCACAGCTTTCGCCAACAAAATCAACATGCGAGTCTTTACAGGCCTATTCCGAGTATGGCGGCATGCAGTCCGACAGAGATCTTGAGAAATAATTTGAATAATTAAAGGTAACATCAACAAGCATTAAGATTAAATGATAAAAACAGATAATGCTGGAAATCTCAGCAGGTCAGGCAGCAGCTGGGGAGATCGGTGACCCCTCATTTCAGATTCCAGCATCTGCACTATTTTGCTTTTGCATTCAGATTCAATTGTTTCTTTCAACATAAATTAGCATCCCTTCTGAGAGCATGCAGTTGTCAAAAAACAAGTTGTAATTAAATTAGGAACATAGGAACAGGAATAGGTTGCAAAGAAATGTAACTGTACCCTCACCCATTCCGTGTACCGTATAGTGCCACTAGTAAAGCAATATGATGACTGTATTACAATGTATCCTGGATTGTACTGAAATGTACCTCGAAATGTAAAGCAAGCAAATCTATTGAACGGAACTGCCGTTAACATCCAAATGTATTGTATGGAATTGCTGACCGTATCCAAATGCCTTCCAATGTATTGTGCAAATTTTTATATGAATAAAGTATATTTTGAAATAAAAAAAATAGGAACAGGAGTAGGCCATTCAGTCCCTCAAGCCCTGATTCAATTCGATCATGGATTATCTGCAACTCAACTCCATTTACCCACTTTAGCTCCACATCCCCCGATACCCTTACCTAAAAAAATCTATATCTTAGCTTTAAAAGCTCCAATTGACCCGTAGCAACCAAAGCAGGGGGGGGGGGGGGGAGGAGGAGGGATTCCAGATTTCCACAGCCCTTTGTGTAAGAAAGTGCTTCTCGATTTCCCTCCTAAATGGCCGAGCTCTAATTTTAAGATTATCTTCCCTCATTCTTGAATCCCTCACCAGAGAAAAGTTTCTCTGTATCCAACCTATTGAATCCTTTTAACATTTTAAACACCTCGATCAGATCACCTCTCAATCTTCTGTACTCAAGGGAATGCAAGCCAAGTTTGTGCAGTATATCCTTCTTGAGGTGCGATGCCCAGAACTGAACGCAGTGCTCCAGATGGGGTTTGACCAAGGCTCTACACACCTGAAACATAACTTCCTCCCCATTGTATTCCAGCCCCCAGGAGACAAAGGCCAACATTCCATAAGCTTCTTTGATTACTTTGTGTACCCATCCCCGAGCTTTTAGTGATTTCTGTATTTGGACTCCCCAATCTCTTTGCTCCTCTACAGTTCCTAGTTTCTCACCATTTCAAAAATACTCCAATTTATCTTTCTTGGGACCAAAGTGGGACCTTACACTTACCCATTGAACTCCATTTGTCAAAGTTTTGCCCACTCACTTAATCTGTCTACATCTCTTTCCAATGTCCTGCTCCCATCTGCAATACTTACTGTCGCTCCTAATTTAGTGCCATCTGCAAACTTGGATATACAGCTCTGTTTTCCTTCATCCTTCATTAAAAAATATGGTGAAAAGTTGAGGCCCCAAAACAGTTTTCTGGCAAACACCACTTGTCACTTCCTGCCAATCAGAGTAACTATCCTTAATCCCCACTCTCTGTCTCCTACCTCCCAACTAATTCCAACCCAAGTCAAAAGGGCTACCTCCTATTGTGTGCGCTCTCATTTTTGCCAATAATGTCTTGTGCGGTACCTTATCGAATGCTTTCTGGAAGTCCTCATAGATAACATTCAAAAACACTCCCCTGCTGACCTTATGAGTGACCACCTCAAAAAATTAAAGTAGTTTAATCAGAAATGACTTGCTCTTAAAGCTATGCTGGCTGTCCGATCAATTCATACTTGTTCATGTGCTCAATTCCTCTGTCCCTAATGCCAGATTCTCGTAGCTTCCCCACAGCTGACGTTAAATAGACAGGTCTGTAATTACCTGGTTTCTCTCTCCCACCCTTCTTAAATAATAGTGAGATTTGCAAATTTCCAGTCTAACAGCACAATTATAAGCTTTGAAAGATTCAAAAATAAGCAATGGAGTACCACCTCAGCAAAGCCAGATCCACTGACATCGGTGTTGTCTCTGGATCAGTTTCAGCAGATGTGATAGAAAGACTTGGATTTATATAGCGCCTTTCACGACCACCGGACACCTCAAAGCACTTTGCAGCCAATGAAGTACTTTTGGAGTGTAGTCTCTTGTAATGGAGGAAACGCAGCAACCAATTTGCGCACAGCAAGCTCCCACAAACAGCAACGTGATAATGACCAGATAATGTATTTTGTTATGTTGATTGAGGGATAAATATTGGCCAGGACACCGGGGATAACGCCCCTGCTCTTCTTCGAAATAGTGCCATGGGATCTTTTACGTCGACTTGAGAGTGCAGACGGGGCCTCGGTTTAACCTCTCATCCGAAAGACGGCACCTCCGACAGTGCAGCACTCCCTCAGCACTGCACTGTCAGCCTAGATTTTGGAGTGGGACTTGAACCCACAACCTTCTGACTCCGAGCTACCCACTGAACCATGGCTGACACTGGTCACTGATAGCCAGCATATAGCACCGCTCTACCGCATATTACCTGGCAAGCAATGTCAGAGCAGGTGGATAGGATTGCGCCGCTGCATTTCGGTCAGTCTTCCTAGTTTTAAAATGCTTCCCCATTTTTCCAATGTATTTTTAGTTGGTAGGGAGTCAAAGAGAAATGGACACAGAGTCTACATCCAAAACGTTAATCTTTTCTTTTTTCAGATACTGACGAAACCTGCTGTGCATTTCCAGCTTTTTCTGTTGTATATGATTTGACAAACTGATAGCATATTATAATTATTGTAATACAAGATTACTAGCATTTTTTTTAAATGAGTGTTTTATCCTCTTGATCACCTGCATCTTGTACTGTTCTCTGGCTAAGATGGTAGGCAGGTAACCTACCTCAGACAGCACCACTCTAGCTGGCTGTTATTGAGCATACAAGGGCAGCCTCCAATGATGCCATCCATTTTTCCCCTCACTCATTTCCAAACTCTCAAGTGTTAATGTTACGTGATTGTTTATTTAATGGGATGGTAATGTCTGTGGCCCCAAAGAGATAAACAAGATTCTAATGGCTGTACATGTTAGTGTTGTGTCTATGGACATAACAGTAACATTTAGAACAGCAAAGTTTTTAAAGCAGCAGGAAAACTAAGCAAGATCAGAGTCTATAAACAAAAACTAGAGGAAAAGAATCTTTTTCTCCTCTTTGAAGGCAGTATTTCATAATGGACTATGGGAGAGAAGGAGGAAGAAAAACAATAAAGTCTGAGCTGAATCATAGAATAGTACAGCACAGAAGGCCATTCGGCCCATCGAGTCTGCGCCGGTTCTTTCGAAGAGCAATCCCGTTAGTCCCACTCTTTCCCTGCAAGTTTTTTCTCCTTCAAGTATTTATCCAATCCCCTTTTGAAGGCTACTACTGAATCTGTATCCACCAACCGATCAGGCAGTGCATTCCAAATCCTAACCGCTTGTTGTATAAAAAAGCTTTTCCTCATGTCGCCTCTGGTTCTTTTGCCAACCGCCTTAAATCTGTGCCCTCATTATCGACCCTTCAGCCATTGGAAACAGTTTCTCTTTATTTACTCTATCTAAACCCTTCATGGGTTTAAACACCCCTATCAAATCTCCTCTTGGCCTTCACTGCTCCAAGGAGAACCTCAGCTTCTCCAGTCTATCCACATAACTGTAATCCCTGGTATAA
Organism: Pristiophorus japonicus; assembly: GCF_044704955.1. Classification (NCBI taxonomy): domain Eukaryota; kingdom Metazoa; phylum Chordata; class Chondrichthyes; family Pristiophoridae; genus Pristiophorus; species Pristiophorus japonicus. Next base: position 34,274,808 of record NC_092010.1, read on the forward strand.
TTTGAGTACTCTTCTGTACCCTCTTCAAAGCCTTCATGTCCTTCCTAAGGTGTGGTGCCCAGAATTGGACACAATACTGCAGCTGGGGCCGAACTCGTGTTTTAAGTCCAATCCTATCTTCTCCAGAGATCCAAGGACCCACCCTTTAGAACAGAAGAAATAGGAGCAGGAGCAGGCCATTTAGCCCTTCGAGCCTGCTCTACCATTTAATAAGATCATAGCTAATCTGGACTAGACTTTAGTGAATTTTATTTCTGCACAATAAAGTGATGTACCTCAAAGCCAGATACTAGAGTCTACTGTATATCTGACAGGTAATCAAGTGATGCATTATCATTCACACTCCACTCATCTAATGTGCCATACTCGATTGTCATCATCATCGGCAGTACCTCGGAATCGAGGAAGACTTGCTTCCACTCCTGAAGTGAGTTCTTTGGTGGCTGAACAGTCCAATACGAGAACCACAGTCTCTGTCACAGGTGGGACAGACAGTCATTGTGGGAAGGGGTGGATTGGACTGGTTTGCCGCACACTCTTTCCGCTGTCTGCGCTTGATTTCTGCATGCTCTCGGGGTTGAGACTCGAGGTGCTCAGCGCCCTCTCGCATGCACTCCCTCCACTTAGGGTGGTGTTGGGCTGGGGACTCCCAGGTGTCAGTGGGGATGTTGCATTTTATCAGGGAGGCTTTGAGGCTGTCCTTGAAACATTTCCTCTGCCCACCTTTGGCTCATTTGCCGTGAAGGAGTTCAGAGTAGAGCACTTGCTTTGGGAGTCTCGTGTCTGGCATACGGACAATGTGGCCTGCCCAGCGGAGCTGATCGAGTGTGGTCAGTGCTTCAATGCTGGGGATGTTGGCCTGAATGAGGACGCTAATGTTGGTGCGTCTGTCCTCCCAGGGGATTTGTAGGATCTTGTGAAGACATCATTGGTGGTATTTCTCCAGCAACTTGAGGTGTCTACTGTACATGGTCCATGTCTGTGAGCCATACAGGAGGGCAGGTATTACTACGGCCCTGTAGACCATGAGCTTGGTGGCAGTTTTGAGGGCCTGGCCTTCAAACATTTTTTTCCTCAGGTGGCACTGGCATACCAGTGTTGGATCGTGTCGTCGTTGCCTGCTCACTCGATTGTACTTACCCGATGATACCACTGGAGGTCACCTATTGTCAACATCCTCTAGTTTTCTGCAACAGTGAGAATCAAAATGAAACGGCCTTAATAAATTTGTCAAATACAACAACCAGGTAACCTTAACAATGCACATTTCCCATAGAGAAAGTGACATGGTTTGAGGAGTTTATGATTCATAGTTTCTCCATTCTAGTCATAACAAATGCAGATTTATTTATATAGGCATAGCCTTCACCAAGCCACCTATTAAATGCAAATTCAGAGGATTCATCAGTGATTGACTAGCACTTCGCCCTCCTCCCATTTTTTTCTTGGCAATTTTCTCCACTTGCAGGAGGATAGTTCCAACAACCTCTCTGCTCCCAAACCAGCCAAAAGGACAGGATAATGACTTCAGTGACTGATGCTAACTGCAAAAAGCAAACAAAAGCTGCCTGGGTAGCTCCCTGCAAGAACACCCCAAGGCTCTACTTGGTGCCTCTCCCCACCAAGTCAGCATACCTCAGAACTCCTGCTGGAAAGTGAATATGTACACAGTTGAAGACATGAGCGGGCTGGTGGATTATGACAGCCATCATAGCTCAAAGTAGCTCTTTTATATTGGCACTTGCTTAAGTTGAATTCCAGGAGACAGACATCTATTTGGTGGCTCCCAGTTCCCTTACTTCAGTGGTAGAATCATAGAAGTGTGAAGAGGTTAGAGAACCATAAGGTGGGATGCGTATGTACGAGAGCGAGAGCAACTGAGCTCAGACTTAATGTCCCACACCTCTAGGCTAAGTCAGAAATGAACATTCATAGTAGTTTCTGACTGCTGAACAGAATTGTTTGAGTGTATAAACTGGGAGGAAGTTTTGACTGATCCAGGTCATGATTTCAGATAGGTAGTTGGAGATGAAGACCTCTATGGGGGCAGTGGAGGTGAAAGCAAGGTTGAGCCACAATTTCATCAGCAAACACATGAAAACTGACCCTATGTGTCCAACTAATGTTGCCATTGCACAGGCAGGAATCAAGAATATGGTTGGGGTACACTAGGTGAGTGTGGGAGGTGGAAAAAGGTGGGCATGGGGAAGCAGAACCATTTGAAGTGATGTCTACCAGTACCCAACAGCACCAGAGGATGACTGCAGGGGAGAAATGTTCAGGGATAGAAATGAGCAGCAGTATCAAAGGGAGAGGCAGGAATGAGCTGTGGTTGTAGTCAGATGATTGCAACAGAACCAATTCTTATTAAGTACTGCAGTATCTGTAAGGCATGGAGATTTTTTTTTTTGAGAAAAAAATTCAGTGGTATGTACATTACAAAGCAGAAGCCATCTGGCTCTCGATGACGGTTGCAATGAAAATACAGCTGGCTCAACAGATTGAAACAGTGAGTAATTGAGGCACAAGTCCAAAAGATCACTGAATTTTGGTAGGATAGTGCTATAATTGCCCTTTCAAACCCTTACATTTAGGGAGATGAAAAGGAATGAAAGCTCAAGTATGACTAGCAGGGCAACCACCCAATGCAAGTAGAACTACACACCAAGAAGTCACTGCCTTCACAAGGGAAGGGGAGGAGGAAGGAGGAAGGAGGGAAAAAACCAAAGCAAAGTCAGGAAAAAACAATCTGGATACAACAAACCTTGGGGTACATATTTAACTTGCATTCGAGTTGGAGAAGAGTGAATATGTATGGAGGTACCATCTTTGAACTTTCCCAGTGCCCAGGCCAACATTCCTCCCTCAAGTCAGTCATTGATCTCATTTGCTGTTTGACGCCTTGTTCTGTGCAAATTAGCTGCCGCATTTGCCTGCATAAGCACTGACTGCACTTCAGCCAACTAATTACCGCAAGTGCTTTGGGAGATCCAGAGGATGTAAAATGAAAGTTCAAAATCTGCAACTGAAAAGCAAAAAAGAAATGCTGGAAATGCACATGTGAACCAGCAGCTATAATACCAAACCTAGGGTCACAGCTGCAACACTGATCACATTATGCATTTTGATGGAGAACTGGAGTACATGCATTTTAATTAAGCTCATTTATGATGTGATGCTTTTGACAGGAGAGCTGGAGTACACCAATCAAGCTGCTGCCTATGAATCAGGGCAGGAACATGAACTGGGGAAAATACTCAGGACGAGCAGTTTTAGTTGGATTAAGCAACGTATCACAGATTGCAAAGTTTCACTTCAAAATTCTGCTAAAAAGTACATGTATGAGTGCATGGGCTTTGATAAATAGGTAAAAACATTTTTGAGGAGGAAACAGTAAAATTCAGAGTTTAAGACAGAACAGCAAAGAATGGAGACAATAGTGAAGGCAATGTTAAAAATATAACAAGCCAAATATTGCAGATGCTGGAAATCTCAGGTCAGGTAGCATCTGTGGAGAGAAACAGTTAGCGTTTCAATATCACATTCCAACAAAGGGTCACAGACCCAAAACGGTAAATGTGTCTCCAGATACTGCCTGACTTGGAGATTTCCAGCATTTGTTTTATTAATGTTAAAATTGTGTTTAATTAGTAAAAGCAGTCCCTGCTTTTTCCAGGAGCTTTATTATTTAATGCACAAGTAGAACAAAGCTTCCCTAACCTTACACCAAAAAAATGGTTCCATACACAGAAGTTTGCTAGCCAGTGGCAAAATTGGGAGGCAAATAGGTTGCCTGGGGAGTAAGTATAGGAGATTTAGCTGCTAACCTGAATAATGACTAACCGATTAGCAGTTCTATTGTTTTGCATTTTGTTAATGTTCTTAAGGCAAAAACATTCCCATTTGGGTGTCAAAAGTATGTTGAGATCATATGCATGGATGATAGCCACTCCAGACACCACTAATTTCTAGGCAATAGTTTTAATTATATTTTAAAGAAAAACACAATGGGTAATGTACAAAAGTGAAAGCCTCATGAAGTTTAATGCATAAATCCAGGTTGCCTTGAACATGTTTCAATGGCAGAGTACCCCCTTAACTCAGCAAAATTACCATTCAAGTCCATAGAACAATTAATCCATAGTACAAGAAAGGCCATCTGTTTAATAGCGACAGTTACATCTGTAAATCAGAATTAATTCCATTACCATGATTTAGTTGTAACATAAGCTTTTTAATAAAGCCTGGTTTAATTACAAAAAATACAAGTGAATTTTAGAAGGGATTGTTGCATTTATTGACAAGTCACTTCTTGGCACTGAAATTCAACCTTAAGATCCTGCAGAGAGAATGATATTAAGAAAATCTGAAGGTGTCCACAATTGAGTCCCATTCACTGCCACTTGAAGACAGTATCCAAATATTACCACCCGTTAACAGATCATGTGCATTTGTGCCATCCAAATCTAATCTATGAGATAGTGAGCAGACCACCACTCTTGGGGCACACTGACACACATGAAATGCATCTCCCAAGGAATGAGAGTCACATGGCTTGCCCCAACTCAGATACCATGAGGAACTGGAACCGTACCTTGCAATGTGCTATAATTGACAAGTAGGTGTGTTTAGATTGTAAATTAAGAACCAAGCTACCAGACAAGCTTCTCAAGGAGCAACTTTACAATAACCCACACAAATTTGAAGATTCAATAACAGTGAACTTTAAAAGTCTCATATCTACACCAAAGAGTCAAACTGCCAAGTGAAGACCCCCAATTCAGTATTACAGAAAAGGTCATAGATTTGAGAATGTTCAGTGCACAATTTATACATATATACACACACAGAATGAGGCACCAGACTAGATGAAAATGCAAAGCAAAAAAAGTTATGGGAACCAACTAGTAAAGTGCATCAGAAAAGGTTAAATAATTCCTATGCAAGGCCTAACCATTTATTATATGCTCCAAACACTGACAATTTAAAGGCTCAAATTTAAAATGCATTTTACTTCTAATTGTCAAAGAAACCACCCAATCGCAAGATTCTTCAGGACATTTAAAAGTATCTGAAATGCTGGCAGCAAAGTACTTTGTGATGGCCCAATCTCTACCTACACTGCAGATGGAGGGGTGTGCTAACTGCCAATAAACTGCCCAAATCTTTTTGCTAGACAACTTCAAAGTTTTAGGAACCCAAAATTATATTTAAAAAAGTTTTCCAGAGGACTGAACACTGGATTCAAACAAGTTTACATAGTGATTTATTTTTTAAATAAAGGGAACTGGCTGGCTTTCAGCCCATTCCATAGAAAGACTGACCCCAGAATGCCAAATATGGATTAATACAGAGTACACAGTCACCTGCAAGAGAACCTTCTACAAGGTAATCCAGATTCAGGAATTTATTTAAGTACTACATTGTATCTACTAATTCATTCCAAGGGGTGGTGGGGTGAAATGTTCTTGTGCAAGCCAAATTACACCATTCCTCTATCTAAAAAAAAAGTCTAAAAGCAGTACAGGTTACATGAGTACAAGCTCACAAAGCTGCAATTAAGGGAGTGGGAAAGAGGAAAGAGTGGGAAAAGAGGAAGAAATTATCCAAGCTGCAATTAGAGGGGTGTGGGCGAGGAGGAGAAAAAAAAAGTTACATTTGGGATCCATCAACTCCTGCAAGTGCTGTACTTAAATATCATAGCAAGAGGGAAAAACTTCAAAAAAGTTTTACCAGACAGAATGAAACACTTAGCTGCAGTATTCTACTGCACAGGCAGAATCAACCTTTAGTTCAGCAGTGCTTAGTCATACCACTTTGCAGTGGAAACTCAGAATCCAGCATAGGAATGAATGATAAAGCTACACAAAGCAGTTTACCCCTTTCACTGGATCACTGCCATGTCAGTTTTAACAAAGTTAGAACACAACAGTAAAAGCTACCAAAATATTTAATGAAATGCAGCTTTAAAAGTCCATTAGGAAATGTGATTTCCCCTTTCCAAATGAAGGTGGACAAAGACTAGCATGCATCCAACATAGTTGATGCTGTTCAACAGGCACTGCAATATGGAAGCCAGCCTGCACAAAGGGATCAAGTGGAGTACTCTAGATGTCAGTTCAGTCATGTGTATCCAGCCCCAATGCAGGAATCTCAACCAACTTAGAGCAAGTGGGTAGTGGGTTGAATGATTCAGGCCATGTAGTGGTTAGTCATTATAAAGCTTGTTCATTAATCCTCCCCCACCTCATCTCCATGTACAAAAATTCAAAGCTGGCCTATTTACTGCACTCAACTCTTGGGATACACCCAGAAAGAGAAACACATGTGCAGCCACCACCATTATATTTTGAAACTGCATTCACACCATTTTAAGCTGGAATTTCTCCTGTGCATTTAGCTATATAGTGCACCATTACCCTTATATTAATTTTTGCAAGCCTGCATATGCCTCCTACAACTTAAGCTCCCAAGTGAGCACTGCAGAGAGAAAAAAAAAAAGAACAGAACTACAAAACACTTATAAAGCACCAAGCTGACTGAGCCCAATAGTTGTTTCCCAAACCTTTTTAAAAAAAATAATGCCAACTACAGCACAGATTTTAAAAACAGACCATCCACTGTTCAAAACTTCATTCAAACATACAACTGGAGTACTCTGGCTCCTACTACAAGAATTAGTAGCCAAATAGTACAGAGTAGTTATGTTTTTATTTAATATAAACTGTAGCAGCCAAATTGCTTTCTAGGATAACCATGCCACTGTTTACTACAGGATCTTCGATCAGTACTTTCCATCCTAAAAGGGGCCAATTCTTAATTACCAAACTGCAAAGATTTGCCTGCCAAGGTTAAACTATGCAAACACTGATACTTTTATATTGTGTACAGTTTCAAAATACAGGCCAGACATTGAAAAATAGGGGGATACTGCAGCTTATACTTGTGCTGAATGTGAACAAAGTTACTGTTGGAATTTAATTTAGAGTTTGCTCTCAATAAAATAATCTACAAGTGTTTTTGTTTTAAAAAGTTTTTGAAGAACCAGCATTCTAGGAGACAGACAAGTGCATCCACATAGCAAGAACATTTAAAAAAAAAAGAGGAAACCAAACAAAAAATTAGGTTGATATTTGCATCTATAGTACAAAGTAAAGACTGGTGTAAGTTAAGTCCCACATCCATTCTGCAGGTACTTTACTGAAGCATTGCAAAGGCATGGATGCAGATTTAATTTCAACTGGTTATCCAATGTGCAGTTGTCAACTTGGAGCAAGCTCCCTTCACCAGTCGCTCAGTTGCTACAACACTGGCTCTTGTTCTGCTGAGATGGTTCATGGAGATCCACGCCTCTGCTGCGCCCTGCTGTTCCACTGGCATTCTGAAGTTCACTCTTTGGCAGCTTCTTGGCTGGAAGATAAAGATACGAGTAATGGTGCTCCCCAAGTGACAGGAGGTTTATCAGACTTTGATGAGCAGTTTGATCATTTGGGAACCACTTGCAAACAAGGTGCAATATGTAGTGCGCTTTTTTTTTTTACATAAAGATATGCAAAATATTTGGTGTGTGCATGTGAAAGATTGATTGGAATTGGAGAATGTTCTAACAGCTTAACTAAATCTACTTAAGGACATTGTGACCAATTTGGTCTAATTCCCACTCAACTATACAAGCTAGTGCAAAAGGAGTGTGAACAACTTACAGGAAGTTGAGGCTCTGAACTAGTGGTTTGATTGTAAAACCAGTCCTAAACCCAAAAGATGTCAAGCATTCCTTTTGGCAGCATCCCTTTCTCTAGGCTGCCATGCAGTTGTTGTCGAGACAAATAGCAAATGCCATACTAAACCCCAGTCAATCTTAGAATTCCTGAACCTTGATTGAGCTGCCAAGACAACATTTGAAGTCAGATTTGCGCAATGCGATTCCCACCTCCAGAAGCATTGAGATTTAAAGACAACGAAGAAAAAAAAAAGTGTAGAAGTAGGGTATATTTAGAAAAAAAACAGTAGTTTAAAGAAATTAAAAAAAGAGCTTCCAGTGCTGCCCAAGGAGCCTGCAACTCGAGGGGGTAAAAGAACCCAATTTTTTAAGAGCTTGCATTTACATAGCGCCTCATCACATTCTCAGGACGTTGCACTACAAAATTAATTGGTTGCAAAAGTGATTTGCAGAGAGTCAAATGCAGCAGCTAATTTGCGCACAAGGTACCACAAACAGCAAATGAGATGACTGACAGTTAATGCATTTTTGGTAGCATTGGTCAAATGTTGATCAGAACACCAAAACACCCAGTTCTTGAATAGTGCCATGGGATCTTTTACGTCCACTTAGATGGGGCCTCTGTTCATGTTCTCATTTGAAGAGAGCACCACCAATGCAGCAGTCTAGTACTGCATTGCAGCATCAGCCTAGATTATGTATGCAGGTCCTGAATGGCACATGAAGCCACCACTTGGACTCAGGAGATAGAATGCTACCAACTGTGCCAAGCTACAGGACCATTGACTAAAACCAGCAATGTGACTCATTCCATAGAACTTTAAGGCAGGATATGGTATTCAGGAATCTTCAACTAGGCTATGTTCCTTTCCATCATTTGCTCAGTGCTTTGCATTACAGCCTTGGATGCCCAAGTTACCCATTTTTAATTGGGCTTTCATCTGTATTAATGGTGACCCCAAATATTAAAACTGGCATAGTATGTCAGTTTGGTATATGGGGAGGGTGATGTATCAGAAGGACAGGCACTGTTTGGACAGTGACTAAATGCAACACATAACGATGTTGGTTGAAGGCATTTCAGGTTCCCACCTTAAGTATACAAAATGTAGTTTACCCAAGTGCATATCCAGAGAAATTCAACTCTGCTATTAAAAGCAAAGTTATTTCCTCTTTTATACTTTTAAAATCCATTAAATTATGAAGTTTGGCTCCCTCACTTATGTATCTATTCTCAGCAATTTCAAATATTTGGGAAGATATCCCATTACCAATGCATCCAAGAGAAAGAAGACAGAATTATCCCTACAAAATGGCTTAACTTGAGTACACAGACCCAAGGATTGGTAAAGCTCAATTGGTCATTTTTTCTACTAATGTAGGAACAGTTTTTAAAACTTTAATTCAATCAGCTCCAGTCACTGAAATTGGCAGTCTACCATATCTTACCTATTGCCAAAAATAGGTCATTAACATTCATTGCTGTTTTTGCTGATGTCTCCATGAACAACAAACTGTTGTCATCTGCATAGGCTTGTGCTTCCTGTTGAAAAGGGAAAGATGGTGGCAAGTGTAAGATTTTGGAAGCTGAATCAGATGAGCCTACATAGTGCATGTGTAATTTCACAATACCATTCTGGCAACAATCATTGTGAAGTTCAGGTATTAAAATCAGTGCTCAATCCATTACATTCAGCACTGTTTTGCAGCAGAGACCAAAAGGCTCTATTTACACAAGTGCATGTTTTTTTAGTTGGTCTAAAGAACAGAATAATTAGAAAGATACATCTCTTCTACATATCTTTCCCACCAGAATACAGTCTTGACAGGACAGGTAAGCTACTGATTCATATTTACTAGAAACTGGCCAAAAAAAGTTGCAACTCAGCCAGAGACTTCCATAGCATAAATCCAGGAGTCATCACTGGTCATAGAAATGAATCAGTGTTCAATTCCACTGCTGTGCATTTAAGTCAATTACAGCAGCACATATTTGGCTACTCTATATTTAAGCCAAAAAGCCAGCCACTTACAAGTGCCTATGTCCCAACACATGCTCTCCCCCTCCCCACCACCACCCCCCCCAGCCAACAAGGAAACATACCTCATATTCCACCATCCTTTTATTAGCCAGATCTGCTTTATTTCCCGACAGCGCTATAACTATATTGGGACTTGCTTGTCGCTGCAACTCTTTCACCCATGTCTTTGCTCTGGCAAACGTCTCCTGAAAACAACAGCAACTTCAGTATTGGATTCAAATTTTAAAAACAGGTTCTTCCTTCCCCTTCCACCCCCCCTCCCAGAATTCCAAAGTTCACCTGTATAATAGGAGGTACCAAAAAGATAGGCAAAGAATCATCAGGTTCCTTCTGCAAGCTTCCTTGCAACTGGTTCAGGAACTTCATGGATAGACTTAGGGCTAGAAATTAGTTTCGTTTGTGAAAATGGTATTTCTTTGCGCCAAAATTGCTGTTTGCTTTGCTACAGTTAGTAGGATATTCAGCATTTAATTTGCGCAGAGGTGAAAATCGGCATTGCACAAGGATTCGCGGCGCAAACTTTGGTAACTTTAGTCCAAGGCCAATAGCACTGCAAGAGGGACCACAAAAAAAAAAATTGGAAAAAATCATCAAAGCCCTTACTTACCTTTTTTGCAGGTCTTCACACTTACCACTGCTGGCAGGGCTGCAACACAGGTTTTTCTGTTGGTAGTCTAGGCGTAGAATACAGTGCAGAGCGCACCAAATTTCAGGCAAAAATACTATCTCAGGTCTTTCATAGCAGCGCTCCTCTCCCCAGCAGTACATGGAAAGCAGCGCTGTAAAAACATCCGAAGTTCCTGCTGACCGGTTCTGCCAAATATGGTGAAATATTGCCAAAACCCAGTTGCAAAGTCAGCTAATTTCTAGTTCTACCCACCTACCTGTGGTTTGAGCCAAAGAAATATGCCCATGATAGTAATGCTCCACAAATACAACAGGCTTGCATGGGCAATACCAGAAGCGTGAAGTATGACCAAGGATAAAAGCATCCTCACTGCCATTGGGGTGGGAACACATTCACTACAAGTCAAGCACTTTTGCCAGTTCCCTCCCCAGCCCCCAAATCGAGAAGCTTATTGCCTTCATGGTCATGTTATTTTGTGTATAATCCATCAAGTGTGACTATTGTTCAAACAAGGCTTTAAATTCTTGGTGTATACTAGATATCAGATCTTAAACATCAGCATTAAACATTTACAGGATATGGGCACATCAGGGGTCCAAAGTTTATATATAAAGCATTGCTAGTCAAAGGCCAGTCTACACAAAGCCAAATCAGTTCTAACATCACAAACAAATGTAAAAACACTTCCTTTTAAGAAAAATCTAGGCTATAGTACTTCTTCCCCACCCACCCCTTCTTTAATATAAATATTAAGAGAACTGCAATTAATTGGTGCTTTCGTTGTAGCTGGTGATCTGAACTCTGGATTGGTCATTTATTTTATGTACAATGTTTAAGGCATGTGATAGATTAAGGGCCCAAGTTTGCCCCCCTGCTTAGATGGAGGTATGCTGACTTTGAAGAAAAACCACACCTAAAAACTTAGAGGAATTCTCTCTGCTCCTCAGGACAGCTTTGGCCTTGGCATAGCGCACCACATCCAGTAGGGGGGGAAGCCAAGTCTCAGCGCTGAACAGTGCCAGGACCTCTGCACATGCACACTAGAGTGTGCACGCATGTGCAGTAGCTCCTTGACCCCATAATCTCTGCAGGCTGTGTGGGAGGGGCCCGAAGCACACCGTCCCTAACCCTGGCCAATTGTGCTCCCTCATCGGCAGTACGCTGCCTTATCCAGCCACAGGCATTTAAGTGGAAGTGTTTATAGACTCAATAATGGTGTCTTCTGAAAAAAAAAATCCAGACAGGAAAGGCATGCCCATAAGGTCCAGTCTTCCGATGGTTAAAGAGGATGAGGTAAATGGCAGGAGTTTATGTAATCCACCCATTTTTCAAATGTCTTGTTCGTCACTTAAGCGGTGGATAACTGAGCCTGAGCAAAGAAAGTGTGGGTGCAAATGAAGAAATGCAAGTTGGGGCGGATTTAGTCTGATTGTAACTATTATTAGGCCCAGTTGGCTAGATGCGGAGAAGGCAACGAGTTTGTTTTTTTTTTATAAATGTAGTTTTGAGTGAGTGCACATGCAGCAGTAGGTAGGGTAGTTAAGGACCCCAGGCAGAGTCATGTTCAGATTCGTGGTCTTGTATTAGCGGGTGTAAATGAATTATGATGCCAGCAACAACCATGGTGCAGGAGTGGAGTACGGCAGAGACTGGTGTGGGGCTTTGTATGGCCACCTTACCTGTAATCAGCCAACTCCCCACAATCGGACATGCCCTCCCCCACCCTTCGATAGCAGACACCAGCTGTGGCCTCCAGCCGCAGGCCTACCCACCCAACGACCAGGGGAGGTGCATCGGAGGCCAAAATAAATTGGTCAAGAACCCGGCATGCCCCCCCACCCCCGCATTGATTTCTTAGCTCACCACAAGGTTTCTCTGGCCACATATGCTGGCCTAAGTTAGTTTGGAGTAACTTTTAGCTGTCTGAACTTGCTTAAATGGCCAAAACAGACAAGTGGCTGGTAACACCCCCTTTTTAAAAACGAAAAAACCTAACTCACTTCGAATGGAGCAAATTAAATGGATAGAATTGGGATTTTTAAGATACTCAAAAAAAAAATAGGAGCAACTCCTGGGCAAACTTGGGCCCCAAGAATCTAGTCACAAACTATGCAATTAACACTTTAAAATATAATAGAGGGTATTTTAACCTCATGGGCAGATTCAGTAGCTTTCAGCAATGAGCTGCTTCTGTGCATTCTACTTGTAAATATGCAAGTTTTAGCCAATACACATTTCAGGAGAAAGCATTAGAATTTGGTGGGCACCCACATTATACTACTGTATACCCTCAATTTAAAAACTGTCACTTGTTAATGCTAGAAGGACTTCACTGGCCTGAATGGAAATCTTCCATGTTTCCCTACAGATTCAACCCCATTGATGTGTACTATAAAAGTGATAGGTACACGATCAAGAAAATTAGGTGATTTCCAGAGTGGGAAATTAGTTAGATTGGATGTATTCCTAATTTCCTACCCCTTTGAACATTTCAACTTTACGGCTGAAAAAAACAAGATACACTTTTTTAAAAAAAAAACTAGTGTAGAAAATACATTAGAATGGCAGGGGCACAGCAACACCTAATAAAGCCACAGATCTAACCTGATTGGTGATGTCATACACAACAATGGCAGCCTGAGCACCCCTGTAGTACATGGGAGCGAGACTGTGATACCGCTCTTGTCCAGCTGTGTCCCAGATCTCAAACTTTACTGTTGTGTCATCCAAGCAGACAGATTGTGTGAGAAATGCAGCTGTTAAAAAAAAAATTCAATGTCAAGATTTTTGCTTGGAGGCCAACTTGCTAAAAAAAGGTCAATCTTTGGAAAAGGCTTAAATGGTGAACATTGCAGTTCTACAATACATTAATAGGGCTACAAAACTCACCCTTCCATTTAAAAAAAAAGTGTGCTGTAGCTGCAAGAGATGCACACAGTCCAGATAAATGGTAGGGGACTCAAACAAGCACATCAGGCTGGAATCTTGATCTCCACCCTCCAAATCACAAACATTCTCTGCATCAAGTCCCAAATATCCATCACCCATCCTTTGATTTACTTTTGGTGCTGTTGTTGGAGCAAGTGTTTTCTGCAATCTGCCAACTCGGGTTATAATATTTGGTCACAGGCTTTGTAGAACTTTGAATGCAATTACTAAAATCAATGAACTGAGTGATTGCACTGGAGAGCTTGGCAACCAGAATAGCTAGAGTAGGTGAGTTTAGGAGCTACCCAAAAGCAAGCTGTTTATCTAATGGATTCATCAGCATTGTAAATGATTTTCTTTTTTGCATGAAAGCTGTCCACGGGTAAAGACAAAGACAAGATCGCTCGACATTTACAGGGGACTGTTACTGGACTAATGATCCAGTGATGAGTTAAAATCCCATTATGGCAGCTGAGGAAATTAAAATTCCAGATATATTAACAGAATTTTAAAAAGCTAGCATCAGCCATGACAACTATGAAACTACCAGGTCATTTAACCCCACCTGGTTTCCTAATGTCCTTTAGGGAAGGAAATCTTCATCCTTATCTGGTCTGGCCTATGTGACTCCAGACCCACATTGTAGTTGACTAACAGCCCTCAAAAAAAAAAAACTAGCAAGCCATTCCGGGCAATATTGGTCTTGCCAGCAACACCTACATCCCATGAATGACTACCTTTCTTTAAATTCAGGCCTTACACAGTATTCAAAAGCTCAATGTCAGAATGACAGGAAACCCTAAAACAATTAACAGAAGCTACATTATATTAGCATGTTAAAAGCCAATAACAGAACTGAAATTACAATAAATGTTATCGGCTTTTTTGACAGGAGACAATTACAACAGGAAACAACTCACTTGGATGAACATTCACCACAAGGTTATCGATGAGCACAGCTAAGCAGACATGTTAAAACAGCAACCGTTTAAAATTAAAACAAACAGACACCAGCTAATATCCCTTACTACCTTTGCAACCTCCTGCCCCCCACAGCTGCCAACTAACTTGATTTAGTTTCACCCATCAGTTTATTTTTCATAGCATTGAGTGCTGGGAATTGTATTTACACCCAGTAAATTAAAAAAAAGTTAAAAAACCAAGCCTCTAATGGTTAAGGGAGAAGTTTTTAATTTTCAAAAGCAGTTATAACAAATGTAAGTACATAGAGAATTCATGTTCAAAGAGTAGTTTAGCACTAGTCACTGGGAGAAAGCTTTTGAAGAGGGATGTGGGGGGGAACAGACAGACAGATCACAGGTTCACATTACATGTGTGTGTGTGTGGTGAGAAAGCAAGCAGGGCAGGTAGGCAGAAGCAGACAGCCACTATGTCCAAAAATAAAAGGTAGCTGGGGCTGAACAGCTGTGCCCAAAAGGCTCAGGCAGAGGGTCCTTATCTACATGCTGCCCCTCCATCATAATCATCCACAGGTACATTTGAGACTTACCACCAATTGTGCTTTCCTGGTATTCATGGAATTGTCCTTTAACAAAACGTAGCACTAGACTGGACTTGCCCACAGCTGACTCTCCTAGTAACACAAGTTTGAACTGGCAGATTTTGCTGGCTTGTGACTGACCATTTGGTCTGGATGCTCCTCTGCTGGCCATGGCCTCCACAGTAAAACAGGATCCTACTCACAGAAACAAGTTATCCCACCAATTCCAGAGGATAGGCACAACTTCCACTGTGGAACCAAGATCTCTTTGGAACCATCCAACCTGCAGAAAAAAAAAAAGAAATTTGAGTTACACACAAACACACAATTTGTTACTACTGAAGCAACTCAGCCAAATGAAACACTTATGTCACACCAAATGCTAATCATGTACTTGGTGCCTTATTGTTCTATAATTACAAAAAGGAATTAATTATAGAAGAGCAACTCATTCATTATCTTATCGATATAATTAAGTGGGTAATTGGCCACACCTCGATGAAAAACATCCCAAGATGCTTCACACATGTAACCAGACCCAAAATTTAAAAAAGGGACAGCAAGACAGATTTTAGGAGGGGATGAGCAAAACCTTGGTCAGAGGTGGGTAAAGAGGGAATTTCTAGCTGATTTTGGTCAAAACATTGAGATATTGCTACTGTGAACTTGGTTACCATATTGCTAAATGAATTGCATCTCAGATTGGCTCATTCATAAACAATGAGATTTAGTGCCAAATATACCAGGTGCAAGACACATCTCAGATGGAGTTAGTACTTTGGGACAGCCCACAGTTGTGACAGGCACGATACAAGTGCAAGTCTCTGTCTAGCCTGGGACATGTAGTTTACCATGATCCTACCAACAGCCTGAACACAAAAAAGGAGATCCCATTGCTGTAACAGCAAGCTTACTGAATAGGTAAAATTCCATGCCCCATTGGTGGAAAATATAGGCACCCCCATCATGCTGAGTCTCAATAACCTATCTCCCAATCAGGCATCATAAGCCATGTTCCCAGGCTGACTGATGCAAACCTGTAAGACTGTAGCAGCAGTCAGTCTCAAATGCAAGCACAACACCTTCAAAAAAAAGGTCACAACATTTAATTGCATAACATGTTAATTTCCTGGTCCTTCCCCATCCTCAAAGTAAACGCCACCTGGTTTATTACTAAACTCAGCACTGTAGCTCCTCAGCAACAGAAAGAAAGTGACGAGTCCCATGATGCATCTCAATTTCTTTGCAGGAACTATTCTACCTAGTTGTTATATGATGCAGCAATAAATTGCATGTTTTTAGGTCCAAGAATATATATATATATATATGCAGGCAATTCAAACCAACAGGTTAATTTGAGATTCTCTCCCAAGTGCATACCTTGTGGACTGAAGGTACCAAGCTTATTAAGAGCAATTTGGTGACTTGTGGTACTTGCCAATTAGGGGGAATAGTAGCTTTGGAAAAAAACAAAAAGGGATTGAATGATTATCTGGTGAGTAAGCAGACACTTTTTAAATTCACATTTAGTCAGTCAGATAGCTGCTCAGACATTTACCAACAGTGGCCACAATCTCAAATGCAGCACAAGCTAAACAAGACATAACTATATTGATGGTTATTTGCAGGTCAGTAACAAACCTATAAACATGAAAATATTTTTAATGTAGTTAGCAATACAAATTGTCACCTCAGTCTACTCAGGTGAAATCATGCCAGCTCATCTATTTTGATTGTTTTCCAGAAAGCTTGCAATTACACATTTCTAGTGTGCTGTTCTACTTGATTCTATATAATTTAGCATTTTCAGTGCAGCAATCTAGTAAACAAGGTTAATCTGAAATTAATCTCAGTTCACAAGCCTGTGCTGCAACATACTTGGAGTCATGCATTAACCAACAGCCCCTCCCAGCCATCACACCAATTAATGCTGCTGCAACCCTGCTCCAGCACCACAAGTCATGCAAACTTTGTCACATGCTATTTACAAAAAGGTAATCTCACCTTTATAAATAGGCATTTCTATTACAGGATATGACCACCCTCAACTCCTATACAACTGACAAAAATGATGAACAGCTGGCTTGGATTCTACATTACAAAACTGCAGAACAAAATCAAGGCTCAGATAGTAGACAACACTGACAACTCAAACAACAAGCCCGTGCAAGAGACTCTCAATTTTACTTTCAATTTGCAAAATTCGCAGTACCTCTCGTGAATCACGTGACTATTAGAGCAAGATTCCAGATCTTTTCAATCCACTAGTTTCAGCACTTTAGTCTCTGTACTTTATTGACCACAGTTTGTAGACTGCAGGATGTCCATCAACAATTTACTCAGCCCTTAGGTCATCACTTAACAGTTGATATATTAAAGCATTGCTTTGGAGATTTAGGATCAAGAATTCAAATTCACTGTAGTGAAAGTATCCCATTGTGAGAATTACAGTTCAGACATTGTTAGATAATACAAGAAGCTTCTCTATATTGGTGCATAAACACTGAAGATCAAGGGACCAGAACACAAATGTAGTCTACAGCAGGGTCAAACACCAACTTTCAGATATCTACATTCCAGAAGTGAGTAAGAATTTTATTTAAATCCTTTTGCCAAGCAAATATTCACCCAGCACTAAGTTCGATACTGACCTTGAATCTAGCCTACAAATGATGGAAGGAAAGAAGCCAGGCAGGTTTAGTCTCAATCCAGTTCCCAGTGGGTTATGAGCACAATACACAGACTACTGCTAATTTGCCAGTAATTGGCAAGCCGAAGCCATAGGATGGCTGGTGTGCAAAATGGAAAGAGCATCAAGCTGGTGCAGTAAGGCACAGGTGTCCTTTTCATGGTCTGTACATGTGTACCATGGAGCCCCAGTGACCAGATTGAAAGTTTAAAGTCATATATATTGCAAAAGCTGCTGAGACAATAGATCTTGATATTCTGATTTGGGATTTATCTATTTTTTTTTTTAAAAAGACACCTTATCCAAATCTCAAGGCCTACAAAGTTTAGACAGGATAAACTGCCAAATATTTTTTTTTATAAAATCACAAATAGATTGAATTTCCTGGGCTCTTAAGGACTAGATTGCTAGAGTTTAGGGACTGCAGGCAGGCAGGCCACTTGTAGTCGAGAACACTTCTGAAATTGGGACAAAGTAGGAGCTTTAATTTGATCTAGGAATGGCCACGGTAGACTAAATCATGTTAAATCTTGGAACAAATTCTTAAGCAAAACTCCCATCTTCATCTCTTTGGGTTCAAATCCAGTTCTCTGCTGGCTACTAGTTTCTCATGCAACATAGTAGTTTAGCCAGTTTCATCCCAATTCCCAGTGTACAAGTCTCCAGCACAATATTGCCCATAATTCAATGTTAGTAATTTTACCGACAGACAAAGAGTGGGGAAATGGTTCAGAAATTGCTCCATGGCTAGGATCAATAAGCATCTGAGGAACAGGCTTTGACTAACACCTGTGCTATACTTGACCTAGGGGGGCCCAGTGTTAGCAGTGAGAAATCTCACCCCAGTAAAGAGTCTCACTAGGGTCAAAAATGCACATTAACCACAGGTACAACTGCAACACAAGCAAATAGCATACATACAACAATCTCAGCTGATTGGTGAGCTATACCCAGTCACAATAGTCGCAGAAGGATGGCCATTCAGCCAATTATCATTCATCCAAAGATCCTGAAATGCCCCTCCCCAGTTAGCTCTGAAAGAATTCCAGGGTTTTTAACCTCCACTAATCTATACAGGAATTAATTCCACATATTGACCTGGATGAAGAACTTTTTAAATACTAGGTCCTAAATATGTATTTTAGGCATTTTGAACCAGTGTTTTCTAGATTTACCTTTTCCATGCCATTTTAGACATCTCCAAGACACCTGTCAGAGCTAAAAAGCCTAATTTTCCTGGTCTTTCCTCAGAATTCAGACTTGCAAGATGACAGATCAGCCACACTATCTCCAGCACTTCAATGTCTCAACCAGAATGAGAATACACATGGTCTGACTGAAATAAGACTTCTAGCTTGCCCATGTAGTTGAACATGGACAGCAAGTCACCATTCACAGCAGTGTGTTGCTTCTTTTTCCTTCTAAGTGCAGTACTTTGTATTAGTCTGCAATAAATGCCAGCCTACAAATTCTATCCACCCATTCTGTAATCAGTTTCATCCTGCAAATCTACTGTCTGCCCCTCATAGCTTGATATTAGCTGCAAATTGGACAACTTTGCATTGAGCTTTTGAATCTAGGTCATTTTTCCAAGTTAGAAACTTGCAGTCTCAACATCAAACCCTGGGACATCCTACTCAGTACTGCTCTAGCAAGTACCCATTCCCACCCCCCCTCCCTCCAGAAAACTTAACCATTCCCAGGGTTTACATTAAACCCTAAATGCAGAGTTCAAACCAATAGCCCTTCATGTGAAATCTTAAATTTCAGATCTCAGGACTGTACTGCCTTCCAAGCTCTAGGGATCCCCAAATACAAACAAGTTGGAGGGACCAGTAACCTACTAGACACAATATCTACAACATTGTAGAAAGTGGCAGTACAGGTTGAACCTCCCTTATCCAGAACCCTCAGGACCTGGCCTGTTCTGGATAAGGGAATTTTTCCAGACCAGGTGTGGTCACATTAAATTGGATGGTACAGGTACTGAGCAAGGGGATATTGGGGCTGGCTGGCTTGGGGCTGGGAGTGCAGCAGAGAGATCGGGGGGGGGGGGGGGAAATCATTTTTTTTAAAAATCAGGATCAGGCCAGCGATTGTGGGAGTCAGCAGAGAGGAAGGACGTCAATTTGTTCATGCCAGAGCTCTGCACGTGCGCTACCCAGGAGTGGTTCTGGACAAGCTTGCATAATTTCCCAGGAAAGTCACCCCTTGTCACTTGATGTGAAAGTAATTTCTCCCATACCAAAAATCAACATCCAATAGTACAACACAAATCTCAAACTGATGCTTTCCCATTTTAATACAACTGTTATAGGCTTAGCAGCCTCAGGTTCAATTAAAAGTGCTACAGAGCACCTTATGACTTCAGAAAATCCCAAAGCACTTTCAAAAATGTAGTCACTATTGGAATTATAGGAAATACAACAGCCAATAGGCACACAGCATGGTTCCACCACCGATATAAAAATGACCAGATGATCCATTTTAGTGGTGTTGGTCAAGGGGCAAACTGTGAGCAAAAGGGCACTTTACTAATCACACCAAAGTACATCCAAAAATCAAGACTGCAAGTCAGTTAAAAGGGGAATCTTGCACTGAAAGACCAATGATTTGAAAGTAAAACAGTGTACTAGCATTGTCCACACATTAATTTAACAACATGCAGAGACCCACTCCTCCAGTGCTGTATTAAAATGGCTTAATTCAAAAGCTATTGAATTCTTGATTTTCCTCCCAGCAAAAACAATTTCACATTAACTGGAGCAATCTGTACTTTTCTTTGACAAGTAACAACCAACATGCATATCTTTTATGGGATTTGATTAATAAACCAGATAGTCAAATTATGAGGGTGTAGGCTAGTTACAGTGGCAGTGCTAATATCCACTATATTATTGGGGAAATAAGAATCTGGTTTCCCTTTACCCCACCTCTGGATAATAGAAATTGGCAGATAAAAAGAATCCCTAGAGTTTGGTCCTACATACAATACTTTTGCAGCGCAAAGTTAAAATTAAGACAAATGCAACATGCAAATACAAACCCAAGGACAAATTTTACATTTTCTTGGGTCATCAGGATTAGAGTGATTCATGGGCTGTGCAATTAAAAAGGAGATCACGCCCAAGGCTTTGTCCCAGAGAAAATAATGGATGTTGTACTGCACATTATAACTGCACGGGGTTGATGTTCTGGTCTTTTGGCGTGAACGACCAATGTCACAGTTAATGTCCAGAGTAACTCATTTTTATCCCAACACAAGGCCCGAAGTCAGGCTTCGCTCCAAAATAACTTCAACCCAACCCCGCTGAATAACCCCACATACTGGCACAATGTCAACCCCACGTCTTCAAAGGATCTTTTCCCCTCCTAGTCTTCGGAGGGGAAAAATAAAGTCAAATAATGTAATCTTGATTCTGCCCGCCCAATCTCCACACCCACAACCAGCACAACACATTTTCTGGGAAACAAGCCGTCCACCTCGGGAAATTCGGGCAAATCCAAGTCTGCATTCGAACGGGAATGAGTCGTTCGAAAATATTTATGACTAAAGAGCAGTTTAAAACATTTTTTTTACCTCAACGACGCCTTCAACTTCGCAGATTTTCTGTAATTGTGTCGCAAGAACTGAGACTCGGCCAAACCTGGACCACAGGCGTTTGCTTGAGCTGATTGACAGTCCCGTGGCCCTATAAAAAACCGCCATTCGTGATTGACAGTTGTATTCACCAATTCGGAAGGGATAAGGCGGGCGCGGCTGTTCCGACAGCCAATAGAGACGGGAAGGGAGCGTGATTGACAGGCACACCGACCGCTGGCAGAACGCGTTGAGGGAAGGCTTGACCTGATTAGTGAATCAATCAGAAGGGGGCCAGGCTGCGAAGGCGGGACTTCCGATAGTGAGGTTGGTTGTTAGGGAGGCTCCTTCCTTCCTTTTGACAGCAGGTGAGAGACAGAAACATTGAGGTCGGACAGTTAACTTCTACAATTCCAAAATATCGGTATTACATTTTTGTATGGTGCAATTAATATATGAAAATAATGTATATAGTATTCTCTCAGGAAGCCCCAAAACAGTTCCCATACACTTAATCACTTTGAAGTGTAGTCACTGTTGTTGTGTAGGCAAGACAGAAGAGCTAAATTTCCCAGTAATAAATTACATTTGTTTTGTGGATTAAGTTCCCAACTCCCTTGGTGGGTGGGGTGGCTTGACCCATCCACCTCCACGGAGGTGTGTGGGGTGGCTTGACCCATCCACCTCCATGGCACGAACCTGGTATTGCAGTACTTCCAGGAACGGTGCAGTGGCTCTAGGCCTTTTGGCTAAGAGCATTGGCGCAGAGTGATCCTTGGCATGTGCAAGGTGACCTCTGGCGTTTGTGATTTGACAAAGAATTGGAACGATTGGCTACGAATTTATAAAAAAAAAACTCCCTTGGGGGACAGTTCCACGGGCATTAGCCACACACGCATCAGAAAGAAAGAACTTTATATAGTGTCTTTCACAGCCTCCGGATAACCTAAATTGCTCAACAGCCAATGAAGCATTTTTGAATGGTTGTCAATGTTGTAATGTAGGGAAACGCAGGAGGCAATTTGCACACAGTATGTCCCACAAACTGAGATAAATGGACCAGATAATCTGTTTTAGTGATGTTCGTTAAGGAAGGAATGTTGCAGATGACATGAGGAGAATTCCCTGCTCTTCAAATAGTACCATGGGATCTTTTACATGAGGGTTGATGGGGGCTAAATTTAACAGCTCATCCAAAAGACAGCACCTCCAACCGTGTTGCACTCCCTCAGTCATCATCATAGCCAGTCGCTTGAAATCGAGGAAGACTTGCTTCCACTCCAAAAATGAGTTCTCAGGTGACTGAACAGTCCAATACGGGAATTACAGTCTCTCTCACAGGTGGGACAGACAGTCATTGAAAGAAAGGGTGGGTGGGGTGTCTGGTTTGACGCACGCTCCTTCCGCTGTCTGCGCTTGTTTTCTGCATGCTCTCGGCGACGAGACTCGAGGTGCTCAGCGCCCTTCCGAATGCTCTTCCTCCACTAAGAGCGGTCATTGGCCAGGGATTCCCAGGTGTCGGTGGGGATGCCGCACTTTATCAAGGAGACCTTGAGGGTGTCCTTGAAACGTTTCCTCTGCCCACCTGGGGCTTGCTTGCCATGTAGGAGTTCCGAGTAGAGCGCTTGCTTTGGGAGTCTTGTGTCAGACATGCGAACAATGCGGCCCGCCCAACGGAGCTGGTCGAGTGTGGTCAATGCTTCAATGCTGGGGATGTTGGCCTGGTCGAGGACCCTAATGTTGGTGCGTCTGTCCTCCCAGGGGATTTGCAGGATCTTGCAGAGACATCGCTGGTGGCATTTCTCCAGCGATTTGAGGTGTCTACTGCCCTCAGTACTGCGCTGATGTCTCTGGAGTGGGGGAAAGTGCTACAACTGAGACAAGGCTAATCCTCCCCATCCAATTTTCCTCTATGCATTGCGCCTTGACAGTTTAATGCACCAAACATTAAAAGTGGAAAATCTTCCCCACAGTATTTGCAACCAGAAGAAACATGTCTTCATGTGGTATCTATTGTACTTTAGAGTACCGAGTAAATTAATTTGGCCTTATCTGATGAACAATATGTAACACTATTAGGGACTAATTGGATCGCTCTTTCAAAGAAGCAGCACAGACATGGTGGGCTGAATGGTCTCCTTCTGTGCTGTATAATTGTAAGATTCAAGAGGTTTAGGCTAACCAGGTAATTACTAACAGAAATGCCCATTCTGGCTGAAGCTCTGTGACTCCAACTGCTTTCCCTGTGTTACCACTTTTGAATCAGACAATCCATCTTTTTTGTGAGCTGCAGATAAATTTCTAAGAGGCAGATAATCTAGATTTTTAAATAAAATGTATTTTTTTAGTGTCTCATGATGTGGAATCAATAGTTTTTAATGTTTTAGAAGACTTTTATCCCCAGTAAAACAAATCTCAGAATGCGTATGGGTGTTGCGTGAGGACAGGATTTATGATGCCCCCACAGTTGAATTGCCTGTTAACAGTCACTGCCACAAGAGTCAGAGAGGTATTAAAGGACTGTTGGCTACCATGGAACTGTACCCCAGCATGTATCAGAGAGTAGGAGTGGCAAAAAGGGGGAAAAACAGTGGATCTGAATATTCAGGGATAGCAGCTTGCCACACAAATGGTAAAAATGCCTTTATAAAATAGAATCAGAGTGGTTACAGCACAGAAGGAGGCCATTAAGCCCGTCGAGCCCGTGCCGGCTCTCTGCAAGAGCATCTCAGCCAGTCCCACTCCACCCACCCTTTCCCACGTAGCCCTGCAATTTTTTTTCCTTCAGGTACTTATCCAACCCCCTTTTGAAAGCCACGATTGAATCTGCCTCCACCACCCTCTCAGGCCGTGCATTCTAGATTCTAACCACTCGCTGCATAAAAAGTTTTTTCTTATGTTGCCTTTGGTTCTTCTGCCAATTACCTTAAATCTGTGTCCTCTGGTTCTCGACCCTTTTGCCAATGGGAACACTTTCTCTCAATCTACTCTGTCCAGACTCTTCATAATTTTGAATACCTCAAACAAATCTCCTTTCAACCTTCTCTGCTCCAAGGAGAACAATCCCAGCTTCTAAAGTCTGTCCACGTAACTGAAGTCCCTCATCCCTGGAACCATTCTGGTAAACCTTTTCTGCACTCTCTCTCAGGTCTTCACATCCTTCCTAAAGTGCAGTGCCCAGAATTGGACACAATACTCGAGTTGAGGCCGAACCAGTGTTTTATACAGGTTCATCATAATTTCCACACTTTTGTACTCTGTGCCTCTATTCATGAAGCCCAGGATCCTGTAAGCCATTTTAACTGCTTTCTCAACCTGCCCTGCCAACTTCAATGATTTGTGCACACATACCCCCAGGTCTCTCTGTTCATGCACCCCCTTTAGAATTGTGCCCTTTAGTTTATAGCCACAAGTCGAAATATGGGGCCTGCGTTATTTTTGAATAGGCCCCTATAGAAACCCCAGCAAGCTGATTTTAAAAGGGTCAGAGTTACATGGAGGTAGGAAATGTGTGCTTTCAAATGACTGTTCCTACTGTCGTAATATAATGATTGTATTTCGGTCCTAAAATTAAGAGCAAGAAAAGGCCATTTAGTTAATCCAACCTGAAATTTATTTCCTTGTCCTCTGTTTCCGATTGGCTATTCTGGCTCCATCCTGAACCTTCTGCCAATTGTGTTTCCACTCGCCATAGTCAGAAACCAGAGCAAAGGCAGACATCGACAATGAGGTT
Source organism: Pristiophorus japonicus (assembly GCF_044704955.1). Taxonomy (NCBI): domain Eukaryota; kingdom Metazoa; phylum Chordata; class Chondrichthyes; family Pristiophoridae; genus Pristiophorus; species Pristiophorus japonicus. Next base: position 34,299,629 of record NC_092010.1, read on the forward strand.
CAACACCGCCTTCAGTGCGCCAGCGCAGCCTTCGGCCGCCTGAGGAAGAGAGTGTGCGAAGATCAGGCCCCCAAATCTGGCACCAAGCTTATGGTCTACAGGGCTGTAGTGATACTCGCCCTCCTGTATGGCTCAGAGACATGGACCATATACAGTAGACACCTCAAGTCGCTGGAGAAATACCACCAACGATGTCTCCGCAAGATCCTGCAAATCTCCTGGGAGGACAGACGCACCAACGTTAGTGTCCTCGATCAGGCCAACATCCCCAGCATCGAAGCACTGACCACACTCGACCAGCTCCGTTGGGCGGGCCACATTGTTCGCATATCTGACACAAGCAAGCGCTCTACTCAGAACTCCTACACAGCAAGTGAGCCCCAGGTGGGCAGAGGAAACGTTTCAAGGACACTCTTAAAGCCTCCTTGATAAAATGCAACATTGCCACCAACACCTGGGAGTCCCTGGACAAAGACCGCTCTAAGTGGAGAAAGAGCATCCGGGAGGGCGCTGAGCTCCTCGAGTCTCGTTGCCGAGAGCATGCAGAAAACAAGTGCAGGCAGCGGAAGGAGCGTGCGGCAAACTAGACTCCCCACCCACCCTTTCCTTCAACCACTGTCTGTCCCACCTGTGACAGAGACTGTAATTCCCATATTGGACTGTTCAGTCACCTGAGAACTCACTTTTAGAGTGGAAGCAAGTCTTCCTCGATTTCGAGGGACTGCCTATGATGATGGATGAGTCAGGAACTTGTACACTTCCTTCCTGAAGAAATTCCGCAGATCCATCTTTCACCATGTTCAACGACTCTTTGTCCAGTGCATTTACAACCCAGACTGAATTCATTATCTTTCATCAAAGATTGACTATCCTTCGACATGTAATGCAGTACAAGTGAGGAAGATTAGAGTTTATTAAAGTTAACGTCCAGTATTTTTTTTTCATACATGGGATGTGGGCATCCCTGGCAAGGCCACCATTTATTGCCCATCCCTAGTTGCCCTGGAGAAGGTGGTGGTAAGCCGCCTTCTTGGACGTTAACTTTAATAAACTCTAATCTTCCTCACTTGTACTGCATTACGTGTCGAAGGATACTCAATCTTTGATGAAAGATAATTAATTCAGTCTGGGTTGTGTGGTGAAGGTGCTCCCACAGTGCTGTTAGGGAGAGAGTTCTAAGATTTTGACCCAGCGACGATGAAGGAACGGCGATATATTTCCAAGTCAGGATGGTGTGTGACTTGGAGAGGAACGTAGAGATGGTGGTGTTCCCATGCGCCTGCTGCCCTTGTCCTTCTAGGTGGTAGAGGTCGCAGATTTGGGAGGTGCTGCCGAAGAAGCCTTGGCGAGTTGCTGCAGTGCATCTTGTAGATGGTACACACTGCAGCCACGGTGTGCTGGTGGTGGAGGGAGTGAATGTTGAAGGTGGTGGATGGGGTGCCAATTAATCGGGCTGCTTTGTCCTGGATGGTGTCGAGCTTCTTGAGTGTTGTTGGAGCTGCACTCATCCAGGCAAGTGGAGAGTATTCCATCACACTCCTGACTTGTGTCTTGTAGATGGTGGAAAGGCTTTGGGAAGTCAGGAGGTGAGACACTTGCCGCAGAATACCCAGCCTCTGACCTGCTCTTGTTGCCACAGTATTTATGTGGCTGGTTCAGTTTTGTTTCTCGTCAGGATGTTGATGGTGGGGGATTCGGCGATGGTAATGGCATTGACTGTCTAGTATGCTTTTTATCTCATAAGCCTGGACCCACCACTGGGTTGAGAAATGATTCCCATCCAAGTGCTTTGGGCTTGGTACGTTTTGTGTCCTTATCAGGGACTGTTTAAAAACTCAACTTGTGATACTAATAAAAGAAATGAAATGTTCTGATCTCAGTAGGGTTGGCTGTTGAGCTCCAGTTAATTCTACATTTTTAAAATATTTTAGTGATTTCTTTCATGCTAGTTAAGACAAGAAGTGCTAGGGATTGAAATACTTTGTCATTTTAGGTATTCAGTATCAATATCCAACACTCCCGGGTCAGGTACATCATGGGTTAGAATCAGAGCAAAGCTCCCTCTACACTGCTCATCAACATCCTTTATTCCCAATCTCGGAAGAGCACCCCCTACTGCACCTGGGTGATATTTTTATTTCCACACCAACCATAGACATAGAAACATAGAAAATAGGTGCAGGAGTAGGCCATTCGGCCCTTCTAGCCTGCACCGCCATTCAATGAGTTCATGGCTGAACATGCAACTTCAGTACCCCATTCCTGCTTTCTCACCATACCCCTTGATTCCCCTAGTAGTAAGGACTTCATCTAACTCCTTTTTGAATATATTTAGTGAATTGGCCTCAACAACTTTCTGTGGTAGAGAATTCCACAGGTTCACCACTCTCTGGGTGAAGAAATTCCTCCTCATCTCGGTCCTAAATGGCTTCCCCCTTATCCTTAGACTGTGTCCCCTGGTTCTGGACTTCCCCAACATTGGGAACATTCTTCCTGCATCTAACCTGTCCAACCCCGTCAGAATTTTAAACGTTTCTATGAGGTCCCCTCTCATTCTTCTGAACTCCAGTGAATACAAGCCCAGTTGATCCAGTCTTTCTTGATAGGTCAGTCCCGCCATCCCGGGAATCAGTCTGGTGAACCTTCGCTGCACTCCCTCAATAGCAAGAATGTCCTTCCTCAGGTTAGGAGACCAAAACTGTACACAATACTCCAGGTGGGGCCTCACCAAGGCCCTGTACAATTGTAGCAACACCTCCCTGCCCTTGTACTCAAATCCCCTCGCTATGAAGGCCAACATGCCATTTGCTTTCTTAACCGCCTGCTGTACCTGCATGCCAACCTTCAGTGACTGATGTACCATGACACCCAGGTCTCTTTGCACCTCCCCTTTTCCTAATCTGTCACCATTCAGATAATAGTCTGTCTCTCTGTTTTTACCACCAAAGTGGATAACCTCACATTTATCCACATTATACTTCATCTGCCATGCATTTGCCCACTCACCTAACCTATCCAAGTCGCTCTGCAGCCTCATAGAATCCTCCTTGCAGCTCACACTGCCACCCAACTTAGTGTCATCCGCAAATATGGAGATACTACATTTAATCCCCTCGTCTAAATCATTAATGTACAGTGTAAACAGCTGGGGCCCCAGCACAGAACCTTGCGGTACCCCACTAGTCACTGCCTGCCATTCTGAAAAGTCTCCATTTACTCCTACTCTTTGCTTCCTGTCTGACAACCAGTTCTCAATCCATGTCAGCACACTACCCCCAATCCCATGTGCTTTAACTTTGCACATTAATCTCTTGTGTGGGACCTTGTCGAAAGCCTTCTGAAAGTCCAAATATACCACATCAACTGGTTCTCCCTTGTCCACTCTACTGGAAACATCCTCAAAAAATTCCAGAAGATTTGTCAAGCATGATTTCCCTTTCACAAATCCATGCTGACTTGGACCTATCATGTCACCTCTTTCCAAATGCACTGCTATGACATCCTTAATAATTGATTCCATCATTTTACCCACTACCGATGTCAGGCTGACCGGTCTGTAATTCCCTGTTTTCTCTCTCCCTCCTTTTTTAAAAAGTGGGGTTACATTGGCTACCCTCCACTCCATAGGAACTGATCCAGAGTCAATGGAATGTTGGAAAATGACTGTCAATGCATCCACTATTTCCAAGGCCACCTCCTTAAGTACTCTGGGATGTAGTCCATCAGGCCCTGGGGATTTATCGGCCTTCAATCCCATCAATTTCCCCAACACAATTTCCCGACTAATAAGGATTTCCCTCAGTTCCTCCTCCTTACTAGACCCTCCGACCCCTTTTATGTCCGGAAGGTTGTTTGTGTCCTCCTCAGTGAATACCGAACCAAAGTACTTGTTCAATTGGTCCGCCATTTCTTTGTTCCCCGTTATGACTTCCCCTGATTCTGACTGCAGGGGACCTACGTTTGTCTTTACTAACCTTTTTCTCTTTACATATCTATAGAAACTTTTGCAATCCGTCTTAATGTTCCCTGCAAGCTTCTTCTCGTACTCCATTTTCCCTGCCCTAATCAAACCCTTTGTCCTCCTCTGCTGAGTTCTAAATTTCTCCCAGTCCCCGAGTTCGCTGCTATTTCTGGCCAATTTGTATGCCACTTCCTTGGCTTTAATGCTATCCCTGATTTCCCTTGATAGCCACGGTTGAGCCACCTTCCCTTTTTTATTTTTACGACAGACAGGAATGTACAATTGTTGTAGTTCATCCATGCGGTCTCTAAATGTCTGCCATTGCCCATCCACAGTCAACCGCTTCAGTATCATTCGCCAATCCTAGCCAATTCACGCCTCATACCTTCAAAGTTACCCTTCTTTAAGTTCTGGACCATGGTCTCTGAATTAACTGTTTCATTCTCCATCCCAATGCAGAATTCCACCATATTATGGTCACTCTTCCCCAAGGGGCCTCGCACAACGAGATTGCTAATTAACCCTCTCTCATTACACAACACCCAGTCTAAGATGGCCTCCCCCCTAGTTGGTTCCTCGACATATTGGTCTAAAAAACCATCCCTTATGCACTCCAGGAAATCCTCCTCTACCGTATTGCTTCCAGTTTGGTTAACCCAATCTATGTGCATATTAAAGTCACCCATTATAACTGCTGCACCTTTATTGCACGCACCCCTAATTTCATGTTTGATGCCCTCCCCAACATCACTACTACTGTTTGGAGGTCTGTACACAACTCCCACTAACGTTTTTTGTCCTTTGGTATTCTGCAGCTCTACCCATATAGATTCCACATCATCGAAGCTAATGTTCTTCCGAACTATTGCCTTAATTTGCTCCTTAACCAGCAATGCTACCCCACCTCCTTTTCCTTTTATTCTATCTTTCCTGAATGTTGAATACCCCTGGATGTTGAGTTCCCAGCCCTGATCATCCTGGAGCCACGTCTCCGTAATCCCAATCACATCATATTTGTTAACATCTATTTGCACAGTTAATTCATCCACTTTATTGCGGATACTCCTTGCATTAAGACACAAAGCCTTCAGGCTTGTTCTTTTAACACCCTTTGTCCTTTTAGAATTTTGCTGTACAGTGGCCCTTTTTGTTCTTTGCCTTGGGTTTCTCTGCCCTTCACTTTTCCTCATCTCCTTTCTGTCTTTTGCTTTTGCCTCCTTTTTGTTTCCCTCTGTCTCCCTGCATTGGTTCCCATCCCCCTGCCATATCAGTTTAAATCCTCCCCAACAGCACTAGCAAACACTCCCCCTAGGACATTGGTTCCGGTCCTGCCCAGGTGCAGACCGTCCGGTTTGTACTGGTCCCACCTCCCCCAGAACCGGTTCCAATGCCCCAGGAATTTGAATCCCTCCCTGTTGCACCACTGCTCAAGCCACGTATTCATCTGCGCTATCCTGCGATTCCTACTCTGACTATCACGTGGCACTGGTAGCAATCCCGAGATTACTACTTTTGAGGTCCTACTTTTTAATTTAGCTCCTAGCTCCTTAAATTCCTACCCGCTCCCCTCCGCACAGGGTGCCCAAAGATCAGGAGTGTGGGACTGAAGTGCATAAGGAAGAACTTACATTAAAAGGACCTCACGATGTCTCAAAGCACTTTACAGCCAATGAAGTGCAGTCACTGTTGTAATGTAGGAAATGTAACAGCACTCCCTTGGTACTGCGCTGAAGTGTCAACACAGATTATGTGCTGAAAGCCTCTGAAGTGTGACTTGAAGATACAACTCTTTTGGGAGGAAACTAAACATTAAATCGTGCCCCCCGATCTGGGGGACACAGCAAACATTTTCAAGGCCCTTTTTTTGTGGGTTTTTTTGTGGTTTTTTTTGGGCACTAAAATCATTTTTTTTTTCCAAGTGCCCCCTATAAAAGGGGAGGGGGACACTAAAAACACCGGCAATTAAAACAAATTAAACTTTAAAACATAAAATCAAATTAAAATTTGGTTGCCGGGGGTGATGATGCACTCCAGTCCCTCCGGCGCCCACCTCTCGCAGAAGGCCGCGAGCACCATCTCTAAGGACACCCTGGCCCGGATGTAGGCACGGAAGAGAGGCAGGCAGTCAGGCTGAACGACCCCCTCGACCGCCCGCTCCCGGGACCGGCTGATGGCACCCAGGAGCAGTCCTACGAGGAGGCCCTCAGACCTACCACAGGGTGCCCAAAGATCAGGAGTGTGGGACTGAAGTGCAACCAGAGTTTCAGGAGCAGCCCCTTTAAATATTGGAACAGGGGCTGCAACCTTGTACATTCGATAAAAACGTGGAACGCGGACTCTTCCAGACCGCAGAAATTGCAGGCGGCCTGGGAGCCCGTGAACCGGCTTAAAAATATGTTGCACGGGACTGCTCCATGCACCACCCTCCAGGCCAAGTCCCCGATAAATAGTGGGAGGACTCCCGCGTAGAGTGCCCTCCATCGGGGACCCCCGCCTCCTCCGGACGGCAAGATGGTACGCCATGGCGTGTCCAGACGGCAGACGAGGATGGTAAAGTTGAGATTGTGCAGGAGCAGCCCATACAGGAAACCCCTCCGCGCAGAACTGAAAGGCACGGAGGGGATTTCCCCGAGGCGGCTCAAGTTGTGAGGCGCCGGCTCCCGAGGGAGGTTCCGGGGTTTGGCGCCGATGAGGAATTCCGTCCGGACGGGGGTCAGTTCGGACGGGATCTCCCCACGTGCCTGAGCCTCCTCGATGCACCTAACGGAGTCAGGGCCCAGAGCTGTTTTTAGCGACTCGATGGCATCGGCCGCGCGGCGGACATCGGCCAAATTTAGGCGGCGCGCCAGCGTGTCTGGCGCCATCCAGTGCGCTCCTCCGCCATCGAGCAGGTCCCTGACCCTGGTCACCTCACCAGCCACAGCCCTCTCGTCTGACCTCCACCTAAAACCTCGGTCGTGGAGGTACGGATTCCCGAGCAGCGGCTCCTGCAGGACAGCCGCCACTCCAGCCGGTGGAACTTGAAGATACAATGTCCTGATTCAGAGGCAAGAGCGCTACTCACCGAGCCAATCAGATGGACTCGGGGTATTGGTCCAGAATTTGTGCTCAAGACTCTGGAGTGGGACTTGAACCCATGACCTTCAAACATCAGACAAACAAGAGCACTACCCACTGAGCCACGACTGACACCGAGAACTATAACTTTGGATCAATTAACTGAACACAAACTGGGGATTGATGAGGGAAGCTCTGTGGTCTGTCTGTCTCAATACTCCACTGGGGTTGCATTTTCCAATTGCGCATTCAGAGATTTCTGCAAAGTATTATTTATTCGATGCGTATAGTTAAACAACCCTTCACAGCTAATGCAGAGACGCAATTATATTTTAATTTTTTTTATTTCACCTAATATCGCCCGTGTTGCCTTGGTGTAAATGTTTGTCTCACTATACACGTCCGTGAATCGCCTCAGGATGTTTTTCTATGTTCAAGTGTCAGCCATGTACTGTCAGAGGCGCCGTCTTTCGGATGAGACGTTAAACCGAGGCCCCGTCTGCTCTCTCAGATGGACATAAATGATCCCACGGCACTATTTGAAGAAATGCAGGGGAGTTCTCCCCAGTGTCCTGGGCAACATTTAGCCCTCAAGCAACATCACTAAAAACAATTTCTGGTCCTTTATTTCATTGCTGTTTGTGGGAGCTTGCTGTGCACAAATTGTCTGGCACGTTTCCTACATTACAACAGTGACTACACTCCAAAAGTACTTATTTGGCTGTAAAGTGCTTTGGGACGTCCTGAGGTCATGAAAGGCGCTATATAAATGCAAGTCTTTCTTTAAAATGCAGTTTAGAAATGTAAATTGTTGTTTGTACATAGGTGAGATTGTAGTCATTTAATGGGTGACGTAAAGACATGCTCATTGTCAAAAAAAATGTTCTTTTTATCATAGTTTTGATAAAAAATTAATATAAATCAGTGAATAATACTTTACAAAACCATACGCTGTAGAACCTATAGCATCTGATCAAAGGCAAAAGGTCCCTGATGGCAGCATTCAGATTCAATTTCTGCTGCAACCTGGTACTGGTTATCTCGAAGCTGAGCCTTCGAAAAAAGCTCCCCAGTAATTGGCTAATTTGTAGAGCGATGTGATCAGGGCCCAGAAGAGGCGAGGGCCCAGAGGCAGCACAGGCCAGCCCACACTGTGATATGTGTGCGCACTAGGTCCATACAGCAGAGCTGGTCTCCAGTCGTCTTGGTTAATTCTTGCCACTGGACCAAGACCTAGCTCTGTCAAGCCCGTGTGGTGGCTGGTGTGCAACGGTCATCACATGTTAAAAAAAATCCACACACAGGCATCTTCCACCCTTCAGGATGTAGTTTGGACCTGGAATTTTAGGTCCATCATTGAAACACATGTGAACTTTTTGACGTGGAAGCAAGTCATCCTCAGTTCGAGGGACTGCCTATGATGATGATGAATTTTCATAGTTGTACAAACCTCACAAACACTTTTCACTGCCGTGTCTTTATAAAACACAGAATGAGCTTGGAAGTGACTATAAGTAGTGGACTGACGCCATCAAGGGGCCAGAAATGATAGTGCAAGACTCCAGTTTACTCACCAGAGCTGCAGAAAATGCTATGTGCACATCAGGTCGATCACAAGATAGTGACCAGTGAAGAAAGCCATTTGGCCTATCTTAATTAATCCAGAATGACCCTTACTCCACCCCCCCCCCCCCCACCATTGCTGAGGGAGTGCTGCACTATCAGAGGTGCCGTCTTTTGGATAAGGCGTTAAACCGAGGCCCCGTCTGCTCTCTCAGGTGGGCGTAAAAGATCTCATGGCTGTTTTGAAGAAGAGCAGGGGAGTTCTCCCTGGTATCTTTGACCAATATTTACCCTCAATCAACAACACTAAAACAGATGATCTGGTCATTATCCCATTGCTATTTGTGGGAGCTTGCTGTGCACAAATTGGCTGCCATGTTTCCTGCATTACAACAGTGACTAGACTCCAAAAAGTATTTCATTGGCTGTAAAGCGCTTTGAGATGCCTGGTGGTTGTGAAAGGCGTTATATAAATACAAATCTTTCTTTTTTCTCCTGCTCTTTATCATCACCTTCTTCATCAGCTACCGAACAAAACCCCTCCCCTTTGCGGTGTTGGATCTGCAGGGAAGCAGGGTACAAGCTAAGAATGAGTGAACGTAATTGCACCGGGATTAAGGAGACAAGAGAAGAGGTGGAAGATTGTGGCAGTATGCTGCTTCACAGAGGTGCTGCGGTGAATGTGCATACGTGCACTCCATTAAACTGGTGCCAGCGCTTTGGCCCCAGCTTTGCCATCTCCTACAGCCAGAGCAAAGCACCTCCCTGGCCTGCTTCTCGTAGGGAGCGAGCTCCATAATGTTGGCCTGCTTCTCATCGCCATTGTGTGCAAATGTCTCCTGCAACAAGATTGCGTTAATGAGGTGAAGACTCGCACTTGGCAGCTGTCTACTAAGTGGATTCGGTCAACTGATGCAGGAGATCTAGCAGCATTAACCTGTTAAAGCAGAGGAAAGTAATTACTGTTTGGGGAGATGGTGACATATACTGTAATTTCCCAAGTTAGCATCCCCTTTATCAGAGTGCATTGTGAAGGGTTAGTTGTACAGCAGTTAACTTTTAGGGTTAAGATTATGCTGGTGTTCAAGAAAGAAAAGGGAGTAAGGCTGATGTGTTACCTTACCTAACCTGATCAGGTCATTGAACTTTTTGCAGTACTGCTCTGCAGTTCTGCGGGTGAGAGAGTTGGTACTCAGTACAAGTGTCACCTCCCTCCACATGGCACAAGGCATTTTTTGCAGCTACCTCTCATGGGAGACCCAGTCGTCTCTCTCTCCTTTGCCGAATCTCGGGGAGGGTTCGGAGGTCAGTCTCATTGAAATTGTACACTCTTCTTTTGTGCCTCTTCGGCCATCTCTGCCAGGTCCTCCAGGGGAAGACATTCTTGAAAAGTGGGACAAAATTCACAAGCGCCATCTAGTAAGTGCAGCTACCCAACCACCAATGTTCCTACTTATGTGTTGCTATCCCAGCTTGATGTTGCAATCTTCAGTCAAAATTGGCTTTTTCAAAGAATGCACTCTGGTTTCCAATCATCCAAGCACAGTACTCCCATTTTGCACAGGAGAACCATCAATGGACATTTAAATGGACTAACCCAACAAATCTTGAACAGATTCAGCTCTGCACAGCATTGATGGGTGCAAGTCCTGACTCATTGGTGCAAATCCAGCATATTTCACCACATGGAATTTCAGGGCTTTTATCTTTAATCAATTAACACCAAGGTTGATGGTTCCCATGGTGATGAGGCTTCAGGATCTGTTTTAATGTTAATATTCCCTGCTTTGTGAAGCCTGCAATATGTGGCAAGAATGAAGAAGATGCTTCCTGTGTTATTCGTGCACAGGGTGAAACAAAAGCTGGTTTAATAAACAGAATTCAAAATAATATACCAATATTGAGAAAGATAATAAACCCATTAAAGTCAGTCTGCACTCGATGTAAATGTCGATGGGCTGGAGTGCTGATCCATCCGGCACAGGCACAATGGGCCAAATGGCCTCCTTCTGTACTGTATCATTCTATAATTTGAGATTTCCAAACAATGGGGAGCGTCAACGGTTGGTTACAGAGTGTGCCCAAGCTCTGTACTGATTTTATCCATCTCAGAAGGATTTAAAGGTTGAATGCACTGTCACGATTTTGACCCCAAGTCCAGTACTCAAGCAACTAACCTCCCCCCAGTTTTGCCAGTCTATTTCGATTCAGAACCAATAAATATCTTGAGGTTGCAATCCCAGTCACAAATCCTCCCTCCTTCCATTTATGACAGTGCAAGACTCATGGGCTGGGTACCACAGTTGCCTCATAAAATAAATGCAACAAGTACAGGGTTCGGATCTCGGCATCAGCCATTTTGGGTCTTTTCTTTTTGCTGGTAGGGGCTGTCACAGCAGATACTGACAGTAAGTGTGCTCTTTGCACAACACTGAAAGGTTTAAGAATAGAAATTGAAAACGGCTTACAGCCTGAAATAAAAGCACTTTATTTAATAAATATAATAAAGTGAAATAAAAGTGGAAACATTCAACCTGACTTCTTGCCTTTTTCTAACATCCATAAGGGTTACACTGGGTTGCCCAGTGTCATCAATAGAACCGCATCTGGAGTATTGTGTACAGTTTTGGTCTCCTTACTTAAGGAAGGATATACTTGCCATAGAGGGAGTGCAACGAAGGTTCACCAGATTGATTCCTGGGATGGGGGGATTGTCCTATGAGAGATTTAGTAGACTAGGCCTATATTCTCAAGAGTTTAGAAGAATGAGAGGTGATCTCATTGAAACATACAACATTCTTACAAGCTTGACAGGGTAGATGCAGGGAGGATGTTTCCCCCTGACTGGGGAGTCTAGAACCAGGGGTCACAGTCTCAGGATAAGGGGTCGGCCATTTAGGACTGAGATGAGGAGAAACTTCTTCACTCAGAGGGTGGTGAATCTTTGGAATTCTCTACCACAGAGGGCTGTGGATGCTCAGTCTTTGAGTATATTCAAGACAGAGATCGATAGATTTTTGGATATTAAGGGAATCAAGAGATGTGGGGATAGAAACATAGAAAATAGGAGCAGGAGTAGGCCATCCAGCCCTTCGAGCCTGCACCAACATTCAATAAGATCATGGCTGATCATTCCTTCAGTACCCCGTTCCTGCTTTCTCTCCATACCCCTTGATCCCTTTAGCCGCAAGGGCCATATCTAACTCCCTCTTGAATATATCCAATGAACTGGCATCAACAACTCTCTGCGGTCGGGAATTCCACAGGTTAACAACTCTGAGTGAAGAAGTTCCTCCTCATCTCAGTCCTAAATGGCTTACCCCTTATCCTAAGACTATGTCCCCTGGTTCTGGACTTCCCCAACATCGGGAACATTCTTCCTGCATCTAACCTGTCCAGTCCCATCAGAATTTTATATGTTTCTATGAGATCCCCTCTCATCAGATAGTGCAGGAAAGTGGGAGTTGTTCAGCACACAGACAATTCAGTTAACAAACATTTTTAATTTTCTACATAAAGTTAAAACAGGACAAATGCAAATCCCATGAACCTTCCTCAGTTAAAAAAGACGAAATAGAAATCATCCCCAGACTCAAAATTTGGTGACAATTGTCAAAGCGATGTTAAGCCCATTATTTTGGCAAAGTTAGACAGACAGGGCCACCATTACAACCAGTCTCCCAAAGGGGAGAAGCACAGAAACAGGTCACCAAGGAAACCAGAATTTGCAACACCCCTAAATTAAAAGGTAACTGTTCATAGGCATAATTTTAATGAGCATGAAATATTGAAATAACCATCCAATTTACATCTGAACTTGCGTTTGTAAATATAAATTTACCTTCAATTGTTTTTTTTTAATCAATTTTCTGCTTTTTAAAATACCTCAAGCCCACAGTCTGAAATGGATTTAGTTACTACTGTGTGGGGTGGGTTAGAGCCTTGGGCCAAGGCACTAGTGAATGGCCAGGGGAGACTTTACAATGGAACAGGAGAAAATTCACTGAAGCACCCCCCTTTTCTAGCTCAGGGACACCAAGGCCAACAGCAGTACCACCACCGTCTAACTCAGTACAAACTCAGTACAGACTAAGGACCGGACCAGGGACTTTCCTCGTCTGCGTTGCTCAGTTCCACGCCAAGCAGTACCATGACCCACCGAGTCACTGAAGGGGCCCCGAGAGTCTCAACTACTTCACATATTTGGGTCAATTATCTCATTCTGTTTTTCCTCAGGTGTCTACAGGCAGAAATAAAAAAACGAAGGTCTGGGATGAGCAGCACTTCGGTTGCTGCTGCATCCCAGATTTTCCCAAATGACAGACATTGTGAGAATAATCATTTCAGCAGAATTTCTGCCATTTTGAAGATATCACAGGTGATTTAGACCAAGTGGCATCACAGTTTCTTCATCAGATTACCCAATTACCTACTGGGGTTGATTTGCTTGGGGAGAACCCTATTGTCTTGTTTTGTTGACCATTAGGACCACATTATCCAATACATGGGCTAATTGGAAACCACCATCATCAAAGCACAGCGGAGTATTAAGATTATTTAATACTCTTAAATAATTGCTTGGTATGTTTGGGTTGCGAGAGATGCTGGTCCCCAGTGCAAACCACCAACTGTAGGCCAACCATTCTCAAACACTCAATCTTCTACCAATGCGGAGTAAATTGGCCACAATATAGGCCTGGAGTAAGAGTATTCACATGGACGAGCGCTGGTTAAACTCCAATAAGGGTTTGGATGAGTTTGTGTCGATAACATTCACATCCAGTCTCAAAATACTGTAAAATATCCCTTCATAGAACCAAGTTTAGAATGACATACAACAGATTAAAACATCAAAGAAATGATTCAAAAATGCACGTCTCCATGAAGTGACAGTACCCATTCATCCTAACCTGAACAGTTCGAATTAAGCTTTTGTGGAATTGTAGGCAACCTGAATTAAAGTCCAGACACTCCAAAAGTTTCATATAATTTTAGTTTCTGAGCATTAGCTTGTGCATCTTCTTCGTGCTGATCAATACCCCCCTTGTTTGCAGTGCTTAGAGCTTGTGCTTCCCCTGTCCCCTTCAGTATTGTTCAGGAATATTAGACCCGTGTTTGGCCCTTGGAATTGTGCCACCGTGTCAATGGGAGTTGTGACTCAGACCAACAGGAAAGAGATGGATCAGATTCACCATCAGGACCTACAGCACAGTCTATCCCTCAACAGTCAGCATCTAGTACATGACTGAATGACAGCAGTCACGTTTCCTGCAGGGAGAGACAAAACGCTTCAATGCTCGGTTATTGGGCTGATTTAATTATTGTATATTGATCTAAAGTGACCTTTCCAACTAGCCACAAGAAACTACCCGCTCCAACAACAAAATAAACCTGCTAGGTGAACATCCAATTGGTCGAATCATATGGTTACAATATTATGGATGTACTCTCCGGTAATCTTTTTTCCTCTTTTGACCAATTTCCACCCCCTCTCCGTTCCTGACTCACGCTTCACCCTGTGCTCACCCCACATCCACAAAAGACACATTTTCTGGCAGAGATGACTGGATAGTGACCAAGAACAGGAACCCGGGCTAATTTCCCTTTCTCCCTTCCTAGCCGAGTGTCACTCTGGCCAATTATTTAGTGTCCTCACTGCTAACCTGGCTGAGATGAGCTATTTTCGCACCAGAGTCTTCGTGACCCAGCATCACAACGGGCACTAAATTTATTCACTGAGCTATCATCCTGTTACTTTTTACATTTTCTACCCTCCTATCCCAACATCAACTCTCACTTGAGCTCAATGAGGGGGGTTTCTGCTACTTTGCCGAAAAGGCCATTCTTCACATGCCTGGCTGGACAATGAGTGCTAGCCGACCATCCAACTGTGGGAAGTATCGCATCTATGTTATCATATATTCCATACATGCATACTGCCAGCAACGGTCGCTAGGTAGCAACCAGAAAGTGGACCCATGGTCTATTTTCCTCTCCCTAACCCAGCCAATCGTAGCACCCCTACCTGAAATCAGTAGATACCGAGAATCAAACTAGGACCTTCCTGGTTTGTATGGCTGAGAGATGGAGATTTGCATCTCTGAGCCATTAGGACATTGCTATAATGGAAAGGTAACTTCCTTTTAGATGAAAGGATCTCATCAGGGTTTTTAGTGTTCTGGTTGGTTGGTCACAATTATCACAGCTTACTTTAGGAATGGAAAAATAAAGCACAACTGCACCATTATTGTGGCTCTCTGTACTGCAATAGGTTGATATTATTATATCGGAAGCTTTCCAATTGCATTAGTCCCAACCAGGATGGTCTCACGAGGAAGACCAACTGGAGATCATCTATTTATCCAAGGACTGTGAAAAATACTTCAATAAAAAAAGTTAAATCTCAATGTTCACAAAAATCATATGGAACTTGTTAAATAAAAGCTCTAGAGATGTGAATGGCCAACGCATGGATCTTTGGCACTTCTGGGAATAAGATTGAGCAGACAGTATGAATAGACACTGTCTCATCAGGTCCCTGCAACTGAATTTTTAGGCTTTCCCGACCAGCGATCGATCGGCTGAACGTTAAGCTCGAAGGTGAGGGATGGTTGTGGTCACATCTTGGAAGAACGGGTGGGACAGGGCGCTCTTCGCTGAGATCCGCTTGCTTGGATCATACTGAAGCATTTGCTGCAAGAAAGAGGAATCAAAATGGGTCAGTTTCCAGGAACATACAGCTCCTACATTTAAATTCAGTCAGAACTTTCAAAAACACAGTTTTTTTTTTAAGTTCAGTACTACAAATTAAGACAAAGGAGAGAGAAAAAAAAGTGAAGCACTGATCAGTAGAATGAGTATCAAGTCTTTATAGAGATGACCAGTTTGATTCTAAGACAATTTCTCACCCCAGTCCATACATGTACCAGAGCCAAATGTAAATTATTTCCAGGTTTTTATAATTTGTGTACACTGCTGTGTAGGTAGAAGTACAGCACTGCCCTCCCAGTCATCAAAATCCACGGCGTGGCCCTGGACAATGTGGACCATTTCCCATACCTCGGGAGCCTCTTATCAACAAGAGCAGACATTGACGATGAGATTCAACACCGCCTCCAGTGTGCCAGTTCAGCCTTTGGCCGCCTGAGGAAGGCGGCCCTCAAATCTGCCACCAAGCCCATGGTCTACAGGGCTGTAGTAATATCTGCCCTCTTGTATGGCTCAGAGACATGGACCATGTACAGTAGACACCTCAAGTCGTTGGAGAAATACCACCAACAATGTCTCCGCAAGATCCTGCAAATCCCCTGGGAGGGCAGACGCACCAACGTTTGCATCCTCGACCAGGCAAACATCCCCAGCATCGAAGCACTGACCACACTTGATCAGCTTAGCTGGGCAGGGACACATTGTTTGCATGCCAGACACGAGACTCCCAAAGCAAGCGCTCTTCTCGGAACTCCTTCACGACAAGCGAGCCAGTGGTGGGCAGAGGAAACGTTTCAAGGACACCCTCAAAGCCTCCCTGATAAAGTGCAACATCCCCACCGACACCTGGGAGTCCCTGGCCAAAGACCGCCCTAAGTGTAGGAAGTGCATCCGGGAGGGCGCTGAGCACCTCGAGTCTCATCGCCGAGAGCATGCAGAAAACAAGCGCAGGCAGCGGAAAGAGCGTGCGGCAAACCAGTCCCACCCACCCCTTCCCTCAACGACTATCTGTCCCACCTGTGACAGGGACTGTGGTTCTCGTATTGAACTGTTCAGCCACCAAAGGACTCATTTTTAGAGTGGAAGCAAGTCTTCCTCGATTTCGAAGGACTGCCTATGATGAAGATGATGATAAGTACAAAAAACATACATTTTCTCCAAGCTCCGTTTGCATTGGTTCCGAGGTGGCTTTGGTTTCAAAGTTAAAGTTAGAAGAGTGAAAGATGTCGGTGCACTTATGACTGTTAAATAACTACCACTGTATTGGCTTCTCCATTTCAAACCAGTGCAGAGCTATAGACGGACATTTTAAAATTCCCATCCCAATTTTCTCTCATTCCCGAGCTTCTGGATGGAGTTCCACAGACGGCTCATCTGATCACCCTGTAGGTTACTAAAGCCATTCGAAATCTTTACATGGCGGGCTGCTCACACTCGTATCTCATCACTCACCCCCAACAGGTCCCTGCCAACATCGTCCAGAGGGGGAACCACTTTACCAAGATCCTGCTGAAGCCATCGTGGGAACGTGGGTTTGTAATCGGGCATGGAGGTCACTCCTGGCCAGACCACATCGTCTGGTGTTCCGAGGGTTCGGAATATGCGAAAAAGCTGGTCAATCTCAGAGTCTCCAGGGAATAAGGCTCTCCTTGTGATCTGATACCAACAAAAGACACAAACAGAATGGTCAATATTGTTTTAGTAAACCAGCTTATTGTCTCACCACAACAGTCATTACAACGGTGCTCCCCTGGACTTTCACAGGGAAGTATCCCGTTTACCTCTAGAGCATCAGATAAATGGGAACTCAAGTGTCCACCCCTACCCAATCCCAATCGTCTTCCTTCCTCCCTCTCTGTCCTGAAGTTGCTGACTCTTGCAAAGGCCGGCAACTCTCTGGTACACCATCCAAGTTACTATGCTTCATACACATGCCCAGGCAATGAGTGGCGGCGAACCATTTAAACATGCAAGTGGGAAGGGGTGGGCGTGCAAATCAAGGCGGAGCCTGATCCTGTCCACACTGCGCAAGCACACTTTACAACAGGACCAGGGACACACCAAGGCTACTGCAGTGCCCCCCACTGCTTCCCTGGCAGAGATCAGTGCAGTCAGCACAGACCAAGGATTGTGTCTGGGGCCGCCTTGGTTTGCACAGCAATGCATTTACCCACTGCGCCACCAGAAGCAACCCAGTACAATATTAGGAGACAGCCAATTACTGATATAGATTGAAGGCACTATATTGTTTTACTAAAAAAAAAAGGATTGTCTTGCATTTCTATAGGACCTTTCACGACCACCAGACGTCCCAAAGCATTTTACAGCCAATGAAGTACTTTTTTTTTGAAGTGTAGTCACTGTTGTAATGTAGGAAACACGGCAGCCAATTTGTGCACGGTATAAATATTGGCGAGGACACTGGGGAGAACTCTCTTACGCTTCTTTGAAATAGTGCCATGGGATCGAGGGTAGATGGGGCCTCAATTTAATGTCTCATCCAAAAGACGGCACCTCCAACAGTGCAGCGCTCCCTCAGTGGAGTGTCACCTAGATTTTTGTGCTCAAGTCCCTGGAGCAGGACTTGAACCCACAACCTTCTGACTCAGTATGCATGGGTGCTTCCCACTGAGCCACAGCCAACACACTGGATGCAGAATCTCCCATTTACAGACACTGGGTCAGTGCCCATCTTCAAAATGGAAGTTACACCATCAGAACCCTTTAAAAAAAAAGCAATTAACATCTCTATTTCCACATCCTTTTTTCTTTTGCCAATGGGCGATAACAACATCCAGGTCCTGACTTGGAAAGGTTAGGAAGTCTGACACAGCAATGGTGCCACCAATGTGCTTTTGTCCTCTTGCCAAATGAAGGTATGGTCCAATGTTCCACATTATACAGCTAGGTTATAACTTTAGGGCTGCAGATGAAGGAAATATGGTGATACAATGGTTACAGATTGAACTCAACTGGTTTGAGTATTTCATTAACAGTGAACTCTTTCTCTCCCCCGCCCCCCACCCACCTCCAATAACCTCTCAGAATTACTCCTCCACCAGACTCCTTATGATTCCACAAGACACAGTGGGTATACTATGCAACAAAAAGGCAAAAGTGTGTGTAGAATGGAGGGCAAGAATTTCGACCCCAAGGCGACTGGGTCAGCAAGTTCCATTACATCATGAGCCCAGCACACTGGAATCATGCACCACATTTACACAATGCAGCCATTTGAAAGCAGATTTCAGAGGAGCTCTGTTTATTCTGCTCCTTGTACAATGAACACTACTGAAAGACAGAACATGAATGGAACAACAGTCAGCAACCTAAATTTCCCCTCCCTCACTGTGGTGCAAAATGGTTCTCTGTGGTGGCACAGGGCTAGACAATAAGGCATCATGCTTGTGCGGGGACATCTTTCTCTGCCTCCTTCTCCTCTCGAAGGGTTGTCTCCTTACTGGGGTAGATTTCCACGGGCGCCAGGCATCCTCCACTACCTCGCCCAAGTGGCCATTCTTCACATGCGAACCTAGGCAACAAGCATTGGAAGGCTATTGAACTGTGGAGCACATCATCAGCCAAGCCCAACTTTGTCCTCTGTGACATTCACACTTTCTGTCCTTCCAGCACTGGATAATGGTGAGGAGCAAGATCCCATCTGATTCTACTCTCCCTAACCCAGGAGCACTGAGGTAGTGCCCGAAATCAACGGTATTTCGGGTTTCTGGTATGTTTGTAGATTTCAGATCACAATCTCCACTTTGAATTATCCATGAATAAAATAGTACTTGACCAGAACAAAGCAACTCAGAGCTGATCAACAATCTATTCAAAAATCAGACAACTATGGTCCTACACACATGGAACGGCAGTACAAACTGGGATACACTTCCTCATTTCCCATTTAATACAAAATGATCCTTCAACTTAGTGATTTCGAGTGGGCTAAGTGAACATCTCTGATCGCCTCACCTGCACCGAACAAGGATTTTTTACAGCACGAATGAACGGTGTACAGAGCTGGGTCATAGAAACATAGAAAATAGGTGGAGGAGTAGGCCATTTGAGCCTGCACCACCAATCAATATCATGGCTAATCATGCAACTTCAGTGCCCCATTCCTGTTTTCTCTCCATACACCTTGATCCCTTTAGCCATAAGGGCCACATCTAACTCCCTTTTGAATATATCTAACAAATTGGCCTCAACAACTTTCTGTGGTAGAGAATTCCACAGGTTCACAACTCAGTGAAAAAGTTTCTCATCTCAGTCTTAAATGGCCTACCCCTTATCCTTAGACTGTGACCCCTGGATCTGGACTTCCCCAACATCGGGAACATCTAATCTGTCCAATCCCGTCAGAATTTTATGTTTCTATGCGATCCCCTCATTCTTCTAAATTCCAGTGAATATAAGCTTAGTCGATCCAGTCTTTCTTCATACGTCAGTCCTGCCATCCTGGGAATCAGTCTGGTGAACCTTCGCTGCACTCCCTCAATAGCAAGAATGTCCTTCCTCAGATTAGGAGACCAAAACTGCACACAATACTCAAGGTGAGGCCTCACCAAGGCCCTGTACAACTGCAGTAAGACCTTCCTGCTCCTATACTCAAATCCTCTTGCTATGAAGGCCAACATGCCATTTGCTTTCTTCACCGCCTGCTGTACCTGCATGCCAACTTTCAATGACTGATGTACCATGACACCAAGGTCTCGTTGCACCTCCCCTTTTCCTAATCTGCCGCCATTCAGATAATATTCTGCCTTCCTGTTTTTGCCACCAAAGTGGATAACCTCACATTTATCTACATTATACTGCATCTGCCATGCATTTGCCCACTCACCTAACCTGTCCAAGTCACCCTGCAGCCTCTTAGCATCCTCCTCACAGCTCACACTGCCAGCCAGCTTAGTGTCATCTGCAACCTTGGAGATATTACATTCAATTCCTTCATCCAAATCATTAATGTATACTGTAAATAGCTGGGGTCCCAGCACTGAATCTTGCGGTACCCCACTAGTCACTGCCTGCCATTCTGAAAAGGACCCGTTTATTCCCACTCTTTGCTTCCTGTCTGCCAACCAGTTCTCTATCCACATCAATACATTACCCCCAATACCATGTGCTTTAATTTTGCACACTAATCTCTTGTGTGGGACCTTGTCAAAAGCCTTTTGAAAGTCTAAATACACCACATCTACTGGTACTCCCTTGTCCACTCTACTAGTTACATCCTCAAAAAATTCTAGATTTGTCAAGAATGATTTCCCTTTCATAAATCCATGTTGACTTGGACCGATCCTGTCACTGCTTTCCAAATGCGCTGCACGTCTTTAATAATTGATTCCAACATTTTCCCCACGACTGATGTCAGGCTAACCGGTCTATAATTCCGTTTTCTCTCTCCCTCCTTTTTTTAAAAAAGTGGGGTTACATTAGCTACCCTCCAGTCCATAGGAACTGATCCAGAGTCAATAGACTGTCGGAAAATGACCATCAATGCGTCCCCTATTTCAAGGGCCACTTCCTTATGTACTCTGGGATGCAGACTATCAGGCCCTGGGGATTTAACAGCCTCCAATCCCATCAATTTCCCTAACACAATTTCCTGACTAATAAGGATATCCTTCAGTTCCACCTTCTCGCTAGACCCTCGGCCCCCTTGTATTTCCGGAAGGTTATTTGTATCTTCCTTAGTGAAGACAGAACCAAAGTATTTGTTCAATTGGTCTGCCATTTCTTTGTTCGCCATTATAAATTCACCTGATTCTGACTGCAAGGGACCTACATTTGTCTTCACTAATCTTTTTCTCTTCACATATCTATAGAAGTTTTTGCAGTCAGTTATGATGTTCCCAGCAAGCTTCCTCTCACACTCTATTTTCCCCCTCCTAATTGAACCCTCTGTCCTTCTCTACTGAATTCTAAATTTCTCCCAGTCCTCAGGTTTGCTGCTTTTTCTGGCCAATTTATATGCCTCTTCGTTTGATTTAACACTATCCCTAATTTCCCTTGTTAGCCACGGTTGAGCCACCTTCCTCGTTTTATTTTTACGCCAGACAGGGATGTATAATTGTTGAAGTTCATCCATGTGATCTTTAAATGTCTGCCATTGCCTATCCACCGTCATCCAGCACAGCAACGGACAGTGCTCAAACAAAGACAGGCCATGCCATCCAGCCGCCCTGGGATAGGTAGGATGCTCAGAGGGGCACAGCTCTGTCCAAAACTAGGAACCAGAAATATAAGAAAAATAAGGAGGCCGCATATTACTTGGAAAATAAGATTCTAAATGGGACAGAAGAGCAAAGGAATCTCGGGGTACAAATACATAAATCACTAAAAGTAGTGACGCAGATTAATAAGGCCATAATAAAGTTAACCAAGCACTTGGATTTATTTCTAGAGGGATTGAACTGAAATGTAGAGAAGTTAGGCTTAACTTGTATCGAACCTTGGCTAGATCACACTTGTAGTACTGTGTACAGTTCTGGTTGCCATATTATAAAAAGGATATAAAGGCACTGGAGAGGGTGCAGAGAAGATTTACAAGGATGATACCAGAAATGCGAGGGTATACCCATTAAGAAAGGATGAGCAGGCTGGGTCTCTTTTCTCTTGAAAAGAGAAGGCTGAGGGGCGATCCAATAGAGGTCTTTAAAATGATAGAGTGGATACAGAGTGTTTCCACTTGTGGGGAAGAGCAAAACTAGATGCCATTAATATAAGATAGTGTGGAGGCTGGGCCATTGAATATATTTAAGGTGGAGATGGACAGATTTTTGAACAAGGGAGTGGGCAGGGAAGTGGAGTTGAGGCCAAGATCAGATCAGCCTTGATCTTATTGAATGGCGGAGCAGGCTCGAGGGGCCAAATGGCCTACTCCTGCTCCTATTTATTATGTTCTTATAGACATCAAGTAATCCAAATATGGAATTCAGAAGAAACGTCTTTACCCAGAGAGTGGAACACACTACCACAGGGAGTGGTTGAAGCGAATAGTATAGATGTAGTTAAGGGAAGGCTAGATAAACATATGAGAGAGAATGAAATAGAGGGTTACGCTGATAGATTTAGATGAGGAAAGACGGGAGGAGGCTCGAGTGGGGCATAAACGCCGGCATGGACTGGTTGGGCCGAATGGCCTGTTTCTGTGCCGTAGTCTCAATGTAGGTTCAAAGAGAGCTGAAGCTAGTACTACAGGGTTTAAAAAAACCGCATGCATCAAGATGGGTGCACATGAGCCACAGAGTGATTCACTCGTGTACAGCAAGCTCCCAAGCATAGGACTGATGCTTCCAGAGAGGGACAGGCAGTAATGGCAGACGGCTAGGAGCAGCTATCCTGTCTGCTGATGAATGGGGGCGATAGGACAGGCAGAAAAGGAAATGGTGGTTGGGGGGGGGGAGAACGGGACCAATTGCCTTTCAATAAAATAATAAATGAAAACAAAAATCAAATGGAGGATATTTAAATGATCTCATCAGATTAAAAAGTTAAAACTAATATTTGAGAGAAATGGTTAAGTGGAGATGAGGCATTGGGTTGAACATATCTTCACGTTCCAACCCCCCTCCCCCCCAAAGCGATCACAGCAAAGTCATGCACCACATCATGACCTACTCTCACTGCCCCAAGGAAAAGCCTCTTGAGCTTGATCACACAGGCATCAGGGTAGAGCGAGGGGTTGCGAGATCATCTGAGTGCTAATGATAGTAATCAAAGGCTCTGAAATATTTCCGAGGGAACACAGGACTCTGAATAGACATCTTTGTATCCTGTCCCACCGCACTCCAGGCAATCTGGCATATATTAATCAGATGAAAAGATGCTGTGCCTTCTCCCTTCACCACATGGCTATCTCACTTTCTATATTTAAGTAAAGAATGTGCATTTAATGGGACCTCTACTGGAGCCTGTAATAATGGTCCGTGCTCGACTGCCATCCATTATGGTTCTCAATGCTTCCACATGGAAGTAATGGGCTTTGCTCAGGTGAGACATGGGCTGGGGGGGGGGGGGGGGGGGAGGGGTGCAAAAGAAGCCCTAGCCCAGCAAAAAAACTCAACAAAGAAAGAGCCACATTGCTGAGCAAACGGAAGCCTTTTCAAAAATGGTGATAGCTAGGGGATTTGAGTATCGGAGCAGGGAGGTCTTACTGCAGTTATACAGGGCCTTGGTGAGGCCTCACCTGGAATATTGGTCTCCTAATCTGAGGAAGGACGTTCTTGCTATTGAGGGAGTGCAGCGAAGGTTCACCAGACTGATTCCTGGGATGGCGGAGCTGACATATGAGGCGAGACTGGATTGACTGGGCCTGTATTCACTGGAGTTTAGAAGAATGAGGGGATCTCATAGAAACATATAAAATTCTGACGGACTGGACAGGTTAGATGCAGGAAGAATGTTCCCGATGTTGGGGAAGTCCAGAACCAGGGGTCACAGTCAAAGGATAAGGGGTAAGCCATTTCGGACCGAGAGGAGGAGAAACTTCTTCACTCAGAAAGTTGTTAACCCGTGAAATTCTCTACCGCAGAGAGTTGCTGATGCCAGTTCGTTAGATATATTCAAGAGGGAGTTAGATATGGCCCTGACAGCTAAAGGGATCAAGGGATACGGAGAGAAAGCAGGAAAGGGGTACTGAGGTGAATGATCAGCCATGATCTTATTGAATGGCCTACTCCTGCACCTATTTTCTATGTTTCTATGACATCTCATCATGCCACAGCAGAGGTTTTAAACATGCAGTTGCTGAGAGAGTCTAAAACACAACATGCAGGAGGTTTTATCTAGTCGGTATATTTCCGCTGGTGTCAGGTGTCGATGACAAGACACTGAACTGAAATGACGTGCCTTGCACCAGCCAGCCAGTGTTCCAGGACTGCGCTTTGATGCAATCCTGAACACAAATATTTAATGACACAGAACATTTCAATGTTGTTTGGAACATTTGCACAATCACCTCTAATCAGCCAACAGAATTTGGACATTCAAAAAGGCCGAGGTTAGTGCTGTGGGCAGCTGTGCTTGGAGTGCGAGGAACTTGACCATTTGCCCGGAAGGAAGATTCAGGTTCCACTCTTTCTCCCACATCTACTTTCAACCTGCGCTCCTGAAGGTGCCAACTGCTACTGGAGTACAGTTCCATTAGAACAAGCTGACCTCCAGTCCTGTACCCAACTTCACACGTGAGGCTGGACAACGAATGCCACTGAGTGGTGGAGGGTATTATAGCTGAGCCCAACATACTCTTTCCAGTAAACGTCACTAGGTAGTCATTAAGAGCTGGAACCTTCCCTAGCCTAAGGAGACAGAGGTCCACTACCACCATCGTGGCAAGATCTGCCAACTCAGAATAGACCAGAGATTCAACCGTGAAAATTATTTGTTTTGTCCTCTCCCTCCATGGGCACCACCGGGAAATACAGACGTGGGGCAGATGTTGGGAACAACTTGCTTAGTACAAGTGGGCACGTCACGTGTGCCATGAACTCTAATCTGACATACCTGTTGGCATCGTACAGCATCTCCAAATCTTTCTTACTCCCAGCAACGTTCTGCGTTAAATATGTGGGACCTCGGTCCCAGCTGCTGTAGTCCCTGGCTGCACCCGCCATGCCGTTTGCTATAAATGTGACACGGGCATCAAGTTGGGTTTTTCCAGAGAACCGACGTCCATGTGCCACGCTCCTGGCTCGACACTCAGGCCAAGGAGCTGCTAGGTTCTTTTATAGTAAAACTCACAGGGAGCAACCTGCAGGACCCTCTCCCCACACATATACTACTAAAAGCAGCTCCCTTATCCTCACACCACCGTTGTGGATTTATGATGCTGTTGGGATTAGATCGCTGGACTGGTTCACACTATGGGGTGTAGTGGCAGAAGGAGACCCATATGCCTGTAGTTGGCTGCACTATTATATAGTGCAAAAGTGTCTTACATAGATTCTCAAACCTCCTCAAAGACCACAGAGATCACATTACATTAAGCATATAAAGCTAGTGCAAGTCATTCTGTATCCAAACAATTACATAAGAAATAGGAGCAGGAGGCCATTTGGCCCCTCGAGCCTGCTCTGCAACTCAATAAGATCATGACTGATCTGATCATGGACTCAGCTCCACTTCCCTGCCCGCCCCCCCATAACCCTTTACTCCCTTATCGCTCAAAATCTGTCCATCTCCGCCTTAAATATATTCAATGACCCAGCCTCCACAGCTCTCTGGGGCAGAGAATTCCACAGATTTACAACCCTCAGAAATTTCTCATCTCCTTAAATAGACAATAGATTAATAGACACACTTGTGGAATTTGTTCCCTGGACAATTTCCAAAATTTAAGATCATGTCAAACTGGTCAAAGATACACAACCACAGAGCATGTCAATTTCTCGGAATTGGGGAACTGACGAGTGTGCAAACAAAATCAACCCATGTCCTTAAAGCATTCATCATTAGAGCCGTGTTAGTTAAAGATGGGATCGATCACTCCCTCTGGGACTGCTGCTCAAATGTCCAGCTCAATGCGCATTCAGATCAGACCGGCTCCTGATAAAAGTTTGGTTTGAGGACTTACGACTTCCTGGCAAGTGGGAGGGGGAAAACTAGCAAGAACCCCACTTTGTATTACATTTCAACACCTCCATATTGCCAGGCCATAACGCCAAGCTGACAAATACTGCATCTTCCTCTCCAGCCCCTGTCCAGGATGTACAACTATTTTGGTTGAAACAATAAATCAAGAGCCCCCTTATTAAGGGGGCGCTAAAACCGAAAAATTAAACAAATTAATTTGCAATAATGGTTCAAATTTAAATTTGGTTGCCGGGGGTGATGATGCACTCCAGTCCCTCCGGCGCCCACCTCTCGCGGAAGGCCGCGAGCGTACCGGTGGACACCACGTGCTCCATCTCCAGGGTCACCCCTGGCTCGAATGTCACTGCGGAAGAGAGGCAGGCAGACGGGCTGAACGACCCCCTCGACCGCCCGCTGCCTGGACCGGTTAATGGCCCCCCTTGGCCATGTCCAGGATGTACAGCCTGTGGAAAGGGCTGGCGGGGGGAAATCGAGAAGAGGAGATACAAAGAGGAATAAAATGATATTTTTTTTTATAAAGAAAGTGGATCTTTGATGCATTTCTCAGTTTAATCATTATCTTATCACAGAGCTGCACTAACTTTAGAATCTGTTACCATTTCTGCGAAGATGCAGCCAAGACTCCAGATGTCTACTGCAGTGGAGTAATATTTACACCCCAGGAGGATCTCAGGGGCTCGATACCACAGTGTGACAACCTGCAAAAAACAACCACAAGATTTCAAACTCATTATATTCTCCCCCCGGGCTTTTCAGACAGTGGATGTTCGAGTCCGTACACTAATATTTATTAATAATGCAGTCCCCGACAATGGAAGAAAATAATGTTTGAAGATTGTGTCTTCAGTGATGGAATTGTCGAGAATTCCACAACGAGGAAATAATCGCTTGCCTTCAGTTTCACAAATACTTCCCCCTCAATCTCAAGTTGCTCCCCATTTCCCCAGGCTCCACCCCTTGGCAAAAAACAGAAAATGCTGGAAATGCAGGTCAGGTATCATCTGTGGAAGCATCAGGCAGTATCTAACCCTTGGAGACTGGTTACATCTGCTCAAATCCTGTTCAATATTAAGAGGGTCCATTTCATATTATTTTGGTTACAATGCAAGGTAAGTAAAAATAATTTTAGGGGGGAGTTCAAAGGCCACCAGCAAATGGGCCTTGAACAGAAAAGTACACATAGTCCATTAAACTCGGTGCCGCTGAACAGCACAAGGAGTTTGACTGACAGGCACTGTGACCAAACAGAACCAATGGGCTCCTGCCTCTGGTTGCCCATTATAGCTTGCGACCTGTGACCCCCTCCCCAGCTCCCAGGAACGATCACACGACTTGCAGCATAACTAACAGTTCGCACCCAGTGACACTTGGCTACCCATCTGAGCCACTGTACCCTGCTCTGGGAGCGACATACCTCGTGGGTGTACGTGCGAACGGGCACTCCGAAAGCTCGCGCGAGTCCAAAGTCAGCCAGTTTAATGGCACCGTCGGCATCGATCAGCAGGTTCTGGGGCTTCAGGTCACGATGAAGCACCCGGTGAGAGTGGCAGAATGCGAGCCCCTGCAGCAACTGCGATAGGTAACTCTGAATGTGAGAAAAACCCACAATAATTAACCTGCACAAGAAAACATACCATACACCAACCACTGTACTCCAGCTAATGAGAAATAGAACCAATAGCAAAACATCCCACGGCTGTTAAGCCAACTTCATTTGGCAATCCCAGAAGCCCATTCAAATAGTAAGTGTCAGCTGTGGATCAGTGGGTAGCCTCTGACTCAGAAGGTTGTGGGTTTAAGTCCCATGCCCGAGACTTCAGCACAAAAATAGGCCGACACTCCAGTGCAGTGCTGAGGGAGCACTGCACTGAGGTGCCGTCTTTCAGAGGAGACATTAAACTGAGGCCCCGTCTGCATAAAAGATCCCATGGCACTATTTTGAAGAGGAGCAGGGGAGTTATCACCGGTATCCTGGTCAATATTTATCCCTCAATCAACATAACAAAAAAACAGATTAACTGGTCATTATCAAATTGCTGTTTGTGGGAGCTTGCTTGTGCGCAAATTGGCTGCCGCGTATCCTACATTACAACTCTTCAAAAGTACTTCATTGGCTGTAAAGCGCTTTGCGACGTCTTGAGGTGGTGAAAGGTGCTATATAAAATGCAAATCTCACTTTTCTTTAACTAGGCCTCACACTACTTAGCTACCAAGATCAGGTGCTTAGCGAGTACTGTGGTCATAGGGGTTTGTATTTACCACAGGGCTCAAAATTAAACACATTAAGATAACCTTGCAGTTAAAAATGAAGCAATAATATTCAGGGGGTGAATATTCACAGCTGTAAAAGTAGCAAAGAAATAGCAGGAATATCGAGATCTTCCCCAACTCATTTCCCAGCAGTTGTCTTCCGGTTTGAATTTCAAAGAGCAATGACAAGGCTCGCACTCAAAAAGAGGTGAAAAGAACATCGCCCCTGTCCCTAGAGAAGACCATGTTTTAGAGAACAGATTCAACTCACGTGCAACAGAGGGATGTGAGACCAGAGCGGGCAGCTTTAAACAGGGCCCTGAGTGATTCAGAAATGTCAACACCAGTGCTGGATCTGCATGTGGTCCTCCCCCCACCCAGTGAAAGGTATCCCCTGCAATTCGAAGAAGGGCCCTCCCTATATAGTGGTGGGAGGGGAGTTACATTAGTGAACACACTGAAGATCATTTGTATGCTTGGATCTAATGAAATAATGTATAAAACATACACACAAAGGAACAGGAGGAGGCCATTCAGCCCCTCAAGCCTGTTCCGCCATTCAATTAGCGCAACGCTGATCTGTACCTCAACTCCCTATCCTTCGATACCCTTACCTAACAAAAATCTAGCGATTTCAGTCTTGAACGCTCCAACTGTCCCCCAGCATCCACAGCCTTTCAGGGGAAGAGTTCCAGATTTCTGCTACCCTTTGTGTGAAGAGGTGTTTCTGGATTTCACTCCTAAATGGCCCCTGTTCTGGATTTCTCCTCCTCCCCCGCCCGCCCCACCAGAGGAAATGACACACAGGTTCTGGGTCACATGGGCATGTAGCTAAACTCCAGATTGTGTGTGGGCTGAAAGATCACAAGCTGGAACAAAAGTGCCAGCAGCACAGCTACAATAGGTTGTGGCTTGGGGTTGGTAAAATAAAACTGGATCAGAAAATCCCCTTAAAATAAGAGGTGATGGGTCGTTATCTTATTGGAAAAATTGCACGCATACACTAAATAAGATGAAACCTACTTTTCTTTTAGAAGCAGCACTGACTACTTTCTCACACACTAGGTCAGAGGATTTGCCGAGTTAAACATTTCACCATCAATGGGAGGTTAGCACATGTTACATGTGGTGCAGGTTGTGCCTGGAGGTGAGAGTCGGGAGGTATGGGATGGGACAATTTCCTGCGGAGGCCCATACTCCCCCCCCCCCCACCCCAAACACCCAGAGGCACCACGTACTGCCTCAATAGAATGCCCAACATGTCTTCTGACTCATTCTGCCCTTTCCAGCCAAACCCCCCCCGCCCCACAAGGATGGTTTCCCGCCTCGGTCAATGAAGAATACTAACCCAAGTGTATGGAACTACACAGGATCCTCAACTTACACATCAGCGAATGCCGTGCCATTTGGAATACAAGATGCATTCTCCGCTGTACCATGAACTGATGAAGTGCATAATTACTGCGCTACCCACATTAGCACATCGTTTTAAAAACCACTTTTTCTACTGTCTTTTGGTTAAGGCGTTCAGGTGGATGTAAAAGTACCCACGGCAACATTCGAAATAAAGCAGAGCCATTTTCCGTACAGTTATCCCTCAACCAACACCATCAGAAACAGATCAAACTGTCATTGATCTCATTGCGGTTTGTGCATCCTTGCTCTGTGCAAATTGGCTGCTGTGTTTGCCTCGATGACAAAACTTCAAAGAGTAAGTTATTGGCTGCGAAAGAGCATTGGGATCTCCCAAGAATGCGAAATGCTTGAGTGCAGCTCCCCACTGATCGTAGGATTAACCCAATGGAGCGCTTGCCAAAGATCTTTTGAGGAATAGATGTATGGCATTTTAATAGGGTGGAGAAGCCATTTTTAAGACATTTAATTTGCACCACAGATACAGCCACAATGCAATATATTAAGCCGTCGTACAGCAAAGCGCATACTAGGGGGTACACTGCATCCCCTCTAGCAGTTCTTGCTCCATTCCATTTTATCTTTGGCCTATGAAACCTTGTGATTTTACCTTGACGAGTGGCAATGGGATCCCATTGACCGAGGAGACGTCCATGAATTTCTTCAGATCCTGATGCAGGAACTCAAAGACCAGATAGAGTTTATTCTCCGTGTGAATGACATCAAGTAACCTGAAGGAGGGGGTGGGAGGGGGGGGGGGGAAGGGAAAAGAGGAATACTAGTAATCCAGTCATGGGCTCCAACGTCATTCCCAATTCTCTTCTCCACAATGACCTCGTCCTCACTCACTTTGTATGGTCACAAAGTACCAAGGTTTGTAGGAACAATAGATTAAGTCATTTTAGAAGATACATTTGGCAAATCTCACTGTTTGTTTTTATTTTGCAACAAAATGTAAAACTAGTGATTTTTTTTGTCTGTTTACGCTCCTTTGGACGTTTTACTACGTTAAAGGCACTATATAAATGCAAGCTGTTGTTGTGAGGACAGTATTGCCTAACTCTCAAGGAAGACAATTAACAACATCCTTTATGGATCGGTCACTTGTCACACTCCCCGAGCCCAGCCCAGGCCGATGAGATTAAAGGCTTCCCGGTTAGCTGTAAAGGTCCTTTATGAAAAGAGTTCCATTGCACACTGGGGAGAACTGCAAATATGGTCAGAGCACGACAAGAGAGCGCGTCGTCCAGATTTACACTCGCTTGGCTGAACACCTCCATTTAGTCCGCAAGCGTGACCCCGAGCTTCCGGTCACTTGTCGTTTTAATTCACCCCCTCACTCCCTCTCCTCCCCACTCCGTCCTCAGTCTCTGACACTGTTCTAATGAAGCTCGAGGAACAGCACCTGATCTTTCGATTAGGCACTTACAGCTTTCCAGACTCAACATCGAGTTCAACAATTTACGGTCATAACCACCACTCCCATTTTTTCTAGACAGCAGCTGCTGTTGCCATTTACAGCTCCTCTAGACCCACCTTTTGTTGCTTCACGTACCACCTCCTTTTGCCTTGCCCCCATCATCCCTTTTGTCATTTAATCAATCCTGCCTTCCACCCAATCACAGACCTTCCCTTCTGTTCTTTCCTCCTTGCCCCCTTTCTCTGCTCTTATACCTGCTTATAACCCGTTATATCTCTCTAACTTTTCCCAGTTCTGAGAAAGGGTCATCGACCTGGAACGTTAACGCTGTTTCTCGCTCCACAGATGCTGCCCGACCGGCTGAATACTTCCAGCATTTTCAGTTTTTATTTACACTTCATTTGCCCCATCACAAAAACAGGAATGCTTGCAATCGAAACGCATTTATACTGCCTGACGCACATTCAAACTGCAGTCAATGTGGAACTGGTCAAAGAATTAACGCTGGTCACCCGTGAACTCTCTCAAGCTGGGAGGAAACAGCGCACCTGGTGAGAAACTTCAAACACCAGCTTTCCAAAAGAATTAAAACGGCAGTCCACGTTTTTTCAGGGCCAGGTGCAACAAGTCATTACGCTCCACCTCTCGTCCCAGCTATTGCAACAACTGACTTAAAGAGGCAAGTTGGTGCCATAAAGGAAACACGTAAACAATGTAAAGGCCTTCCTTTAAACATGTCTCCTACCTTGCAGGAATGCTCGCGTGTTTACAGCTATTTCCCCCAGCTCTGTATGGAGCTGCCATTTCAGACCTCAAAACTGGTCACAGTCCTTCTCAGCGGTTATGTTGAGCAGTTATGCAGCATCGGGCACTGACTGGCGTTCAGTTCCACCCGAGATACTGGCCAGGAGGTATCCAAGGCCAGGAGATTCAGTACCATGCACAGCCACTCACTGACAACACCCACAGCTCAGTAGCTTTGCTGCAAATCTAAAAGCTGAAATGACAGGTCTTAATTGAGCCACGGGAATTACATCAGCTGTATCTGCATAGAAGATGACCCCCACCTCATGAGTTCACCCACAAGATGCTTCAAACAGATGAGAGAAGCAGCCCCACCTTCAAACAGCAACCGTTTCAAATTTCAAGTAGAATCCTGCACAAGCTCAAAATACCCCATCGGGTCCTGGCTGCTTTACTTGACCAACAGGTAACTCTGTTTTCCAGTCGCAGAATGCTACAAGGATTGATTACTTACTGGCGATGGAAACACAATTCAAGGCAGAATCCATGACTAGGGCCTATTGGTCACCACGGATTTCCAGAAAATGAGAAGTTGGACTTTACTACGAGAACTGCATGAGGACACAGCTGGGAAGTCGGAGATGGGTGGTGGAGAGTTCGGGACCGTCGTAAGAGTGGGATCGAGACAGGTGAGTGAACTGCAGCATCACCCTCACCACAAATGACTCGTGTTATTAACGCCACCCCAGCCAACTACATTACACATTTTATACACAAGTAAAAGCTTTAGCTCCCAACCCCACAACATATCGATTTCAAAATCCTTCACTACAAATCCATCCTTTGCCTCACGCCACCTACCTGTTTGGAGGGGTGGGTGTTTTTTTTAAAATTCATTCACGGGATGTGGGCGTCGCTGGCAAAGGCAGTATTTATTGCCCATCACCAATTACCCTCGAGAAGGTGGTGGTGGTGAGCCGCCTTCTTGAACCGCTGCAGTCCGTGTGGTGAAGGTGCTCCCAGTTATGTCGGGGAGCGAGTTCCAGGATTTTGACCCAGCGACGAAGAAGGAACAGCGATATATTTCCAAGTCAGGATGGTGTGTGACTTGGAGGTGATGGTGTTCCATGCACCTGCTGCCCTTGTCCTTCTAGATGGTAGCAGTCGTGGGTTTGGGAGGTGCTGCCGAAGAAGCCTTGGCGAGTTGCTGCAGTGCATCTTGTAGATGGTGCACACTGCAGCCACGGTGCACCGGTGGTGGAGGGAGTGAATGTTGAAGGTGGTGCGTAGCGTGTTGATCAAGCGGCCTGCTTTGTCCTGGATGGTGTCGAGCTTCTTGAGTGTTGTTGGAGCTGCACTCATCCAGGCAAGTGGAGAGTATTCCATCACACTCCTGACTTGTGTCTTGTAGATGGTGGAAAGGCTTTGGGGAGTCAGGAGGTGAGACACTTGCCGCAGAACACCCAGCCTCTGACCCACTCTTGTTGCCACAGTGTTTATGTGGCTGGTCCAGTTAAGTTTCTGGTCGATGGTGAGCAGTAAAAACAACGAGGGCAAAACCAATCCAACACTGCTCTCACACAGTCTACCAGTCTGTTGCAGGGGCACATCGGATAAGAGGATAAAGCATGTTGCTCACCCTAGCCTTTTCCATTCGGGAATGCTGCATGTAGGCCACAGGGGAGAATTTACTACTTTTTAAACTGGGCTGCTTAAAGTGGTGGCAAGTTGCACACAGCGAGGTGTCCCCAGTTAACAGTACGGGTACAGTATCCCCACCGGTGTGCAATCTATATTAACGACTTGGAAGAAGGGACCGAGTGTAACGTAGCCAAGTTTGCTGACGATACAAAGATGAGAGGAAAAGCAATGTGTGAGGAGGACACAAAAAATCTGCAAAGCGATATAGACAGGCTAAGTGAGTGGCCAAAAATTTGGCAGATGGAGCATAATGTTGGAAAGTGTGAGGCCATGCACTTTGGCAGAAAAAAAATCAAAGAGCAAGTTAATATTTAAATGGAGAAAAATTGCAAAGTGCTGCAGTACAGCGGGACCTGAGGGGTCCTAGTGCATGAAACAAAAGGTTCGTATGCAGGTACAGCAAGTGATCAGGAATGCCAATGGAATCTTGGCCTTTATTGTAAAGGGGATGGAGTATAAAAGTAAGGAAGTCTTGCTACAGTTGTACAGGGTATTGGCGAGCCCACACCTGGAATACTGCGTGCAGTTTTGGTTTTCATATTTACGAAAGGATATACTTGCTTTGGAGGCAGTTCAGAGAAGGTTCACTAGGTTGATTCTGGAGATGAGGGGGTTGACTTATGAGGAAAGGTTGAGTAGGTTGGGCCTCTACTCATTGGAATTCAGATGAATGAGAGGTGATCTTATTGAAACGTATAAGATTATGAAGGGACTTGACAAGGTGGATGCAGAGAGGATGTTTCTACTGATAGGGGATACGAGAACTAGAGGGCATAATCTTAGAATAAGGGGCTGCCCATTTAAAACAGAGATGAGGAGGAATTTCTTCTCTCAGAGGATTGTAAATCTGTGGAATTCGCTGCCTCAGAGAGCTGTGGAAGCTGGGTCATTGAATAAATTTAAGACAGAAATAGACAGTTTCTTAAACGATAAGGGGATAAGGGGTTATGGGGAGTGGGCAGGGAAGTGGATCAGATCAGCCATGATCGTATTAAATAGCGGAGCAGGCTCGAGGGACTGTATGGCCTACTCCTGCTCCTATCTCTTATGTTCTTATTTTCTAAACCTCTCTGCATCTCTCTCCTCCTTTAAGATGCTGTCTAAAACCTACCTCTTTGACCCGTCCTAATGTGGATCGGCACAAATTTTTGGCTGGTAACACTCCTGCGAAGTGCCTTGGGACATTTTACTGCGTTAAAGACGCTATATAAACATGTTGCCGTTGTTAATAATCAGCATTTGGGCAGTCAGGTACAGGCAGTGACCCCAATGCTTGGCGATTCCGAGGCGGTGGTAACCGGCCTGGAGTTTGCCCCCCTGCCGCAGTTACCTGGCTGGTGCTGCAGTGCTTCCGATCTTCAGTTATAGAGGCCCTGCTGCAGCACGTGCGGCAGTGTAAATAGGATGTTTTCACAGGGGTGCGGGTGGCATGGATAAGACCTCCACCTGCAGCTACGCACCAAATTTCAAGGCTAATATCTAGGGGTAACAATCTTTGGTCAAAGGGCCTCCCCCCAACGTCAGGCAAGATTATATGGTTGCAAACAGCTGGCAACTGGCGAATTTGCCTGATTGATCCGGGTCTTGGTTTCCCATTTGGCTGCTGCACTTGATCTTCTCTTCTCCGAATTAAAGGACTATAAGTGCCGTTCAATAAACTTGAGGATTTTTTATAGCTAAAAATTATTGCTACCGCACTTTTCTTGCGACGTAATTATATGTAGACGACTTGGTAAAGTGCCACAGAATTGACATTCTCAATTTGGTAGGATTAGTCACATAAACCGGCTTTGAGCTGGCACAGAATTCCAGGGACTTGCTCCTAGTACGATCTTACTATGCAATATTCATCTCATTGCTGCTAGTACAATCTTACTGTGTGCAATATTCATCCCATTGCTGCTAGTACATTCTTACTTTGCGCAAATATTCGTCTCATTGCCGCTAATACATTTTTACTTTGCGCAAATATTCGTCCCATTGCCACTGGTACGATCTTACTTTGCGCAAACATATATCTCATTGCCGCTCATAGCATCTTACTTTTCACAAAATGGCTGCCACATTTGCCCACAAAGCAATCACTGCATTTCTAAGTAGTTCATTGAGCGTGAAGTGCTTTTAGATGGTCGAGAAGTCATAAGGTGCTACAAGAACGCAAGGGATTTCTTTTCAGCAAATGTTTCCTTTAACTCAAGATATACCACAAAACGGAGTCCTTACTTGACTATGTTGGGATGGCTGAGTTCCTTGAGAAGGGAGATTTCTCGTATTGCTGTACTTGGCACTCCCTCGGTTTCCCTGAAAGACAGCATGCATAAGTGATCATTAGCAAGACGATGATGATTAACCGCATAGCACAACTATAGAGAGAAGAAAGCAGCATTAATTTTCTTCACACGTCAAATAAATGGACCCAGTCAGTTGTTAACAAGAACATTGCACACCGATGTGCAAAAGTCTGAAGCCTCAATACTCTCATCCTGTTGCCTGAAAGAAGTGGAGTTACAATACTTGGGATCACCTGCTAATTCGGCTAAGTGCCTCACCCCTTTAAAGTTGCTCACAGCAAAACTTTAGCAAAGGCAGTGTGTGTGGGGCGGAGGGTCTACGTGTCCCCTGCACAGTCATGCATCTTGCGTTTGCTCACAAAGATAGACTACACCTAACTGGCCAATTAGGAGTGAGGAATCACAGTAAATGGCACATTAAATTCACTTGTACATGGGGCACGTGTACTGGGAACGGTAGCATAGTGGTTAAGTTACGTGGCTGGTAATCCCGAGGGTTATTGAATATATTTAAGGTGGAGATGGGCAGATTTTTGAATAAGGGAGTCAAGGATTATGGGGAGCGGGTAGTGAGTTGAGGCCCAGATCAGATATGATCTTATTGAATGGTGGAGCAAGCTAGAGGGGCCAAATGGCCTACTCCTATTTCGTAGGTTATTATTAGGCCTAGACTATTAATGTGGAGATGATCGACAGCAGCTGGAGAATTTAAATTCAGGTTAATTAAATAAATCTGGAAGAAAAAACTAGCATCAATAATGGTGACCATAGAACTATCGGATTATCGTAAAATCCCATCTGGTTCACTAATGTCCTTTAGGGAAGGAAATCTGCCGCCCTTACCCGGTCTGGCCTATACATGTGACTCCAGACCCACAGCAATGTGCTTGACTCTTAACTGCCCTCTGAAATGGCTGCTCATCGCCTCCTCCTCAAGGGCAATTAGGGATGGGCAATAAATGCCGACCTTGCCAGTGACGCCGACATCCCGTGAATGAATAAATAGATTTTAAAAATCATCACTGCGTCGTCAAAATATCTGCAAGAGCCTGTGTTTCTATGTCACATTTCTATTCAACCAACTATGCATGATGATATTACACATAGGACCTGGTGTGCATTAAACTGACGAAATAAAGACCTTTTTTAAAAAAAGGAGGATATTAAAGCGAAGAACAGCAGACACTCCAGTTTCTACACAAGTGACAAAACCATAGCAATGAGTGGAAGAACCCAGGTATTGCACTGGGTAATACGAGTACTGTTAAACATGATGGTGACTCCACTTACTGAGGTTTGCCTATGTCTCCACCAATGTCCTGGCTGAAACCAGGGCCAACTCAGCAGAGGCCAGGAATGGAGCCTGGGACACGGCGACTCACCATGGTTCAGTAGGTGTGTCCAAATAGTTCACCTTCTTGGTTCGGAACTCCTCGGCATGCAATGGAAGGGCTTCCTTCCGTGTGCATGACACAGGACAAAGTGGTGAGGGGACTGTGTGACAAAAAGGAGAAACAGCTCGAGGGAGTGAGGGCTCCTGCACCCACCGAGGACTCTGGAGGGGAAGTCAGTCTTGCAGTGGGCATACCCTCTTTGCCAGAGCCCCTGGGTTAAGCAGTTGGTGATCAGCAAGGCTGGTTCATTACACTGGATTTGGACATCTAGAACGTCAAGGTGGCATGGATGATTGGGTGAAAAATGTAGCTCACAGTTCCCCCATATAAACAATAGCCCACAAACACACTTGATTGATCACAGAACAAAATATACCAAAACCCTTGTGACAACTTGCATTTATATAGCACTTTTAATGTTGTAAAACGTCCCAAGACACAGACAAAATTTGACATTGAACCACACAAGGAGATTTTAGGGCCGGTGACCAAAACCTTGGTCAATAATATAGATTTTAAGGAGCGTTATTTGGAGGAGAGAGAGGTGGTGAGGTTTCAGGAGGGAAGTCCAGGGTTTCTATAACAAGTTCATAAAATTTTGGTGGTGTTAATTGAGGGAGGAATGTTGGACAAGACACCTGGAGAACTCCTTGCTCTTCTTCATATACTGTTTATAGGATCAAGAGAGTCAACCTGGGCAGGCAGACTGGGATTTGTTTTAACGTCTCATCCGCAAGACAGTGTTGAGTCAGTATATCGTGTAACTGGCATGTGTAATGGACTTCTGGGTAGGGTAGTGGAGGCAAAAGCCATGGAACCAGTTAAAAAACAGCTGGCTACTGTGACTCGAAGGAGGAGAGTTTTTTTCTGAATGGATGATCTTGGGAGTTAAATAGCATTCTTTGTCCATGTCTACCTTGCATTCCTGTGACAAGAACATAAGAAATAGGAGGAGTAGGCCATTTGACCCCTCGAGCCTACTCCGCCATTTAATACGATCATGGACTCAGGTCCACTTCCCTGCCCGTTCCCCATAACCCTTTATACCTTCATCAGTTTAAAAACTGTCTATCTCTGTCTTAAATTTATTCAATGACCCAGCTTCCACAGCTCTCTGGGGCAGAGAATTCCACAGATTTACAACCCTCAGAGAAGAAATTCCTCCTCATCTCAGTTTTAAATGGACAGCTCCTTATTCTAAGATCATGCCCTCTAGTTCTAGTCTCTCCCATCAGTGGAAACATCCTCTCTGCATCCACCTTGTCAAGCCCCCTCATAATAATGGAGGGAGAGAGAAAACAGGGAATTATAGACCGGTCAGCCTGACCTCAGTAGTGGGCAAAATGATGGAATCAATTATTAAGGATGTCATAGCAGCGCATTTGGAAAATGGTGACATGATAGGTCCAAGTCAGCATGGATTTGTGAAGGGGAAATCCTGTTTGACAAATCTTCTGGAATTTTTTGAGGATGTTTCCAGTAAAGTGGACAAAGGAGAACCAGTTGATGTGGTATATTTGGACTTTCAGAAGGCTTTCGACAAGGTCCCACACAAGAGATTAATGTGCAAAGTTAAAGCACATGGGATTGGGGGTAGTGTGCTGACGTGGATTGAGAACTGGTTGTCAGACAGGAAGCAAAGAGTAGGAGTAAATGGGTACTTTTCAGAATGGCAGGCAGTGACTAGTGGGGTACCACAAGGTTTTGTGCTGGGGCCCCAGCTGTTTACATTGTACATTAATGATTTAGACGAGGGGATTAAATGTAGTATCTCCAAATTTGCGGATGACACTAAGTTGGGTGGCAGTGTGAGCTGCGAGGAGGATGCTATGAGGCTGCAGAGTGACTTGGATAGGTTAGGTGAGTGGGCAAATGCATGGCAGATGAAGTATAATGTGGATAAATGTGAGGTTATCCACTTTGGTGGTAAAAACAGAGAGACAGACTATTATCTGAATAGTGACAGATTAGGAAAAGGGAAGGTGCAACGAGACCTGGGTGTCATGGTACATCAGTCATTGAAGGTTGGCATGCAGGTGCAGCAGGCAGTTAAGAAAGCAAATGGCATGTTGGCCTTCATAGCGAGGGGATTTGAGTACAGGGGCAGGGAGGTGTTGCTACAGTTGTACAGGGCCTTGGTGAGGCCACACCTGGAGTATTGTGTACAATTTTGGTCTCCTAACTTGAGGAAGGACATTCTTGCTATTGAGGGAGTGCAGCGAAGATTCACCAGACTGATTCCCGGGATGGTGGGACTGACCTATCAAGAAAGACTGGATCAACTGGGCTTGTATTCACTGGAGTTCAGAAGAATGAGAGGGGACCTCATAGAAACGTTTAAAATCCTGACGGGTTTAGACAGGTTAGATGCAGGAAGAATGTTCCCAATGTTGGGGAAGTCCAGAACCAGGGGTCACAGTCTAAGGATAAGGGGTAAGCCATTTAGGACCAAGATGAGGAGAGACTTCTTCACCCAGAGAGTGGTGAACCTGTGGAATTCTCTGCCACAGAAAGTGGTTGGGGCCAATTCACTAAATATATTCAAAAGGGAGTTAGATGAAGTCCTTACTACTCGGGGATCAAGGGGTATGGCGAGAAAGCAGGAAGTGGGTACTGAAGTTTCATGTTCAGCCATGAACTCATTGAATGGCGGTGCAGGCTAGAAGGGCTGAATGGCCTGCTCCTGCACCTATTTTCTATGTTTCTATAATCTGATCTCAACCAAGTGACCAGATTTCTTAAGTGAGCCGAGAGAGCAAGTGTCAGACCATTCAACTGTAGGGGCGGGGGAAGATATGCCAGCTGTCCTTTCCCCACATCCACACGGCATCACTGTCCAGCAGGAACCCGTTGGGCTACCCTGGCTCGCATTTCTCCTCACTTCCCCAAGCTCCCACAGGTCAATCTTCGTGCCCCCTTATGAAGAATAAGAGGTGATCTTATTGAGGGGGCTTGACAAGGTGGATGCAGAGAGGAGGTTTCCATTGATGGGGGAGACTAGAACTAGGGGGTATAATCTTAGAATAAGGGGCCGCCCATTTAAAACTGAGAGGAGAAATTTCTTCTCTCAGAGGGTTGTGATTCTGTGGAATTTGCTGCCTCAGAGAGCTGTGGAAGCTGGGTCATTGAATAAATTTAAGACGATATAGACAGTTTCTTAAATGATAAGGGAATAAAGGGTTATGGATCAGCCACGATCGTATTAAATGGTGGAGCAGGCTCGAGGGGTCGTATGGCCTACTCTGTTCCTATTTCTTATTACACCCCAGCTGAGATGAGCTAACTGTGCCCAAAGAAGCAAAAGCTGAAGATCTTCCTGGTCCAGATCACATCAGGTGGTGCACCTCTGAACCGAGTCATCACAGAAGCCACAAAATGAATCCAAGGCATTCATCAAATCAGAGTGCAGGGAACATTCATGGAGCACTCAATGTCATGTCATCATGCGGAAACTGGATTGGATGACTGCCTTGTCCCTCATTCGGAAGTAACCATGATTCTGTGTCTCCTGTGCCCTTTTTAATTTCCCTGATTTTTGGTATGTGGACAGGACTGGTCACAGATCAGATTACGTGGCCTGTCGCTTACAATTAAACGCGATCTACATTCCAGAGTGTTACAGAACTCGGGCAGAAAACGCCGAATCCAATATTTGAAAAAAAACTTCGAACTGCCCCACCACAAACAGAAGAAAAGTTTTACACAAAACCAGGACGAACAAAGCACAAAAGGCGGTTGTGTCTGCGCCGAGACCCGTATATCCCCGGCCTGAAACGATCGCTCTCCCGGCCTCTCATCA
The DNA here is from genome assembly GCF_044704955.1 of Pristiophorus japonicus. Taxonomy (NCBI): domain Eukaryota; kingdom Metazoa; phylum Chordata; class Chondrichthyes; family Pristiophoridae; genus Pristiophorus; species Pristiophorus japonicus. The sequence continues at coordinate 34,340,529 of NC_092010.1, forward strand.
CTCACGTGTCGAGTCGGATTTTCTTCAGGGCCACCACTTCCCCCGTGTCTTTGTTTTTGGCTTTGTAAACCACACCGTACGTCCCTTCCCCGATCTTCTCGACTTTCTGGAAACTGTCCATCCTCTCAGTTTGCCCCCCACCCCTTGGTCAGTGGCCGGCGAGCGGATCGGCGGCTCACTCCTGGCGATCTGGCGCAGCGTCGGTTAATTTCAGCCGCGATTGAAACTGACAAATATTGCAACAATGTAACAGTTAGCACCGCGCCATTACACTGCCTTTCCCGCGCTCTTTCAGTTCCACCCACACCCCACACCATTGGTCCAGGAAGTTTTGGATGGAAGCGTCATCACACGAAATGTTCTATTAAAGGAGCCTTACCTGCTTTTCAGCGATTGGAGACACTGCTGGACTACACAATTATATATCATTTTTTTGTATATTAATTACTGAGGTTCACTTTTCGTTTGGTCAGGCTATCCGTTATTTATTAAAGATGCCCGCTTTCTTGCCCCAAAAACCACAATTTCTTAGCCTGTGGATAGACTAAATCAGGCATCATGCACAAAATTGGTTATCAGAGGGCTCTGAAAGGTGGTTTTTACTGATTAAATTATCCACCTCCCTTTTTAACTTCCATCCCCTTTTAGGTTGCCATTTTCTGGCACAGTGGGTGTGCATGGTGATTCTCTACCAAAAATACTTTGCAGTAGGGCAGGGATGTCCATTTTTTTTGGAACTGCGGGCTGGATACACACATACAAGACCAATGAGTGTGCTTTTGATTCGTTCCTGGGATGTGGGTGTTGCTGGCTAGGCATTTATTGCCCATCCCTAATTGCCCTTGAGAAGGTGGATAATCATATACTAATGTAAGCCCCATACACAAAAAGTGAGCCCCTCATACACTATACCCGCCCTCTTGTATGGCTCAGAGACATGGACCATGTACAGTAGACATCTCAAGTTGCTGGAGAAATGCCACCAATGATGTCTTCGCAAGATCCTACAAATCCCCTGGGAGGACAGGCACACCAACATCAGCGTCCTCATTCAGGCTAATATCCCCAGCATTGAAGCACTGACCACACTCGATCAGCTCCGCTGGGCAGGCCACATAGTCCGCATGCCAGACACGAGACTCCCAAAGCAAGTGCTCTACTCGGAGCTCCTTCACGGCAAACGAGCCAAAAGTGGGCAGCGGAAACGCTACAAGGACACCCTCAAAGCCTCCCTGATAAAGTGCAACATCCCCACTGACACCTGGGAGTCCCTGGCCAAAGACCGCCCTAAGTGGAGGAAGTGCATCTGGGAGGGCGCTGAGCACCTCGAGTCTCATCGCCAGAGCATGCAGAAATCAAGCGCAGGCAGCAGAAGGAGCGTGCAGCAAACCTGTCCCACCCACCCCTTCCCACAATGACTGTCTGTCCCACCTGTGACAGAGACTGTGGCTCTCATATTGGACTGTTCAACCACCAAAAAACTTCAGGATTGGAAGCAAGTCTTCCTCGATTCCAAGAGACTGCCTATGATGATGATTTCCTTTCCCCCTAATTGTGGTGTTTCTTCCATATTGGGTGCTTTCGAGGTATTTTCTTCTGTTTTAAACTCCTGTGTGTGTGTGTAAACTCACTTTAGAGGGGAATAAAAGCACATTAATATTGAAACCTGAAATTCTTGGTTGCTTTGCTCAGTGGGTGGCACTCTCAGTCAGAAAGTTGTGGGTTCAAATCCACTCCAGAGACTTGAGCACAAATATCTCGACTGGCACTCCAGTGCAGTACTGAGGGAGTGCTGCACTGTCGGAGGTGCTGTCTTTCGGATGAGACGTTAAACCTAGGCTATGTCTGCTCCCTCAGAGGGAGGTAAAAGATCCCAGGGCACTATTTCAAAGAGCAGAGCATTATCTCCGGTATCCTGAACAATATTTATCACTCCACCAACATCACTGAAACAGATTATCTGGTCATTATCACATTGCTGTTTGTGGGAGCTTGCTGTGCGCAAATTGGCTGCCGCGTTTCTTACATTACAACAGTGACTACACTTCAAAAGTACTTCATTGGCCGTAAAGCATTTTGGGACATCCTGAGGACATGTAAGGTACTATATAAATGCAAGTCTGTCTTTCTTTTACTGGACCAATAGCTAATAATCCCACCATGGCAAGTTGTGAAATTGAATTTAAGACATTTCGTAATTTGTGGCCTAGCACCAGAAAATGTCCATGAAAACTGTCAGATTGTCATAAAGACCCAATTTAAAGGAAAAGGGAACTGGTCACCCCTACCTGGTCTGAACTACAAGTGACTCTCGTCTCACACTATGTGGTTGACTTCCAAGGCAACTGGGGAAGGGCAATAAACCCTGCCTTGTCAGTGTCACGTACACTCCAAGAACAAATAAAAGAAAGTTTTATCTAAAATGCAAATTGAGATAAAGTTGAATTTTAACATTTTTTTCTCACAGTCGTTTGGACTGGAAAATCAAATGTTATATTTCCTTGTGCTGTGACACAGAGAGCGAGTGTTGTACATAGATGATATTACAAGGATTAAAGCCACCATTCTTATTACCATGCTATCTGCCCTGTTTTTTCTATTTTTTAAGATTTCCCCATCAAGGTTCGATTCAACTCGCCGAGTGGGGAAGCACTCACAGGGGTTGGGGGGAGGAGGAACACCTCACAGGAACTTGATGACAACCTACGTGTCTGTGTGCGCTCGTTCACCGAGCACATGCCAGCTAATATCATCAAGAAGACGACCGAACGCCCGAAAGCGGCCTCCGGTCTGAAAAGCATGAAAGCATCGAACATGTGTTATACAAAACAACCACAACAACAAGAACTTGCTGATGCTCACCCATGATTTCTTGCAACGTGCTCCGTCCCATCGTTGCCCTCTACATGGAGCATGGAATTAGCCATTGGTTGCTTCCTTGGCGTCCTGAAGGCCCAGTTATTAAACATGCTGCTGGGGTGCAAGTCAGGCACACAGACCAGGATGGAGGGTGTTGCACGGGGCAGTCCCGTGCAATAGGTTTTTAAATCGGTTCACGGACTCCCAGGCTGCCTGCAATTTCTGTGGCCTGGAGGAGTCCGTGTTCCATGTTTATGTGGAGTGTGTCAGGTTGCAACCCCGTTCCAATATTTGAAGGGGCTGCTCCTCAAATTCTGGTTGCACTTCAGTCCCACACTCCTGATCTTTGGTCCCCCTGTGCGGAGGGGAGCGGGCAGGTCGGAGGGCCTCCGCATAGGACTGCTCCTGGGCCTGGCCAAGGTGGCCATCAACAGGTCCAGGCAGCGGGCAGTCGAGGGGGTCGTTCAGCCCGACTGCCTGCCTCTCTACGTTCGAGCCAGGGTGTCCCTGGAGATGGTGCACGCGGTGTCCACCGGTACACTCGCGGCCTTCCACGAGAGGTGGGCGCCGGAGGGACTGGAGTGCATCATCACCCCCGGCAACAGAATTTTAATTTGATTTATTAAGTTTCATTTAAAACTTGTTAATTTACAGTCATGCTTGACTTTTAATTGGCAGTCGCCAGTATTTAAAAGAGTCAGACCAGGATGGTCCCAGGTTTGATTGTCAGTCTGTGTTAATTTAATTGATCACAGTCGTGGTGGCAGGAGGGTTTGTTAGAAGTGGTCTCACTCAGCATGCTAGGTTAGCGAGAAGAGATATTAGCATACATGCCAACTGTCAGCTTTGCAAGACGACAGCATTTGAATGTGTCAGCTCGCCAACGTTTCATAAGAAAACACTTTGCTTTCCAGCTAGGATTGGAGGTTTTCAGAACCAATCAGATCAGCCAATTATTTTAATCAGGTCAACGTCTCTGTTCAAATAATGAACAGAGGAACATCTTCTGAATGTGTTAAGCACTTACTATTATCACTCATTTCTAGCCTTATCTTTTTTAAGGTTTTAAAAAGATTAAATATATGATGCTGAGAGGCTGTTTCCCCTGGCTGGAGAGTCTAGAGGCACAGTCTCAGGATAAGGGGTCAGCCATTTAGGACTGAGATGAGGAGGAATTTCTTCACTCAGAGGGTTGTGAATCTTTGGAATTCTCTGCCCCAGAAGGCTATGGATGCTCAGTCGGTGAGTATATTCAAGGCTGAGATCGATAGATTTTTGGAGTCTGGGGGAATCAAAGGGATATGGGGATGGGCGGGAAAGTGGAGTTGAGGTCCATGATCAGCCATGATCTTATTGAATAGTGGAGCAGGCTCGAGGGGCCAAATGGCCTACTCCTGCTCCTATTTCTTATGTTCTTGTGAATGTACAGTAAGGTTGAAAAGACAGGTTAATGTTTGGATATGCCCTTTCATTCGAACTCGGTTCGAAGTTTTGTTTCAATTATATTCACTCATGACCCTCTTAAAGCTACTTAAAAATAAACCTTATCATTATCCAGTGACATCAGTTGTGCTGACCCTCATCGTCAAATAGCTTGCCAACACTTGTCGTGTAGACTTACACATGCAGAATGGCCACTTGGGCAAAGTACCAGAGGGCTACCAGCGTCCAGCGAACTGTTGCCTAGCATGAGTTCGTGCATTCAGGAGCAGAGAGGAGAAAGTTGAATGAAGCTAAACTTGCAAAGGGTTGGAAAGCGTGTGCTAATCTTTTGTGCAGATCACAAACAACAACTTTATTCCTTAAAAGTAGCTCAACAGTCTTGCATTCTTTCCACGGGCTTTAATCTTCCTGATCTGCTGCTCACTTTGCGTTAGCCAGGGTTAGATGATTAAAGCACAAGTCGTACTAAATTCAAAGCAAATTCCTTCAGCAGGAGAGGTTCTAACTCCTGACCAACTCAATTTTTTTTTTAAGTCGTTGAGGAATGCTGCGAATCACGTGTAAATCTGGATTAATAGAGTTCTGAAAGGACACTCCAACCAGCAACTTTCTGCACTTCAAAAATATTAAAATATTAATGTGAGGCTGAGACACATCAATATCCTCCTGCGCAACCAGTTACACATAAAGGTGGATGGGTTCTATATCTGTCAGTGGAAGAAAGGAGTGTCAGGCCAAAAAAATAAATATAGACTCCCACATAACTTGGTTGGTACAAAGGTGGCAGGGTGCCTCCTGTATGGCTCAGAGACGTGGACCATATATAGTAGACACCTCAAATCGCTGGAGAAATACCACCAGTGATGTCTCCGCAAGATCCTGCAAATCCCCTGGGAGGACAGATGCACCAACGTCAGTGTTCTCGATCAGCCCAACATCTCCAGCATCGAAGCACTGACTACACTCGACCAGCTCCGTTGGGCGGACCACATTGTCGCATGCCCAACACGAGAGTCCCAAAGCAAGCGCTCTACTCGGAATTCTTACACTGCAAGTGAGCCCCAGGTGGGCAGAGGAAATATTTCAAGGACACCCTCAATGCCTCCTTGATAAAGTGCAATATTCCCACCGACACCTGGGAGTCCCTGGCCCTAAGTGGAGGAAGAGCATCCGGGAGGGCACTGAGCGCCTCGAGTCTCGTCGCCGAGAGCATGCAGAAAACAAGCGCAGGCAATGGAAGGAGCGTTCGGCAAACCAGACTCCCCACCCACCCTTTCCTTCAACCACTGTCTGTCCCACCTGTGACAGAGACTGTAATTCCCGTATTGGACTGTACAGTCACCTGAGAACTCACTTTTGGAGTGGAAGCAAGTCTTCCTCGATTTCGAGAGACTGCCTATGATGATGATGGCAAGGTGAAAACTGAGCTTTCTTTGGCTTAGGTTCGGAGGAATTTGAATTTCTCCCCACTCCCTCCAGTGAAGCCCAATTTGGCATCTAATCAAATTTTGGCATTACTATTGACGTGGAAGAAATAGTTTTATTTGGTTATTTAATTCACTTTCAGTGGCTTGGTTGAACTCAGATTGAACCTTGCCATGCTATCTGTAATTTGAGCTGCTTAGCCATGAGGTGGTTCTGGAGTGCTGTGACTGCGATGTAGGCAGAAATGGCAGCTATTCTACACCAGCAATGTCCCACAAACAGCAAACAGATGAATGGCAAATTTATTTGCAGAAAAATCATATATTCATTGAATATATTTAAGGCGGAGATAGACAGAGTTTTGAGCGATAAGGGAGTAAAGGGTTATAGGGAGCGGGCAGGGAAGTGGAGCTGAATCCATGATCGGATCAGCCATGATCTTATTGAATGGCAGAGCAGGCTCGAGGGGCCAAATGGCCTACTCCTGCTCCTATTTCTTATGTTCTTATGGGAGAACCACTGGATATGGTGTATTTGGACTTTCAAAAGGCTTTTGACAAGGTCCCACACAAGAGATTGGTGTGCAAAATCAAAGCGCATGGTATTGGGGGTAATGTACTGACGTGGATAGAGAACTGGTTGGCAGACAGGAAGCAGAGAGTCGGAATAAATGGGTCCTTTTCAGAATGGCAGGCAGTCACTAGTGGGGTGCCGCAGGGCTCAGTGCTGGGACCCCAGCTATTTACAATATCCATTAATGATTTAGATGAAGGAATTGAGTGTAATATCTCCAAGTTTGCAGATGGCACTAAGCTGGGTGGCGGTGTGAGCTGTGAGGAGGACGCTAAGAGGCTGCAGGGTGACTTGAACAGGTTAGGTGAGTGGGCAAATGCATGGCAGATGCAGTATAATGTGGATAAATGTGAGGTTATCTACTTTGGTGGCAAAAACACAAAGGCAGAATATTATCTGAATGGCGGCAGATTAGGAAAAGGGGAGGTGCAACGAGACCTGGGTGTCATGGTACATCAGTCATTGAAAGTTGGCATGCAGGTACAGCAGGCAGTGAAGAAGGCAAATGGCATGTTGGCTTTCATAGCGAGAGGATTTGAGTATAGGAGCAGGGAGGTCTTACTGCAGTTGTACAGGACCTTGGTGAGGCCAGGCCACACCTTGAGTATTGTGTGCAGTTTTGATCTCCTAATCTGAGGAAGGACGTTCTTGCTATTGAGGAAGTGCAGCGAAGGTTCACCAGACTGATTCCCGGGATGGCAGGACTGACATATGAGGAGAGACTGGATCGACTGGGCCTGTATTCACTGGAGTTTAGAAGGATGAGAGGGGATCTCATAGAAACATATAAAATTCTGACGGGACTGGACAGGTTAGATGCAAGAAGAATGTTCCCGATGTTGGGGAAGTCCAGAACCAGGGGACATAGTCTAAGGATAAGGGGTAAGCCATTTAGGACTGAGATAAGGAGAAACTTCTTCACTCAGAGAGTTGTTAACCTGTGGAATTCCCTACCGCCAGTTCGTTGGATATATTCAAGAGGGAGTTAGATATGACCCTTATGGCTAAAGAGATCAAGGGGTATGGAGAGAAAGCAGGAAAGGGGTACTGAGGTGAATGATCAGCCATGATCTTATTGAATGGTGGTGCAGGCTCGAAGGGCCAAATGGCCTACTCCTGCACCTATTTTCTATGTTTCTTATGTTAGATTAGTCATTGTGCAAAGCCTTGTCCTGTTGGGTAGTTCTGCAACTGAAGTGAACTACAGGGCAGCAACACCACAATAACTGGATCACAGGAGTCACAATTCTTGGTCCATGGGTTTGAAACCTTGTCCTGAACTAATTCAAATTCACCAGTCTCTTTGAATGGCAGCTCTTGATGGTTCTATGGTAGATACTGTGGAACTGTAACAATCTTGGATGTGGGTGAAAGAAAAATGGAAAGAAAATAGGACCAGTCCGAGCGGGCAGATGTACCTTTCCGTCTGGGTGATGACAGAATAATAATTGACAGACTACAGTGGAAACCATCCTTCCTGCCTGGATCAGGGAGCAAATGCAACGCCATTAAGTAGAGAAAGACAAAATAAGCTTTTATTGTAAAAAAAGAGGAATCAATGCTGGTTCGGGGAGTCAATGTCAATTTTGGATGGTTTGTTATTTCAGGTTTCACTGTGTCATTATTGTTATGTATGAAGAAAGAGTCTGACTGAACACTGTGAGCTCAAAGTAAAGTATGACCTTAGTCTTTTATTGCAGGTCTCCAGAGTGCCTCTCCAGCCTGTGAGGCCTTCTTGAGTACCCGTGCTCCCAACTGATTATGGGATCCCTTGGGACTCCTGGGGATGAACCCTCTGGTGGCTGTACAGGGTAAATACAAGTTTACATATATAACAACACTCCCCCGCAAAGTCACCAGTGTAACTATTTACAAGGTGAGACGATCTGGGGCCCTTCTTTCCCTGGTTGATCGTCTCGGTGCAGATGCTGGTATTGGTGAACCGTCTGTTGGACCTTCGCTGGGCTGCTGTGCAGCTGGCTTGCTGGGCTGTCTGGTGTGGTGAGTCCTGTTGGGCTGCTGCGGATGGTGGGTTCTGCTTCGTGGCCAACCGCGGTGTCGGTTGCCACTGGTGTGTATGTTGGGGGGGTCAAAGAAGGTAGGGTCCAAAGTGGGTTGCTTAGGTTAGTCCGTGAATCTGAGTTTGATTTGGTCCAATTTTCCGGTGAATGAGTCCATTTGAAAGTTTGACCCGAAACACCCTGCTCCCCTCTTTCGCCACAACAGTGCCGGGAAGCCACTTGGGACCTTGTCCATAATTCAATACAAATACAGGATCATTGATTTCAATTTCGCGTGACACATTTGCGCTATCATGATATGTACTTTGTTGAAGCCGCCTGCTCTCTACCTGTTCATGTAGATTAGGGTGAACTAACGAGAACCTTGTCTTAAGTGCCCTTTTCATGAGCAGTTCAGCAGGTGGAATCCCAGTGAGTGAGTGGGGTCTCATGCGGTAACTAAGCAGGACTCGGGATAGGCGAATCTGCAGTGAGCCTTCAGTTACCCATTTCAAGCCCTGCTTGATGGTTTGCACTGCTCTCTTTGCCTGACCATTGGATGCTGGTTTGAACGGGGCAGATGTGACATGTTTGATCCCATTGCGGGTCATGAATTCTTTGAACTCGGCACTGGTAAAACATGGCCCGTTGTCGCTCACAAGGACATGCTTGCCGATATTATCTCACATTCAATCCATGTGGAGTACGCATCTACAACCACAAGGAACATTTTACCCAAGAACGGGGCTGCATAGTCGACATGGACCCTAGACCACAGTTTGGAGGGCCAAGACCATAAACTTAGTGGCGCCTCCCTGGGTGCATTGCTTAACTGCGAGCATGTGTTACATCTGTGCACGCAGGACTCTTAAGTCCGCATCGATACCGGGCCACCACATGTGGGATCTGGCTATCGCTTTCACCATTACAATGCCTGGGTGGGTGCTGTGGAGGTCACTGATGAAGGTGTCTCTGCCCTTCTTGGGAACCACTACCCGATTTCCCCACAGAAGGCAGTCTACCTGTATAGACATTTCATCTTTGTGCCCCTGGAACGACTTTATCTCTTCCTGCATTTCCACTGGGACACTGGACCAGCTCCCGTGAAGCACACAGTTTTTAACTAGGGACAGCAAGGGGTCTTGGCTCGTCCAGGTTCTAATCTGTCGGGCTGTGACGGGTGATTGCTCACTCTCAAATGCTTCCATAACCATGACTCGATCTGCGGGCTGCACCATTTCCACCCCCGTGGTGGGCAATGGCAGCCTGCTGAGAGCATCGGCACAGTTTTCTGTACCTGGCCTGTGGTGGTTGGCGTAGTTGTATGCGGACAACATGAGCGTCCATCTCTGGATGCGGGCCGATGCATAAGTATTTATCCCTTTACTCTCGGAAAACAGGGATATCAGTGGCTTATGGTCAGTTTCCAATTCAAATTTTAGCCCTAACAGGTATTAATGCATTTTCTTTATCCTTCATGCTGTAGGCTCTCTCAGCCTTAGACCTGGATGCATAAGCAACCGGTTGCAATTTCCCAAAATCATTAGCTTGTTGCAATACACACCCGACGCCATACGACAATGCATCACATGATAGCACTAAACGCTTAAATGGATCATACAACACAAGCAATTTGTTTGAGCATAACAATTTTCTAGCTTTTACAAATGCATTTTCTTGGCTTTTGCCCCATACCCATTCGTCTCCTTTACGCAGTAAGGCGTGCAGTAGTTCTAACAGTGTGCTGAAGTAAGACGTTACCAAAATAGTTCAGGAGTCCGAGAAACGACCGCAGCTCCGTCATGTTCTGTGGCCTCGGTGCGTTCTCTATTGCCCCCGTCTTCGAATCGGTGGGCCTGATGCCATCCGCCGCGATTCTTCTTCCCAGGAACTCCACTTCAGGCGCCAGGAAAACGCACTTCGAACATTTTAACCTGAGCCCCACGCGGTTGAGTCGACTAAGAACCTATTCCAGGTTCTGCAGATGCTCGCTTGTAACCAAGATGTTGTCCTGGAAGATCACCGTGCGCGGGACCGACTTCAGTAAGCTTTCCATGTTTCTCTGGAATATCGCTGCCACTGATCGAATTCCAAACGGGCATCTGTTATAAATGAAGAGACCTTTGCGCGTGTTCATGCAGGTGAGGGCCTTCGATGATTCCTCCAGCTCCTGTGTCATGTAGGCCGAGGTCAAGTCCAGCTTCGTGATCGTCTTTCCTCCTGCCAGCGTAGCAAAAATGTCGTCAGCCTTTGGTCGTGGGTATTGGTCCTGCAGGGAGAAACGATTGATAGTTACTTTGTAATCACCACAGATTCTGACGGTGCCGTCTCCCTTGAGGACAGGAACGATCGGACTGGCTCACTCGTTGAATTCGATCGGCGAAATGATGCCCTCTCATTGCAGCCAGTCTAGCTCGACCTCTACCCTTTCTCTCATCGTGTACAGTACAGCTCTCGCCTTGTGATGGATGGGTCACGCCCCCGGAATTAGGTGGATCTGCACTTTTACTCCTTGGAACTTCCTGATGCCTGGTTCGAACAGCGAAGAGAACTTGTTTAAGACCTGGGCACATGAAGTGTTGCCAGCGGGCAAGAGCGCTCGGATGTCGTCCCAGTTCCAGCGTATCTTTCCTAGCCAGCTCCTGCCGAGCAGCGTGGGACCATCACCCGGTACCACCCAGAGTGGTAGCTTGTGCACCGCTCCATCGTAGGAGACTTTTATAGTAGCACTGCCGATTACAGGAATCAGTTCCTTTGTGTAAGTTCTCAATTTTGTGCGAATTGGTGTCAAGACCGGCCTTGAGGCCTTGCTGCACCACAATTTTTCGAAAGCCTTTTTGCTCATAATGGACTGGCTTGCGCCCGTGTCCAACTCCATTGACACCGCCCGTGTCCAACTCCATTGACACTGGGAGTCCATTTAGTTCAACCTTCAGCATTATCGGGGGACATTCAGTGGTAAATGTAAGCACCCCATATACCTCTGCCTCCTCGGTCTGAGGCTCTAGTTCGTCGTGATCCGCCGGGGATCTGTCCTCCTCTGCAACATGGTGGTTTGCAGGATTAACAGGATTAGCAGCTCGCCTGCACATACGTTAGAGGTGTCCCATTGTTCCACAGCCCTTGCAAATGTACCCTTTGAAGCTGCATGAATGGAAATGATGATCACCCCTGCAGCGCCAACAAGGTGATAATGGCCCAAGGTAATGATTCATCACCCTTGATGGTGGACTCTGAGACATCTGCAGATATGCAGCTGCAGGCATGTGGGGCCCGCCCTGTACATGGCAATTTGAAAACAACATCACTTTGTTCACAGTACTTGTAGGAGCACCCATGTGCTGAGAGATTTGCTTAGTATTGTCACTGGTGGTAATGAACGCCTGGGCTATTGCTATGACCTTACTCAAGGTTGGGGTCTCTACAGTCAAAAGTTTGCGAAGTATCATTTCATGGCCAATGCCAAGTACGAAAAAGTCACTGAGCATGTTCTCCAAATGTCCTTCAAATTCGCAATATCCTGCATGATGTCTTAGCTCGGCGACATAACTCGCCACTTCCTGGCCTTCAGACCTTTTGTAGGTGTAGAACCGGTACCTTGCCATTAGAACGCTTTCCTTCGGGTTCAGATGCTCCCGGACCAGTGTGCACAAATCATCGTACGATCTCTCTGTGGGTTTTGCTGGAGCAAGCAGATTTTTCATGCCCCGCAGACGGTGAGGAGAATTGCCCTTCATTTGGCAGCGTTCGTTTCTCCTTCCAGCTCGTTGGCCACGAGGTATTGGTCGAGTCGCTCCACGAAGGTTTCCCAATCATCTCCCTCCGAGAATTTCTCCAGGATGCTCACTGTTCCCTGCATCGTTGGGTTTGTTATCTGTATCTCGTCGCCAATTGTTATGTATGAAGAAAGAGTCTGACTGGATACTATGAGCTCAAAGTAAAGTATGACCTTAGTCTTTTATTGCAGGTCTCCAGAGTGCCTCTCCAGCCTGTGAAGTCTCCTTAAGTACCTGTGCTCCCAAGGGATTATGGGATCCCTTGGGACTCCAGGGTATGAGCCCTCTGGTGGCTGTACAAGGTAAATACAAGTTTACATATATAACAGTTATAATGCTGTACTCACACAAATGATGTAACCATATCATCGATGCCATTATCACACATATGTGCATAGCTCAAAAACGATCTTAAAAACCTTACAGGAACAATGATAGAAAGAAAGAACTTGTATTTCTATCGCGCCTTTCATGATCTCAGGATGTCCCAAAACACTTCAGAGCCAATGGGTACTTTGGAAATGTAGTCACAATTGAAATACAGGTTGAACCTCCTTTATCCAAAACTCCCTGATCCGGAACCACCCCTCGACCAGAACCATTCCCGGCCATCGGGTGGCACATGTGCAGAACTCTGACATTAACAAATTGAATAAACTGAAGTCCTCCATCGCTGCCGACTCCCGCAATCGCTGGCCTGACCCCGCGATCCACTGCCGCCACCCCCCGATGATCTCTCTGCCGCACCCCCAGCCCCAAGCCAGCCAGCCCCGATTTCCCCGTGCACAGTGCCTGTACCATCCAATTTAACGTGACCACCCCTCATCTGGAAAAATCCCTTATCCAGAACAGGTCAGGTCCCGAGGGTTCCAGATAAAGGAGGTTCAACCTGTACAGGGAAAACACGGCAGCCAATTTGCACACAACAGACCAGATCATTTAGTTCTTTTAGTGATGTTGGTTGAAGGATAAATGTTGGCCAGGACACCAGGAGAACTCTCTTGCTCTCCTTCAAATAGTGCCATGGGATCTTTTACATTCACCTCCTGACTCAGAGGCGAGAGTTACACCCAATGTAATATTCTTTTAAGTACCTTTACAGAACACATATTAAGCAACTGAGTGATCCCATCTCTTGATCTTTGAACAGAATGGATGCATTCACTGAAGCCAATGAAAGAAGCCTTTTTTCTCGTTCATATGAAGCACTGTGTGAGTTTTTTTTCCCCTTTACTTCCCCCCCTGCTCAAATCCTGTCTCCTGAAGGTCCTAATTCATGTTTGGGTGTGTTTCCATGAATTACAGCAGCCATCCAATGGCTCACCCAGGTGCCATGCTTCATTTGCAAACCTAGATGGTAAGTGTCAGCCAGGACGAGGAAGTGGGAGGGAGAAAGATGGGGTTATCACAGTCACGGCCTACCCCACATTAATACATAGGTACTTTTCAGCAGGAGTCACTGGATAGTGGTCAGGAGCAATGTTCCCGTTAAGCTATGTGGCCGTGCTGCGGTCTGGAAGTCCCACGCAGGCCGCTCACCGGCTTCTACAGGGAAGAAACGCGCAAGTGTGAAAATTGGAATGGGCCGTGCACCCAATTAAAGGGACCAAGCGATAAAAGAATGAGGGGGAACGCTGATCAGGAGCAAGGACTCTAGTGATTTTCCTCACCCTCTTCACTGCCCATGCTCAGATCAGCTAGCTCAACAAAGATGAGGGGTCAACCCTGGAACCTTCCTCGTTTATACAGCTTGGTATGAAGCTTTTTTTGGTCAGGGTGAAATCCTTTTTCTCGGTCAGGGTGAAATCCTTTTTCTCCTGGTGTCCTGGGCCAAACACTTACTGCAGCTGAGAGGGTCTGTAGGTAACCTACTCCCAAACCTCTGTCAGTGTCACTATGAACCAATCATGAGGAGGTGCATACCTCTAGGCCATTAATGTCTTTCCCTTCAGTTTTTTCCTCACTGGCCATGGGGAAGTGCTTGTCCTTCACTCTGTTGCTCCCAATGGAAAGACGGCTAACTTGGGAACTCAGCAACACAAGCGGGTGTGAACCTGAGTCTCACAATTTGGCACTAAGCGTCAGTGCCTGTAAAGACAAACAAATCAACATTTTACACATCGCAAGTACTTGAATCCTGCAAGGACTGAGTGTCCTTTGCAGCTTTCAAAATAAACACACCTATCACATAGCAGCTGTGAAACAGAATTCTGTGTGTACTAACCCTGTGTGTACTAACCTGGTTAATTTTTTTAAAATCGCCTAACACCGAATCGAACTGTGGTGTCATCATCATCATCATAGGCGGTCCCTCATATCGAGGATGACTTGCTTCCACGCCAAAAAGGGATGAGTTCACAGATATTTCAATGAAGGACCTAATATTCCAGATCCCGAACTACATCTTGAAGGGTGGAAGATGCCTGTGCGTGGATTTTTTTAACGTGTGGTGGCCGTTGCACACCAGCCACCACACGGGCTTGACAGAGCTAGGTCTTGGTCCAGTGGCAAGGGTTAACCAAGGCGACTGGAGACCTGCTCTGCTGCACGGGCCTAGTGCGCACACATATCGCAGTGTGTAACACTGTACTATCGGAGTCATGGCCAAGGTCCTTTTTCTCATGGGGAGAAGGTGAACAAGAAAATGAAAGAGAGAAGTGCATTGTAAAATAAGGAATGGGAGTATAAACTCAATGGAAAGACACTGAAGCGTCCCAAGGGTTCAGCCGCATGTCCAGGTAGATATAGCCATAAAAAGGCCATAGCATTTTGGGCTTTATGAATAGGGGCATAAAGTACAAAAGTAAAGAGGTAATGATAAATTTGTACAAGACAGTGGTTAGGCCAGTTACAGAGTGCCGTGTGCAGTTTTGACCACTCCATTACAGAAAGGATGTAGGCCGAGAAATTTGATGATTCTGTACCCGCTCTTTGGGCACCTAAGCCTCCAATATGGTGGCCAGGAAGTGCACGCTCATTGCGAACTGAAAGGGTGCCACTTGCTTGGTGTAGGCAAAAAAATAGGCGTCCAGGGCCTGCGGCTGAAACTGGCGTTGGGGTCTTTGCATATGCAAATAGAAGGCCTAACGCCTGTTTGAATCCCCTCTGCAATATTGGGTTGCCCTGAGGCCGACTGCACTCAGGAAAATCAGCCTAATAGGCTATCCTTAAAAGGTAAGATTTAAAAATATAACCACCTGAATGTGAAGCTAGGAGGAGCAGGAGTGCTCCTTCTAAAACCGCGGGCTGCTGCCAATCACCGCTCCCTGATACTGCCCACTGCTCCCTCCCTCCTGATCATCCCCTCACAATTGTACCTCTCTCTCCCGGTCCCCAGAAGAGGGCAGTGCTATTATTTTTGTATTGGTCGAGCAAAGAGCCAGCACAGACACAATGGGCCAAAGGGGGTCACAGTCTCATAATAAGGGGTCGGCTAATTAGGATCAAGCTGAGGAGAAATTTCTTCACTCAAAGAGTTGTGAATCTTTGGAATTCCCTATCCCAGAGGACTGGAGGCTCAGTCGTTGAGCATATTCAAGACAGAGATGAATATATTTTTGGATATTAAGGGAATCAAGAGATATGGGGATCGTGTGAGTAAGTGGAGTTGAGGTAGAAGATCAGCCATGATCTCATTGAATGGCGGAACAGGCTCGAGGGGCCGAATGGCCTACTGCTCCTAATTCTTATGTGCTTATGTTCTCAAATGGCCTCTTTCTGTGCTTAAACTTCAATGGTTCTATGAAATAAAGAAAGAGAGGGAGACAGAGACAGACGGAGAGAGAGAGGAACATGCAGGGAAAGCGAGACAGAAACAAAAGGAAAGAGAAGGAAAAGAGAGAGAGAAACAGCCATAGAAAAAGAGAATAAAAGAGTCAGAGATAAGAGGACAAACAAAAAAGAGAAAGAGAGACAGAAAGACGGAGAAAGAACACAAAATTGCTATTACTGAATATTAACAACCATCAGGGGTGTATAGACAAATATTGGTCACTAGGTTGACAGAAACTGTGCAGCACGTAGTGAAAGATGATTGACTGTATGCAAACTAGATGAAATCACATCACTTAAAGCCAAGCTCAAAATGACAAAGTCTGGAGACAAGTATTCAGTGCCTATTCTATTTATCCAGTAGCTCTCAAAAGGTTAAATCTGTTGTAGTTTGCCTCACTGATGTCACAAGTAGGCTGGGTTTACATTCATTTGATGGTCCCGACTTACTTAAAAGTGGCTTCTATATAAGATCCGATCTCTTGGTCTCTGAATTTTGTGGAAGGAAGAAGAAAGAAAGAAGAAGATGTGGAGCACTTTGCAGTTGCTCTTGATTGCTATCATTGGTGCTGCTCCTATGGTTGTCAGCTGTGAGTTCAATGTGTTTGAAATAGAATGATCATCTTTAACATTTAATAATGCTAAATGTTATAGCTTCTACAAGAAATTATCTTCCTATTTGTACTGCTAATTGTCTGACATTGGGGAATTCGAAAACTCCTGTTTCCCTCTGGGGAATCAGAACAGTCTCACATTCCTGCAATAAAAGCTGTTTTCAGTTTTAATCTCTAATCACAATGCAGCTTTTTTGTTTATCTCGGTCTAGGGGAAAAGTTTATTAAAACAATGTACAAATACTGTTTTTTTGCCCCAAACCAGTATTGTAATATGCATTTATTTTTGTATATCATAGGTGGTTTAAGGATGCTTTTAGGATTGAATGGATTGCTGATATTATCAAGAATGTTTTTTAGTTCAGGATATTCCTCCCTATTTTATAATCGTCATTAGACTTGCAAAGTGTCTTGGCAGGTGTCAGGTGAGGGAGCATTTTTAACAGCTTGGAGGTGTCGGTACTGTACTGAATTTAAACTGTCAGTTCACAGCTCCAACTGTTGAAGTCAATTGAATTGCTTCAGTGTAAATTAGCTACAGATCAGATCATACTTACATTAACTTTAATATCGCTTTCTGGAAATTTATACTTGTCGTCTCAAGGTATAGAATTCATGACTTAAATCTCTTCCACAGTCATTAATTTAGAGAGGCTTTCACCCTCCAAGGCTCCAGGTTCTGAAATAAAATTCTGCTTACTGTGAGCCGTCACAATTTAGCAGGAATTTTAATCACTCCTGCCTTCCACCCTATCACAGACCTTCCCATGTGTTCCTTCCTCCTCTCCCGCCTTCCCTGCCTCTGCATTTGCTTAAAACCTGTTAGATATCTAACTTTTTCCAGTTCTGATGAAGGGTCATTGACCTGAAACGTTAACACTGTTTCTCTCTCCACAGATGCTGCCTGACCCGTTGAGTGTTTCCAGCATTTTCTGTTTTTATTAGCAGGAATTTGTTTGCCAGTTGCAATTCAGTGGTATTTGAAACTCCCAAAGAATAAAACCAGCTGGGCAAAAGAAAACTAATTATGTGCTTGTTCAAACCTAAAATATCAGTCTGTGGCAAAGAAAAAGACTTACATTTATAGAGCGCCTTTCACGCCCTCAGGACGTCCCAAAGCACGTTACAACCAATGAAGTACTTAGGAAGTGCAGTCACTGTTGTAATGTAGGAAATATAAAGAGATCACAGTAAATCTAACCTTTTGAATGTCGAAAGTTTGTGCTATTGTGCCTGTGCTCAGTAAAACTGTTGAAAGATTCTGACTTGCCTTTTCTCAGGTACAGATTGGTTTTTGGTAGCAGTAGAAAGCATGGGCTAAATTCTATTGGACGTAGCAACATTGTTACTTTGTCAAAAAAGTACTAGCTGACTAATTTAGCCCTTCGTGCAAACAGCAAAGTGAAAAGATTTCTCTGCAAGATTAAAAAACGAGAAAGCAAGTGGAGCATGCACACCGAGCAAAAAGCCTGATGTTAAAATATAACATATTTGCTTTCTTGTGTCGCACCATCGGACTGCTCTATCTCGGAGATGCAGTTATATGATGTGATTGGGATTACGGAGACGTGGCTCCAGGATGAGCAGGGCTGGGAACTCAACATCCAGGGGTATTCAACATTCAGGAAGGATAGAATAAAAGGAAAAGGAGGTGGGGTAGCATTGCTGGTTAAGGAGGAGATTAAGGCAATAGTTAGGAAGGACATTAGCTTGGATGATGTGGAATCTATATGGGTAGAGCTGCAGAACACCAAAGGGCAAAAAACGTTAGTGGGAGTTGTGTACAGACCTCCAAACAGTAGTAGTGATGTTGGGGAGGGCATCAAACAGGAAATTAGGGGTGCGTGCAATAAAGGTGCAGCAGTTATAATGGGTGACTTTAATATGCACATAGATTGGGCTAACCAAACTGAAAGCAATACGGTGGAGGAGGATTTTCTGGAGTGCATAAGGGATGGTTTTTTAGACCAATATGTCGAGGAACCAACTAGGGGGGAGGCCATCTTAGACTGGGTGTTATGTAATGAGAAAGGATTAATTAGCAATCTCGTTGTGCGAGGCCCCTTGGGGAAGAGTGACCATAATATGGTGGAATTCTGCATTAGGATGGAGAATGAAACAGTTAATTCAGAGACCATGGTCCAGAACTTAAAGAAGGCTAACTTTGAAGGTATGAGGCGTGAATTGGCTGAGATGGATTGGCGAATGATACTTAAGGGGTTGACTGTGGATGGGCAATGGCAGACATTTAGAGACCGCATGGATGAACTACAACAATTGTACATTCCTGTCTGGCATAGAAATAAAAAAGGGAAGGTGGCTCAACCGTGGCTATCAAGGGAAATCAGGGATAGTATTAAAGCCAAGGAAGTGGCATACAAATTGGCCAGAAATAGCAGCGAACCTGGGGACTGGGAGAAATTTAGAACTCAGCAGAGGAGGACAAAGGGTTTGATTAGGGCAGGGAAAATGGAGTATGAGAAGAAGCTTGCAGGGAACATTAAGACGGATTGCAAAAGTTTCTATAGATATGTAAAGAGAAAAAGGTTAGTAAAGACAAACGTAGGTCCCCTGCAGTCAGAATCAGGGGAAGTCATAACGGGGAACAAAGAAATGGCGGACCAATTGAACAAGTACTTTGGTTCGGTATTCACGAAGGAGGACACGAACAACCTTCCGGTTATAAAAGGGGTCGGGGGGTCTAGTAAGGAGGAGGAACTGAGGGAAATCCTTATTAGCCGGGAAATTGTGTTGGGGAAATTGATGGGATTGAAGGCCGATAAATCCCCAGGGCCTGATGGACTGCATCCCAGAGTACTTAAGGAGGTGGCCTTGGAAATAGTGGATGCGTTGACAGTCATTTTCCAACATTCCATTGACTCTGGATCAGTTCCTATGGAGTGGAGGGTAGCCAATGTAACCCCACTTTTTAAAAAAGGAGGGAGAGAGAAAACAGGGAATTATAGACCGGTCAGCCTGACATCGGTAGTGGGTAAAATGATGGAATCAATTATTAAGGATGTCATAGCAGTGCATTTGGAAAGAGGTGACATGATAGGTCCAAGTCAGCATGGATTTGTGAAAGGGAAATCATGCTTGACAAATCTTCTGGAATTTTTTGAGGATGTTTCCAGTAGAGTGGATAAGGGAGAACCAGTTGATGTGGTATATTTGGACTTTCAGAAGGCGTTCGACAAGGTCCCACACAAGAGATTGATGTGCAAAGTTAGAGCACATGGGATTGGGGGTAGTGTACTGACATGGATTGAGAACTGGTTGTCAGACAGGAAGCAAAGAGTAGGAGTAAATGGAGACTTTTCAGAATGGCAGGCAGTGACTAGTGGGGTACCGCAAGGTTCTGTGCTGGGGCCCCAGCTGTTTACACTGTACATTAATGATTTAGATGAGGGGATTAAATGTAGTATCTCCAAATTTGCGGATGACACTAAGTTGGGTGGCAGTGTGAGCTGCGAGGAGGATGCTGTGAGGCTGCAGAGCGACTTGGATAGGTTAGGTGAGTGGGCAAATGCATGGCAGATGAAGTATAATGTGGATAAATGTGAGGTTATCCACTTTGGTGGTAAAAACAGAGAGACAGACTATTATCTGAATGGTGACAGATTAGGAAAAGGGAAGGTGCAAAGAGACCTGGGTGTCATGGTACATCAGTCATTGAAGGTTGGCATGCAGGTGCAGCAGGCGGTTAAGAAAGCAAATGGCATGTTGGCCTTCATAGCAAGGGGATTTGAGTACAGGGGCAGGGAGGTGTTGCTACAGTTGTACAGGGCATTGGTGAGGCCACACCTGGAGTATTGTGTACAGTTTTGGTCTCCTAACCTGAGGAAGGACATTCTTGCTATTGAGGGAGTGCAGCGAAGGTTCACCAGACTGATTCCCGGGATGGCGGGACTGACCTATCAAGAAAGACTGGATCAACTGGGCTTGTATTCACTGGAGTTCAGAAGAATGAGAGGGGACCTCATAGAAACATATAAAATTCTGACGGGGTTAGACAGGTTAGATGCAGGAAGAATGTTCCCAATGTTGGGGAAGTCCAGAACCAGGGGTCACAGTCTAAGGATAAGGGGTAAGCCATTTAGGACCGAGATGCGGAGGAACTTCTTCACCCAGAGAGTGGTGAACCTGTGGAATTCTCTACCACAGAAAGTTGTTGAGGCCAATTCACTAAATATATTCAAAAAGGAGTTAGATGAAGTCCTTACTGCTAGGGGGATCAAGGGGTATGGTGAGAAAGCAGGAATGGGGTACTGAAGTTGAATGTTCAGCCATGAACTCATTGAATGGCGGTGCAGGCTAGAAGGGCCGAATGGCCTACTCCTGCACCTATTTTCTATGTTTCTATGTTTCTATATCGGGTAATGTAGAACACTGCAACATCAATGCCAGTGCGTCATGGGCTGGGAGGGTGCAAGTTTGTATTTCTTTTCCTCCTGGGGGTGGAGGGAGATGGTAACGGAAAATCATTTTCTCTGTTCGCTATTTGTAGTGAAGTCTTTTTCGTATTTCACAACAAATACTGAACAGAGAAATCTCTGCTGTCACTGAGTGGCTGCTCTGTGTGGGTAGTGTTCCATCAAGGTCATTTACATGTCCACGGGGAAGGTGAAAGTCACTCTATGTTCATTTAATGCGATTCCTAGCTGCCACTTCCCCAGCAGCATTGATACAGGCATCCCTGTCTCAGCGTTTGTGTGTGTATCTCTCCCTTTTTTGTTCTCTCTTCCCCTCCTTTTTTCTCTTTTCCCTCCCTCTTTTTTCTTCCTCCCCCCTTTTCTCTCTTGTTCTCCCCTTTACTCCCTCCTTCACCTCCCTCCATTCCCTCCTCTCTCCTGCTTTTCGCTCCCTTGCTCTCCCCTTTTTACACACTTCTTCTCTATCTTTTTCTCCCTGTCCCACTCTCTCTCCCCTTGTCTCCCTCCCTCGCTCCCCCCTTTTCACTCCTTTCTTCCCATCCTCTTTTTTTTCTCCCTCGTCCCTTTTTATCCATCCCTCACCTCCTGCTCTCCCTCTTTTACTCCCGCGATGCCCCTCTCTTTTCCTTTTTTTTCTCCCTCTCTCCTCCTCTTTCTCTCTCCAAAGCCTTCCCAATTTTCTTCTCTCTGCTGAATGTACCGACCGGCCTCTTGCTGGGTTACAGCTCCAAAAGGCACTGGCAACCCTCAACTACCCCATCCAAATGGCAACTGTTACATGAAAGACAGGCAAATTGTCCATTATGCGTGATTATAAATGGTCATCACATGCTAAACCAAGTTTCTTTCACTGAGGATGATAAATATAAGATGATAGATCCAGTGAGGAGTTCAGTGGAGACTTCTTTGCCCACAGAGTGGTGGGGTTGGGGGGGGGGGGTGCTTGCTGCCACGGGGATTGGCTGAGGCGAGGGACATGGATGCCTTTAGGGGACGCTAGATAGCTGCATGGAGGAGAAGGGAATATGCTAATAGGCTGAGATGAAGTAGGGTGGGAGTTGATGTAGAAGTTCAGCCATGATCTTATTGAATGGCGGAGCAGGCTCGAAGGGCCATATGGTCTAATCCTGCTCCTATTTCTTATGTTCTTGACCTGGCAGCAGGGGTGGGGGGGGGGGGCGGGGGGGAGGGATGCAGTGGGGAGGTGAGGAAGAGACGTCACAGCCAAACCCAATCTGCCCTCTCCCAATGTCTACAGACATTGTTGGGTCAGGGGAGAGCGCTACAGGGTCACTGAGGGCTATTGTAGTGTGCCTATTTCCACCCTGGCTGAAAACAGATCACTCAGCACTGAACAGGGATCAAACCTGGCTGGAACCTCGTCTGTATGAATCTCAGTACCTCACTGAGCTGGGTATCTACTCACTAAGCCATTGGGGGAGCCACTTTTGTACCCTATAGCTCCAGAGACCACAACCTTTTTTTTTGCAGCTATCAGAATTAAACAGCCACAAGTCTGGACTTCATAAGTTTACTGTATTAAATCATCTTGTAAGTTTGGAATGCTACTGAAGCTGAAGCGTTTAAGAGTTAAAACATGGGAATTCATTGGCGATGAGGAGTGAGGTGATAATTGGATTCAGTGTTAGAAACTACCATTAGCACATTAAAAAGGTGTGTACAGAATCAAGCTACCATCAGCGCATATAAAGAAGATGCAGAACGTCTTCAGAACCTTCTAGAAGAGCATAGTGAGAAAGAAAGTC
The DNA here is from genome assembly GCF_044704955.1 of Pristiophorus japonicus. Classification (NCBI taxonomy): domain Eukaryota; kingdom Metazoa; phylum Chordata; class Chondrichthyes; family Pristiophoridae; genus Pristiophorus; species Pristiophorus japonicus. The sequence continues at coordinate 34,363,189 of NC_092010.1, forward strand.
CATATTTAGTCAACTGCCTGTAATCTCCCTTCTTTCGGAGGCACTTCAAAAGCTGTATTTAATAACAGTAAACCAATATCAAATTTACTTGGTGTGTAACCAGTTAAACCCCGACATCTTCCTTATTTCTTCCCAAAATAGTCCCATTGCTGTCGGTATGAATGTCAATTTTAAAGCTTCATGAGTTCAAAATTGTATACACAGGTGACCGAGATCTCTCAAACAGTTTTATCAACAGACTGATCTATGTTACTAATTCAGATATAGAGATTTACAGCAGAAATACTTTAAGCCTATCTGTGAAAATGGCTCAGAGATCTAAAGCTATAACTAAATAAAAATTAAATCAATTTTGGGAGCAGCAACATATCTAACGCAATGTTCTGCCAAAATCCATCCCTCAATCAACACCTCTAAAAACAGATTACATGATCATTATCTCATCATTATTTGTGGGAGCTTGCTGTGCGCAAATTGGCTGCCGCGTTTCCCACATTACAAAAGTGACTACACTTCAAAACCATTTCCTTGGCTGTGAAGCGCTTTGGGATAGCCTGAGGTCATGATCGACGCTATATAAATGTTCTTCTTTTTTCTTCTAAGCCCCGTCAGCCGTGGCTCAGTGGGTAGCACCCTTGTCTCTGAGTGAGAAGGTTGAAGATTTAAGTCCCACTCCAGAGGCTTGAGCACAAAAATCTAGGCTGACACTCCAGTGCAGTGCTGAGGTACTGTGGCACTGTCAGAGGTGCCGTCTTTCGGAAGAGATGTTAAACCGAGGCCCTGTCTGCTCTCTCAGGTGGGCATAAAAGATCCGATGGCACTATTTCGAAGAGCAGGAGAGTTCTCCCTGGTGTCCTGGCCAATATTTATCACTAAAACCAATTATCAGGTAATTATCACATTGCTGTTTGTAGAAGCTTGTTGTGCATAAATTGGCTACCATGTTTCCTACAGTACAGCAGTGACTACACTTAAAAAAGTATAGCGCTTTGGGACGTCCGGTGGTCGTGAAAGGCGCTATATAAATGCAAGTCTTTCTCTTCTTTTTCTTCTTTCTTTCTCACCCTAAATGTCTGCTTACTAGGGGCACCAGCTTGCACCTTGCTGGGGTATGGGAGAATGTGCAGTGGCGTCATCAGTCAGAGTCGCCTATACTTCCAGGCAGCCAGTTATCCTTCCTGCCTTCGACTTCAAAGCTATGACATGTTTGATTGCCTCAAAATGAAAGCATCATGCACACAGCCATGGCCGCCTGCATTGATGTGCATTATTTTCAGCTTTGGTTGCATGTCTTTTACACTTTGCTGGAATAATAGAAAGCACATGCATATAGCACTTTTCACATCTTCAAGATGTCCCAAAGTGCTTCACAGCAAATGAATCACTTTTGAAGTGCTGTTATGCAGGTAAATGCAGCAATCTGTACGCAGCAATACCCCACAAAAGGCAAATGAGATGAATGAGCATGTTTTTCTTGTGTGGTGCCTGAGGAAGGAATACGGGAATAGGAAGGACACCAAGTAAACACCATATATTCCTTCAAACAGTGCATCAAATATTTTACTGGCAGATAGGGCCAGTTTAACATGTGATCTGAAAGGCATCTCCAAAAATGCAGCACCGCACTCAAATATCAACCTAGATTGAAGCTGTAGTTGGGCTTGAATCCACAACCCTCTAAGCTTAGAGGGGAGAGCATTACCGTGTGAGTCAAGCTGACACAAGCAGTAAACCTGCTGCCAGGGGGCAGGTCCTAGTGCAAATCCTATATTTTGTGTACTCCTCTCCATCTACTGTCACCACTAAAAACCTGGCATAAGCCAATGCACCCATGGAATGGGAATGAAAACTCCTCTGCTTGTATATTGATATAAAAATCTGCCTCCTTGTTAAGCCGCTTGACACTCAGCATTATCTGCTGTTAAATACTTTTTGACAACCCAATAGTGCACGAGTTCCCCTTGATTGGCCTAGAACAAGACTTTAACAAGCGTAAAAATGCTTTCCACTGGGATGTGGTAATCAGTGGCGGCTGGTGATCTTTTTGGCAGCCGAGACACACGCTTTATGTGTCTAACCAAGCCAGCTTGTCACCATGGTTACGGACCGTTCGCATATGTGCACTGCCTTTAAACGCATGCACAGCGAAGTCGGAACGGAACTCTCGTCACCCCGAGAAGTTAAAAGGGTAAAAAAAAATCTGAAAAGCAGGCAGTTTTGCAAATGGTCTTCCGGCTGCAAATTGCAGTTTTGCGCATGGAAAATTCTGAAACAGAGATTGTTTTTTCTCCCCCCCCCAAGTGTGTGCCATTGCGCCGTGATTTGAGGTCTGACCACTCTAGGTGAAGCATCTGACCAGCCCCCTCTAGTGCAGACGTGTGTTAAATACCGGCACGTGGGAGGGTGAACTTCCGCAAGGTTCTCCCGCTTGTCTGCCCTAAATTTGGTGGCAGAGCCGCGGAAACCTCGGAAAAAGGGCATTAATGGTGTTTATGCAGTTTTTCTGGGGTTTCTGCGGCTCACAGGAGCTCACCGCCATAGTTGTTGGGTGTTTTCTGCCCAGATTCCCTCCATGCGGCAATTTCTAATAGTCCGATCTATTTATTGAACAGAAGGTTTGGCCCCAAGGTGTTAATGGAGCATCCTCAGTTTGGAGTGGTGTTGGTCGCGTTTCATTTTGTTGTTATTCAAAACAAGCTGTTTCAGGAGATTGGGAGAATACAAATGTCAAATTGTCCAACTTTATATGTCGGCTGTGTTCAACGTATTCAGCCCCGGTATGGAAAATAATGCTGCAGAGCAAGGAACTAATCTGACTTTGCAGCTTTTGTGAATGATAATCTAACAGCTTTTCTAGAAACCTGTGTCTTGGAACTATGGAGTACGGCTAAGGGTGAAGTATAAATGCATAAATGTCTAAAGAAAAAGGTACTAACATACTTGGTATTTGTTCTGATTCCCTCCTTAACCCCTCTTTAACTGGCTGGGATTAGGTTTCTCAGCTGACCGTCACATGAAAAAGATCAGTTGAAGATTTTGGGAGGCATGTGATGTGAATGTTCTCAGCAGGGATCTCACTGCATCACAATGTGCAGAGATGGAATCCATCACATGCCTCAACAGCCCGATGCTTCTTCAGGCAAAAGAACCTAAACACATAAACTGTGGGAATTAACGCTTTTAGAACAGAGTAAGAATGAAAATAACTTTTGAGAAAAATAATCCTTTGCTCATGCAAGACAATTTCAATTTAAAATTAACTATGGGTCAGTTCACTGAATATATTCAAAAAGGAGTTAGATGAAGTCCTTACTACTAGGGGAATCAAGGGGTATGGTGAGAAAGCAGGAATGGGGTACTGAAGTTGCATGTTCAGCCATGAACTCATTGAATGGCGGTGCAGGCTAGAAGGGCCGAATGGCCTACTCCTGCACCTATTTTCTATGTTTCTAATTAGTCAAAAACAAACAACATTTGGGGCTGGATTTTCCGGTCCTTTGCGCTCAGGGTTTCGCTGCGGAGCGGCGTGAAAGGCGGTGGTGAGGTCTCCTGTGCTCCACTGCGATCCTCGGGTCGGATTTAGCGGAGGCGCTGAGCAGCACCGCCGGGAAGAGCTACGGCGGGTGGACAACGCCTCTGGTTGCGACACCGGCACAAGTTTTGAGTCTTGTCCGATCTGTCCGCCCGGAAGTGTGCCCGCAATGACCGCCTGGGAAACCAGAGCGGTCCAGCCATCCCGGCGGCGGAGAGGAAGGTAACGGCTCCAAAGGTAAGTGCGAGTGTTTTTTGTATTTAATTTTTGTGCGATTTGTGTTGTGGTGGCGAGGGCAATGTTTTCGGAATGTTTTGCTTTTTTTTAGGGATTCCCCCCCCCACAGGCCTCTCTCGGAGCGCACACGGGGCCCGGCACTTTAGTTGGCAAGTTTCCCATCCTCGCGCCACAAAAAGTGTACAACGCCTCCCTTTGCGCTGCGCCCCCGGACGCAGGGCCCAGATGCCCAAACTTACCTACTTAGGCGCAAACTATTCCCGGCCGGTAACTTTCTCGCCCCGCCTCCGTTTTCGCCCCGAAAACAGAAAAGCCCAAAATCTAGCCCCTGGATTGTGTTTGGATGGTGGTGGCCTGGCGGGGTGAATTTCGGGAGGGTTTCCCTCGCCTCTTGTCTGGGACTGTTGCCGATTCATTGATAGAGATCGAGTGCTATGATTAGTTAACAACTCGTTGTATCACATGACTACCAGGATGGGAGAAGGCGAACTAGATGGACTGTGGTCTTTTTTTCTTCGAGGTTAAATTGTTGAAGTAGAGCAGTATGCAATACTGTGGCTTTAATGTCTTTTTGTGGTTTGGCCTTTTGACAGGGTCTCCGAATGATGGACGCAGAAGGAACAAAGAGGACTCTTCTTCTAGGCGATTACCTGGCTACAAGTCCTGGAATTCAGAACGTTATCCCATTTGGAAGGCCGGGGACCCCAGGTGGCACGACTGTTGGAAAGGTGAGAATGTGAGCCTGGATTATGTTACATGTTCTGATTCTCTCTTAATTATATTGATTTGTGAAAATTAGTAGATACTAGGATGCTTGGGTGAAGCTGGCTTGAACAAATCAGAATACAACCCTCCTCACAGGGCTACAGGTCCCTAGGATAATTCTTTTAATCCTAAATCAAGCCAAGCCTTATCAGTATGGTAGGAAATCCATTATGTAAAGTAGGCTACCCCTATTCTGCTTCATTTCTCCTTTTATACTCCTGACTGCATTTCCCATCCAAGCAGCACCCTACCCCACTGACTGTATTTCTCATACCACAATGCCTGGCTGTTCTATGCCTCAATGCCTCCACCTTTACTAATCTGAATTCCCTTTCCTCTGTGCTCACTCCTCTCTCCCTTCTCTATCACTGTTGCTCCTTCCTGTCTCTATAACCTCCTTCAGCCCTACAACCCTCCAAGAGCTCTGTGTTCCTGCAACTGACCCCTTGTGCATCCCCCACTTCCTTTGCTCCACCATTGGCAGCCGTGCTTTCAGCTCTGGAATTCCCTCCCTAAACCTCTCTGTCTCTCTATCTCCCTCTCCTCCTGCAAGAGGTTCTTTAAAACCTACCTTTTCTGTCCTAATATCTCTTTATGTGGCTCGATGTCAAATTTTATTTCATCACGCTCCTGTGAAAGGCCTTGGGACGTTTTACTAGGTTAAAAGCACTGTATCAATGCAAGTTGTTGATATTTCAGGCTGCTTACACTAATAGAGCTTGGTGTTCTGATTTAGAATTTAAACAACAATGAGATAACAGCGCTTAAAAATTGTTTCCAAAACTCCAGGTGTACAACATTCAAAAGGGACAAAGCAGTGAATAAGAAGCACAAGCACAAATAAGAATTAGGTGCCTGGTTTTGCATGTAGGCCACAGTTGGTGCCCCATGTTCTCAATTTGTCACATAACGTTACATTGGCAGTAGCTTTGGAATCCTCAGACCACTCACCATTTTTAATATAACAATAGATTCCCAGAAGATTTATACAATTTTAATACTACTGTCAAGTTTCTGTTTTGGTGTCGACATTCCAAAACGTCATCTTGTAGCTAAAACATCTGAGGTCTCGTGCATCAGAGGAATAGATTCCGGGATCTGTACAAAGGAGGGTCTATTGTTGCTTTTAATAAAGAATTGATGGGGACTTAAGTTAATTTGTAAGTATGCAAACAATTCCAAGTTCAAGTTTGAAGTATTCTAACAATTGAATGTTGAATTTAGCACAATCCAGAATATTAGTTCTGAAGCAAATCAATATGGACACTGCTATTTTGTTAATTTCTTGAGCACTTGCTGAAATTGCCCTGAACTCACGGGTTAACAGTATTATGAAGATTAAGATTCTAATAGGATAATATTCATTCTGTTTGCAAACAAGTGTTCCATCAGTAACTTACACAACAGCTACTTCTTGGTTTAGGGATAAGTACTGCGTACAGTTTTGATCTCCTTATTTAAGGAGGGATTTACAGGTTGAACCTCCCTTATCCGGAACCTTCGGGACCTGGCCTTTTCTGGATAAGGGATTTTTCCGGACGAGGGGTGGTCACGTTAAATTGGATGGTATAGATACTGAACAAGGGGATATCGGGGCTGGCTGGCTTGGGGCTGGGAGTACGGCAGAGAGATCGTGGGGGGGGTGGATCGCGGGGTCAGGCCAGCGATTGCGGGAGTCGGCAGCGAGGAAGGACTTCAATTTGTTCATGTCGGAGTTCTACACATACGCCACCTGATGGCCGGGAATGGTTCTGGACGAGGGGTGGTTCCAGATAAGGGAGTTCTGGATAAGGGAGGTTCAACCTGTACTTGCATTGGACGCAGTTCAGAGAGGGTTCACAAGATTGATTCCTGAGATGAAGGGGTTGTCCTATGAATAAAGGTTCAGCAGGTTGGACCTATATTCATTGGAGTTTAGAAGAAAGAGAGGTGATCTTATTAAAGTGTATAAGATTCTCAGGGGGCTTGACAGGGTAGATGCAGAGAGGATGTTTCACCTTGTGGGGGAATCCAGAACTAGGAGGCATAGTCTCAGAATAAGGAGTCGCCCATTTAAAACGGAAATGAGGAGGAATTTCTTCTCTCAGAGGATCGTGAGTCTTTGGAATTCTCTGCCCCAGAGAGCTGTGGAGGCTGGGCCATTGAATATATTTAAGGTGGAGATAGACGAATTTTTGAGAGAGGGGAGTCAAGGGTTATGGGGAGCGGACAGGGAAGTGGAGTTAAGGCCAAGATCAGATCAGCCATGATCTTATTGAATGGCGGAGCAGGCTCGAGGGGCCAGATGGCCTACTCCTGCTCCGATTTCTTATGTTCTTATGTAGCCAAGGCCGACTGGCTTGCCTATAAATAACCTACGTGTTTAAGTGCTGCCCGCTCAGATTGTTTTTCTCATTCACAGGAGGACCAATTTCACTTGAAGTTAACAACGATGCCCCCACCTTAATTGGTGCTAAATCCACCTTCTACATCAGCTTGAAATTCCCAAGGAATCAGACCATCCAGTCTGATGGAAAGATTGTTTGGGCTGAAAACTGTACTCTGAATGGTAAGGATGAAAAGGCTCGTAATCTTTAGCCCAATAAAGAGCTGAGGATGACCAGCAGCATTTCTAACATTGACAGGATTTTAAATGGCTTGGCCAGTCAGAATGATACCAGGGCTTAAAGGGTTAAATTATGCGGACAGGTTGCATCGACTAGGCTTGTGTTTCCTTGAGTACAGAAGATTAACGGCTAAGACCAAAAGTGCAGGAAATCCCCAAGTTTAAATATCGTCAGTGAGATCACAAAGTGGTGATTAGTTGCCAGTTAAATTCTGAGGCCAGGTTGCGTAGACTAGGCTTGCATTCCTTTGAGTATAGAAGATTCAGGCGTGATCTAATTGAGGTGTTTAAGGTGATTCAAGCATTTGATAGGGTGGATACAGAGAAACAATTTACTCTGGTGGGGGAGTCCAGAACAAGGGGGCATTAACTTAAAATTAGAGCTAGGCCGTTCAGGGGCAAAGTTAGGAAGCACTTCTTCCCACAAAGGGTGGTGGAAATCTGGAACTCTCTCTTTGAAAAAGCCAGGGGCCAATTGAAAATATAAAAACTGAGATTGATAGATTTTTGTTAGGCAAGGGTATTAAGGGATATGGAACCAAATGTAGTTAAAATACAGATCAGCCATGATCTCACTGAATGGCAGAACAGACACGAGGGGCTGAATGGCCTCCTCCTGTTCCTATTTGCTTTAACTTTTATCGCTCCAAGCTTCAACTTTGGGTACTTCAGCACATGCCAGGTCTCTCTAGAAACAGGAACAAGAAGACACGATTCAGCTGTAAAACAGACGCATTGAGAGAGCTATCTGAAGTTCATACTGAAACGTTTGGATTGCCTATCCAGTGTGCTACTGTTTTTGTTTAAAGATTTTACTCAACAATTAAATGGGAAATGAATCACGAGCAGAAGAGGCCAAGGACTAAGTTCCTAATTTAATTGAGTTCATGGCATTCACTGTGTGCGCCAGGAGCGCTGAAGTGGAAAATCCCACTCATATGAACGTATCATATTTGGTGTTATTTTGTGTGTGGGGCATTATGAACTTGCCTGTTTATATCCTACAGATACACAGGTGACTGCTGGAGAGCCAGTGTATCCCAATGATACATTGCAGCACGCTGACGAGGTGTTTCCAGATGGAAAGCCCTTTCCAAGGCTCTCTAAGAAGAAAGGATCCAAATTTATCTTTGTGTGGCAAACACTGGGTACGAATACTTTAACTTACTTGGCTTTTTAAGAAGGAATTATGTCAGATCTCCATTTCAGCAAGGGTTGGGCAATTGAGATGAATGCCGCACGTTGTAGTGCAGCGAGGCTGAGGCTCGACTATTCATTACAGGATTTTTAATTAATCACCAGGCTGATCACTGTTTGGCAACATAAATGCTATTTGATAAAGGACATATAAATGCATATTATACAAAAATGATGGATTTTATTGAAGGAATGAGTTGGGAATGATTAACAAGCATTCATTGAGTGCAAGAAATGTAAGACTGTTAAAAATGAATTGAGTCCTCGGATACATGTACAGGTCTAAAATGTGTGAAATATGCAATTCTGGGCACAATGGTTTCTAAAGGAGATGTTCAGAGAACAAAGACTGCAGGACTCACAATAATTTGAGAACAGGCTATTTATACTTGCTCTTAATGAAACTTTCTTTGGTGCAGTGGGAAGAATGAACTGCTCAGGATCTTTGAAATTGATGGCTGGGAAAATGATGAATGGCTTGTCACAAGGAATTGATACATTAGTTTGTTTTGACTTGTCTTCCAGGGAAGTACCAGCAAGTAGTGGATGGTCCCTCCTCTCTGCTCGTTATTGGCACAACAGATATCCCATTAGGTTCCTATACCATGGAGGTAGCTGTTTATCATTACCGTGGACGTGAGAAATTCATTCCAATCGGAAAAGCTACATCGCAGTTTACAATCACGGGTAAGAGGATGGATTGGATAGTGAAGCTATTTGTCAAAGTGGGTGGTTTGAAAGATGCTTGAAAGTTAGCTGTTGGAAGCTCAATCAATGCACATGCGTCTTTGGTCATAGAAGCCTCTGGTAGCCTGTACAGACAAACTGAAGTATTCAAAGGAGTATTTGGTACAATGCGAAAGCAGTACATACCCCTAAAAGGCAAAGACTCGACTTGTGTAGTTAACCAACCATGATCCACAAGTGAGGTAGCAGACAAGGGAAAATGGAACTCTAGCAGATCCAAGCCCACAACCTCCACCATTGAGAAGGGCAAGGGCAGCAGGTACCTGGGAAACCTCCAAGTTCCATTACAAGTCTCACACCATCTCTGCGCTCCTCCAAATCTGGCCTCTTGCGCATCCCTGATTTAAATACTGTGGCAATAAGAGCGGGTCAGAGGCTGGGTATTCTGCGGCGAGTGTCTCACCTCCTGACTCCCCAAAGCCTTTCCACCATCTACAAGGCACCAGTCAGGAGTGTGATGGAATACTCTCCACTTGCCTGGATGAGTGCAGCTCCAACAACACTCAAGAAGCTTGACACCATCCAGGGCAAAGCAGCCCGCTTGATCAGCACCCCATCCACCACCTTCAACATTCACTCCCTCCACCACCGGCGCACCGTGGCTGCAGTGTGCACCATCTACAAGATGCACTGCAGCAATTCGTCAAAACTTCTTCGGTAGCACCTCCTAAACCCGCGACCTCTATCACCGAGAAGGACAAGGGCAGCAGGCGCATGGGAACACCACCATCTCCACGTTCCCCTCCAAGTCACACACCATCCTGACTTGGAAATATATCGGCTGTTCCTTCATCGTCACTGGGTCAAAATCCTGGAACTCCTTCTCTAACAGCACTGTGGGAGCACCTTCACCACACGGACTGCAGCGATTCAAGAAGAAGGCCCATTACAACCTTCTCAAGGACAGCTAGGGATGGCCTTTCCAATGACACCCACACCCCGAGAATAAATTAAAAAAAAACTCGGGTAGCTATAAAAATCAATAGGGATACAAAGAAAGTAATGAGGTGCAAAATGAATATAAAAACAGACTTGCAAGGAATATCAAAGCGAACAGCAAAAGTTTTTATAAATATATTAAGAGAAAGAGTGGTAAAGGGGAAGGTGGGCCCAATAAAAACAGATGCAGGCAAGACTATAATAGACAACAAGGAAATTGCAGACATGTTAAATGAGTACTTTGTATTCGCTTTCAGAGTAAAGGAAAAGAACAAAATACCAGCAGTACAAGGGAACCTACAAAGAAGTCAAGGGAAGGAACTTAGTGGATTTAATATAAATTTTTAAATGGTAATGGAGAAAATAATGGGACTTAAGATAGATAAATCTCCAAGACCTGGTAGTTTCCACCCCAGATATTATAAGAAATAGATGAGAAAATTGCAGATGCATTAATCATAATTTTGCAAAGTGCTCTAGATTCAGGAATTACGCCTTTTGGATTGGAAAATTGCAACTGTCACTCCATTACTTAAGAAGGGAGTCAGTTTAACATCAGTTGTGGGAAAGTTACTGGAATCTATCACCAGAGACAGAGTGACCGAGCATTTGGAAAAGTATAAGCTGATCAAAGAGAGTCAGCATGGATTTGTGAAGAGTAGGTCATGTCTGACTAATCCAGTTGAATTTTTTGAGAAGGTCACTAGTATGGTGGCTAGGGGAGTGTCTATGGGAGTTTTTATATGGACTTCCAGAAGGCATTTAATAAGGTTCTGCACAAGAGATTAGCACAAATGAGAGCGCACGGAATTGTTGGTAACTTTGTGAAATGGGTCGGTAATTGGTTGCGAGGGAGGGGACAGAGAGTAGGGATAAAGGGAATTGGTGAGATGCAATAAGTAACGTTCCCCAGGGATTTGCACTGGGACCTCAGCTTTTCACCATGCATATTAATGACTTGCAGTTTCAGCAAAATGATACCAGGGCTTAAAAGGTCAAATTATGAGGTTAGGTCGCAGAAACTTGGTTTGTATTTCCTGGAGTTCAGAAGGTTTAGGGGTGATCTCATCGAGGTCTTTAAAATGATAAAGGAATTTGATAGGGTAGATACAGAGAAACTATGTCCTCTGGTGGATGAATCAAGAACTGGTGACAGATTAGTAAAAGGGGAGGTACAACGAGACCTGGGTGTCATGGTACATCAGTCATTGAAGGTAGGCATGCAGGTACAGCAGGCAGTAAAGAAGGCAAATGGCATGCTGGCCTTCATAACGAGGGGATTTGAGTATAGGAGCAGGGAGGTCTTACTGCAGTTGTACAGGGCCTTGGTGAGACCACACCTTGAGTATTGTGTGCAGTTTTGAGGAATCTGAGGAAGGATATTCTTACTATTGAGGGAGTGCAGCGAAGGTTCACCAGACTGATTCCTGGAATGGCAGGAGTGACATAAGAAGAAAGACTGGATCGACTAGGCTTATATTCACTGGAATTTAGAAGAATGAGAGGGGATCTCATAGAAACATATAAAATTCTGACAGGATTGGACAGGTTAGATGCAGGAAGAATGGTCACAGTCTTAGGATAAGGGGTAAGTCAATTAGGACCGAGATGAGGAGAAACTTCTTCACTCAGAGAATTTAGAACCTGTGGAATTGTCTACCACAGAAAGTTGTTGAGGCCAGTTCATTAGATATATTCAAAAGGGAGTTAGATGTGGTCCTTACGGCTAAAGGGATCAAGGGGTATGGAGAGAAAGCAGGAATGGGGTACTGAGGTTGCATGATCAGCCATGATGATATTGAATGGTGGTCAGGCTCAAAGGGCCGAATGGCCTGCTCCTGCACCTATTTTCTATGTTTCTATGTTTCTATATTTTATAAGTAGAGCCAGGTCATTCAGGAGTGAAATCAGGAAGCACTTTTTCACACTAAGGTCAACTGAAGTATGACCTTGTGTGCAAGGTTTTGGATAATGTGTGCTAGGTTTTGGATAATGTGTGCTCAGAATGAACAAAAGAGCTCTTGTACTACTGATAAGCTCACTGGAAATCGAAATGGTATGAGATGCCTCCTCTGCTCCTGCTGTCTGACTGACTAATAATATTCTGGCAGACCAGTTAGCTCACGATACAAACTAGGAATCGGGTTGGAAAATAAAATTAGAAGCAAGAGCAAACACAGCATTAGATTACAATAATGTACTTAAACTTAGAGTGTTTCAGCACAATAAAAACATCTCCATTCTGGTTCCCATCCTATTTGCACGCCTAAATTGGACCTATGTTTGTGACACAGAAAGAAAGACTTGCATTTATATAGCGCCTTTCACGACCACCAAATGTCTCAAAGCGCTTTACAGCCAATGAAATACTTTTTGGAGTGCAGTCACTGTTGTAACGTGGGAAATGCAGCAGCCAATCTGCGCACAGCAAGCTCCCACAAACAGCAATGTGAAAATGACCAGATAATCTGTTTTAGTGATGTTGATTGAGGGATTAATATTGGCCAGGACACTGGGGATAACTCCCCTGCTCTTCTTGGAAATAATGCCATGGGATCTTTTACTTCCACCTGAAAGAGCAGACGGGGCCTCGGTTTTAATGTCTCATCCGAAAGACAGCACCTCCAACAATGCAGCACTCCCTCAGCACTGCACTGGCAAAAGAAAAGACTTGCATTTATATAGCACCTTTCATGTCCACCGGACGTCCCAAAGCGTTTTACAGCCGATGAAGTACTTTTTGAAGTGTAGTCACTGTTGCAATGTGGGAAACCTGGCAGCCAATTTGCGCACAGCAAGCTCCCACAAACAGCAAAGTGATAATGACCAGATAACAAAGTAGTTCATATGTGAACTTGGCTTTTCAGTGAGACTTTTACTCTGCCCCATGGCCCGACAAGAACTAAACTGCATCAAGAGCGCGCAGTTCTGAAACATATATGCCCAAGATCCCACTTTGATCTAAAAGCTGTTCCCTTTAGAAAATGCTCAGTAGACAATTCTGGTAGATTTACACGTTGAATACGCTTGCAGACCAGTCCTACAAGATGACAAGCTAGCAGCTTGTAAGATTCTTCCTTCTTTCATTTCATTTATGCCTGCTACTTCGCTGCTCCCCCTCCCCATCTCCAATCTTGGACAAGGCTAACCAATATCTAAAATCCACTCTGAGGCCGAAACAAATACTTGTCCTCGTATGCAGCCACTTACCCGTTAAATGTGCACATCTTTATTTGTACCCACTGGCCAGATTCTCTGCTTCCTGAATTAGACTTGCTCCCTGCACAAGGCCAAAGCTACATTGTCAGCTATGAATAATTATTCAAATAAGCTGAAGTGGAAAATTAGGGATAGTCAGTGCATCATCATCATCATAGGCAGTCCCTCGAAATCGAGGAAGACTTGCTTCCACTCTAAAAGTGAGTTCTCAGGTGACTGAACAGTCCAATGCGGGAATTACAGTCTCTGTCACAGCTGGGGCAGACAGTGGTTGAAGGAAAGGGTGGGTGGGGAGTCTGGTTTGCTGCACGCTTCTTCCGCTCCTTGTGCTTGATTTCTGCATGCTCTTGGCGATGAGACTCGAGGTGCTCAACGCCCTCCCGGATGCTCTTCCTCCACTTAGGACAGTCTTTGGCCAGGGACTCCCAGCTGTCGGTGGGGATGTTGCACTTAATCAAGGAGGCTTTGAGGGTGTCCTTGAAACGTTTCCTTTGCCCACCTGGGGCTCGCCTGCCGTGTAGGAGTTCCGAGTAGAGCGCTTGCTTTGGGAGTCAGTGCACTGTGCTGTTGGTTAACTTTGCACCAGCAATGCCGCACAAAAGCCTCAATTGTGCTGGAAGTGGAAAATCATCCCTTAAGTTCCCATCAAGAAAGTAAACCAAATTCAGTTCCTAATCGCCATAGGTATTATATCTCTTGACACTGATAGTGCTTCACTAAGAATCTCCTTAGTCTGTGTCTATGACTTCCTGTATTTCATTCAGGATGGGGGATGATGAAATTGTTACGTCCTGACTCTAATGTACTGACATACACGAGACACATGCTGCAGTCAAGGTCACTCAGGACCTGCACCTTTAATTCCAGCTCTCCAGTGCTGCACTTGCCTGAGACCTCCCTTTTTATACCACAGTGGGACAGGTATGGAGTGTCTCCTGCAAGTGCACCCCTGGTGGTAAGGTATGCTTATTGTTACAGGTCATATCCAGTTACAATCATGTATAGCATGGTAAGATACAGTTATATACAGTATTGTGAGATACATGACATCACCCTCCCCCAAGGTCTTATTGCCTTTATAGATTCAGTCTCTCAGGTGGTCTGCGCTCTCACGTCTTAGTTGTGGTTCAGTTGTTTGCTTTGGTGCCTGTTTTTCGTTCGGTGTGATTGCTGGTATCTCGCCTGGGCTGTCTGTTTCGTTCGGTGTGATTGCTGGTATCTCGCCTGGGCTGTCTGTTGAGACTGCCCTTTCCTCAGGTTGTTCCACCTGTCTGTTCACCAGGTGTGGTGTGAGTTCCACATTGTAGTCTGCCTCTGGTTCTTTAGTGTTATCAGTGAATCTACTTTTTACTTGGTCGACATGCCTCCGGCAGGTTTGGCCATTGTCCATTTGTACAACCAGTAGCCTGTTTCCCTCTTTGTTTGTTACTGTCCCTGCAAGCCATTTGGGACCCCGGCCATAGTTTAGCACAAACACTTTGTCCCCTATCTCATTCCACCTCCCCCTTGAATTTCGGTCATGGTACTCAGTTAGCTTCTGACACTTAGCCTCAACAATTTCATGCATGTCTGGGAGGATTAACGAGAGCCTAGTCTTTAAGGTTCGTTTCATCAATAGTTGCGCGGGGGGAACCCCAGTGAACGAATGCGGACCAGATCTGTATGCCAGCAGCAGTCGCGACAGGCGGCTCTGCAGCTTGGGACCTTGGATTCTGAGCATGCCTTGTTTAATGATCTGCACTGCTCGCTCCGCCTGGCCATTGGAGGCAGGCTTGAAAGGTGCCGCCTTAACGTGATTTATACCGTGGTCAACTATAAAATCGTGAAACAAATCGTGAAATTCTGCGCTGGTGAAGCACGGACCATTATCACTGACCAATATGTCAGGAATGCCGTGCATTGCAAACATGGTTCTAAGGCTCTCCACAATGGTGGAGGTGGTGCTCGAGTTTAAAATGGTGCACTCGATCCACTTTGAAAATGCATCGACGACTACGGGGAACATTTTGCCCATGAATGGGCCCGCATAGTCTACATGCACCTGCGACCACGGTTTGGTGGGCCAGGGCCAGGGGCTTAGGGGGGCCTCCCTGGGGGCATTACTGAATTGGGCACAAATGGTGCACCGACGGACGCAGAGCTCCAAGTCCGCGTCAATGCCAGGCCACCAGACATGAGATCTGGCTATGGCCTTCATAAGGACGATCCCCAGGTGCTCACGATGGAGCTCCCAGACAAACGCCTCCCTGCCTCGTAAGGGCATAACTACTCGGCTGCCCCACATCAGGCAGTCTGCCTGTAGTGAGAGTCCATGCATGCGCCTATGGAAGGGTTTGACCTCCTTGGGGCAGGCATCGCGAGCCTCTGCCCAGTCACCGGTTAAAACGCATCTTTTAACTAGAGATAACGTGGGGTCGCTGGTCGTCCAGGATCTGATTTGGCAAGCCGTCATGGGCGAACCTGCGGATTCAAAGGTATTGATTGCCACGACCATCTCACAGTTCTGTTCGTTGGATCCTTCTGTGGTCGCCAGGGGTAGCCTGCTAAGCGCGTTGGCACAGTTGTCTGTGCCTGGTCTGTGCCTTATCGTAAGCCGCCAGCATGAGTGCCCACCGCTGAATGCGCGCCGAGGCGTTGGCGTTGATTGCCTTGCACTCCTCGGGTAGTAGGGACGTGAGGGGTTTGTGGTCGGTTTCTAACGCAAACTTGGCCCCGAATAGGTATTGGTGCATCTTTTTGACACCGTACACATACGCGAGCGCCTCCTTCTCAACCATACCGTACCCACGCTCCGCCCGCGAAAGTGACCTGGAGGCATAAGCAACGGGCTGCAATTTACCCACATCATTGACGTGCTGTAAAACGCACCCGACCCCGTACGCTGATGCATCACACGTAAGGACTAACTTTTTACCTGGGTCAAAAAAGGCTCTTGGAACATGGAAGGTTGCGTGCCTTATTGAAGGCGCGTTCTTGGGCGTCCCCCCAAAACCAATCGCACCTCTTTCTGAGTAGCACATAGAGAGGCTCCAGCAGCGTGCTCAAGTTCTGCATAAAGTTCCCAAAGTAATTGAGTAGCCCGAGAAAGGTGCGCAGTTCCGAGACATTCCGGGGCCTGGGTGACAGGCGAATCGCTTCGGTTTTGGACTCGGTTGGGCGGATTCCATCAGCGCCAATCCTTCTGCCTCAACCTCAGGCGTGAGAAACAGACACTTAGATTTCTTAACTCTTAGCCCTACCCGATCCAATCGACTTAGTACTTCCTCAAGATTGCGGAGATGAGAGTCGGTGTCCCTGCCCGTGATGAGTATGTCATCTTGAAACACAACCGTCCCCAGATGGACTTGAGCAGACTTTCCATGTTGCGCTGGAATATAGCAGCTGCCGACCTGATGCCGAATGGGCATCGATTGTAAACAAAAAGGCCTTGATGTGTGTTGATGGTGGTGAGTAGCTTAGACTCTTCGGTCAGTTCTTGCGTCATATACGCAGGTGTGAGGTCAAGTTTCGAGAAAACTTTTCCTCCAGCCAACGCGGCAAGTAGGTCCTCCGCTCTGGGCAACGAGTATTGGTCCTGAAGGGAGACCCTGTTTATGGTAGACTTGTAATCCCCACAGATCCATCTGGCTTCATGACGGGGACGATGGGGCTTGCCCAGTCGCTGAATTCCACGGGAGAAATTATGCCTTCCCGCAGAAGCCGGTCCAGTTCGTTTTCAATCTTTTCCCTCATCACATAAGGCACAGCTCTAGCCTTGTGATGGACCGGTCTGGCATTCTGTGTGATGTAGATTCTAACTTTAGCCCCTTTGAAGGTGCCCACACCTGGCTGAAAGACATGTTCAAAACGGCTTAGAACTGTTGAGCAGGAGGTCCGTTTCTCCGACGACATGGCGTGAACATTATCCCATTTCCAATTAAGTTCTGCTAGCCAGTTTCTCCCCGGGGACAATCCACAGGGAAAGTCGGTTCACCATCCCTTTGTGTGTGACTGAGAGCATGGCGCTGACAAGGACTGGGACGATTTCGTTAGTATAGGTCCTTAGTTTGGTGTCGATCTTTGTGAGTTTTGGTCTGTTGCTTTTGTGCGGCCACAGCTGTTCAAATTGTTGAACGCTCATGAGGGATTGACTGGCCCCCGTGTCCAGTTCCATGTTGACGGGTATCCCGTTGAGTAGAACCTTCATCATAATTGGAGGCGTCTTGGTGTAAGAACAGTGGACATTGATCGTGTTAACCCGCTGTACCTCGGCGTTCCGTGCACTATTCCAACCGTCTTCTGGTCCGCTTTCCGACCCTTCCAATTCGTATGCCAGCCGAGCTGCTGTTTTTCTGCACATGCGAGCCAGATGCCCTGTGTAGTTGCAGTTTCTGCAAATGGCATGCTGAAATCGACACACCCTGGTTGAGTGCCTTCCCCCACATCTCCAACACAGACCGCTTCCATTGTTTCCGAAGGATGAGCTGCGTCTGGCTGATCTCTCTTGAGCTTCTCTCAGTCTGTTGTTGATTGCTCGCATTGTGGGTTGATGAGGTGTGATCGGCTGTTCATGTGGCCCTTGATTTTGATGGCTTCTGGCGCCACTGTCTGCTGTTGAAGGCCTGCTCTCCTGCCTTTGTCTGTGTGTGGGGGTAGCGGTTTGTTTCACAATGTGAACCCCTTGTTCCGATGCCTCGTTGGTTGTCGTACCCAAAGTATAGATCAGCCTCGTTTCTTCTTCGCCTGCCAAGAATGTCTGTGCGACTAGTACTGCTGCCTCTAGAGTCAAGTTCTTAGTCTCTATAAGCTTTCGGAATATGCCTGCGTGGCCTATTCCTTCAATAAAAAAGTCTCTCAGTACTTCTCTCCTTAGTTCATCGGGGAACTCACATGAACTAGCCAGCCTCTGAAGTGCCGCCACGAAGTCGGGTATGCTTTGGCCCACGCAGCGTCTGTAGTTGTAGAACCTATGTCTGGCCATGTGTAGGCTGCTCGCTGGCTTCAGGTGATCTCTCACCAGTGTGCTCAACTCCTCAAACGACTTGCTTGCTGGTTTCTCGGGTGCCAGCAGATCTTTCATTAAAGCGTATGTTTTCGAGCCACAGCTGGTCAAGAGATGGGCTCTTCTCTTGTCTGCCTTATCGTCACCCAGCCAGTCTTTGGTCACAAAGCTTTGCTGGAGCCTTTCTATAAAGTCATCCCAATTGTCTCCAGCATTGTATTTCTCATCTGAGCTGTTGGTAGCCATTCTGTGGATTCTGTGATCCCGTAACTCGTCAACACTGTTAAGTCCTGACTTTAATGTACTGACTTACACGAGACACATGCTGAAGTCAAGGTCACTCAGGACCTGCACCTTTAATTCCAGCTCTCCAGTGCTGCACTTGCCTGAGACCTCCCTTTATATACCACAGTGGGACAGGTATGGAGTGTCTCCTGCAAGTACACCCCTGGTGGTAAGGTATGCTTATTGTTACAGGTCATATCCAGTTACAGTCATGTATAGCATGGTAAGATACAGTTATATACAGTAATGTGAGATACATTACAGAAATATGATCCCCTCTTCCCTCCCCCCGCCCCTTATATTTTCCAGAGGTGAGGGATTGCAATTATTATAAGATGGTACTTTGACCATAATTGTTCTTGGCGTCCAGTAAAGTCTAAGTCAGTGTGGCTTGATTTAAAAGTGTGGACTTCACGTAAAAAAACTTTTAATAAAGTTTGCAAGTTGATATAGTAAGTTGATCCTTTTCTACAACATCTGACAG
Organism: Pristiophorus japonicus; assembly: GCF_044704955.1. Classification (NCBI taxonomy): domain Eukaryota; kingdom Metazoa; phylum Chordata; class Chondrichthyes; family Pristiophoridae; genus Pristiophorus; species Pristiophorus japonicus. Next base: position 34,382,180 of record NC_092010.1, read on the forward strand.
AATGGCTTCCATCAATGTGATAAGTTGTTGCATCTGAGTTTTTCTGGATTGGAAACTAGAAATTCTTGTGCCTTTTTAATAACCTGGTCGCTTGGCATTCAATTTTTTTTTAACTTCTGAGTTGAATTCTGCACTAATTTGCTTTTATTTCTCCTTGCAGATCAGATTCCATTCTCTGTTGAGATTTCCCAGATTAGCGATCTCAATGATGCAGACAACAGCTTCATACAGAACCGGGCTATTCTATTTGGAATTAAACTCCACGACCCTAGTCTATATTTAAAAGATGCAGATGTCAGCTTTACCTGGGATTTTGGAGATGAAAGTGGTATCCTCATCTCACGGCTCCACACAGTGACACACACCTACCTCTCAACAGGAGCATTCAAACCACAAGTAGCCCTACAGGCTGCCATCCCATCAACTGTGTGCAGCACAGCCAATCCAACCACTGAGAATTCAATTCCAATGATCTCGACTATAACCTCTGACCCCACATCACCTCTACCTGTCACTGGATCCTCTGTTGTGACTCCTGGTCTGATTGTATCCCCAGTAACTAGCCAGCCTACTGCAGGGGAGGTTACTACAGGTAGGAGCAACCCAGGACAATAAACACTGGAGTAGAAGCTGAAATGGTTCATAGTTCACTTTTAGTTTTCATGTTTGCATGTTGCAGCTGAGTAAGGCAACAGTAATCTGGATCACTCTCGTGTTGGCTCAAAGGTGCAGATTCACATTCTTTCAAGGGAAAAGTATTAAGAAAAACTTGCATTTATATAGTGCCCTTAACGTAGTAAAAGTCCCAAGGCACTTCACAAGAGCGCTATCAAACAAAATCTGACACCGAGCCACAAAAGGAGATTTTAGGACAGGTGACCAAAAGCCTGGTCAAAGAGGTAGGTTTTGGAGAATCTTGCAGGAGGAAAGAGAGATAGAGAGATGGAGAGATTAACAGAGGTAATTCCAGAGCTTGGGGCCTAGGCAGCTGAAGGCATAGCCACCAATGGTAGAGAGATGAAAATCGGGGATGCAGAAGAGGCCAGAATTAGAGGAGCACAGAGATCTCGGAGGGTTGTAGGGCTGGAGGAGGACACAGAGATAGAGCGATGCCATGGAGGGATTTGAAAACAAGGATGGGAATTTTAAAATCGAGGTGTTGCTGGACCGGGAGCCAATGTAGGTCAGCGAGCACAGGGGTGATGGGCGAATGGGACTTGGTGCGAGGTAGGACACAGGGCAGCAGAGGTTTGGATGACCTCAAGTTTATGGAGGGTGCAAGATGGGAGGTCGGCCAGGAGAGCATTGGAATAATCGAGTCTAAAGGTAACCAAGGCATGGATGAAGGTTTCACCAGCAGATGGGTGGGGACGGGCGATGTTAGAGTTGGAATTGGATGGTCTTGGTGATGGAGAGGATGTGGGGAATTTATCTGTTGGAATTTTGAAGCATTATCTTTATTTATTTCTAAAACTAGCAATGTCATGTCAGTTCTGCCTATAAATGGTAAGGTCAAACTATTCTGCACTGTGCTTGAGGGAGTAGATTAGTCTGTCGGCAGTGGTGACTTGTTTCTGGGTTTTCAATCTATCTAGCCATCTTTTTGGCTGGCTAAAGATTGTAATGTGATGTCGTCAAACTGGATACTGTTCCAATCGAGCTATTTTTGTTGAGTTTCCCCCTGCCACTAAAATTCAAGTCTTGTTATGGCGAAGAAAGCACTCTAATAAATTTGACTTCTCAATAATTGCAAATAAAGTCTTTGGACAGTGGGAAGCACAATTTGAATGTGGTTTGTAACATTTTGTGTGGCTGTCTTCTTTCTTTCCTTCCTCCTCCCAAAGTAAAGGTAAATAGATCACTTTAGCTCCGTGTTCACATGGTAATTTGGTTCGGGAATGAGCTTGCTGAGTAAGAGATTTGAGTGACCTGGTAACCTTATGGTTGTTCAACATCTGAGGTACTCGTACAATCTGAGGTACTCATACCCATAAGCCATCTTTTCTTGTACCACAACAGATAATTATCCTCTTTCCCTGGCTTTTCTGCTGCACCTCCCAAATTGTTGTAACTTCGAAAATCCAGGGTAATGGTTTATTAGCTGGTTGCAATTACGATCCTCTATAACGACACTGCAGTTTTACCTACAGATTCTAATTCAACATTTATCATTTTCCAGTTTTGCCACAAATTTGACAAACTAATACCAGTAGGTATGACTAAAATGCATACTGTAGCATATTGGAGCAGTGAATTAGGAATCATACTTAATAAATAGATTATTCACGTTTAAAATATCACTAAAATTATACCAGATGTAATCATTGCCCAACAACAGCTATGAGATATTAAACTAAGCAAGACATTATCTCCTATATGAAAAATTCATTATCTTGTATGTTCCACACTCAAAATGGGCAGTAACAGCTTTATTTATTCAATTTCTTGCTCTCAATATCACTCATGACGGCCTAGTCTTTTTTGAAAGGGACTGGATATGGAATATTAGCAAGTTAAGGTACATTTGTTGAATACTCAAGTAAAAAGACACTGTATTGAATTTCAAATGAACTTGGTTTCTGTCTCGTACACCTGACAAAACTTTAGAACTGCATTTTAATTTGTTTTCATAGGAAATACAGCTCCTTCTCAGCCACCTACAGTTGAACCTGTAGCTGTATCTACTCCAATGTCTGATTCCCCAGTACCACCTTCTGAGCAGCAGCCAATCGTAATCCCCACTTCCACAGGAGGCCCTATTCCACTTCCTTCTGCCACCATCAATCCTGTAGCCCCTGCCTCTGATGATGCTATAAATGCGGCAATCGCTGTCTCAGAACAAGCTATAAATGCGGCTACCCCTGCCTCTGATGAAGCTATAAATGCGGCTACCCCTGCCTCTGATGAAGCTATAAATGCGGCTATCCCTGCCTCTGATGAAGCTATAAATGCGGCTACCCCTGCCTCTGATGAAGCTATAAATGCGGCTACCCCTGCCTCTGATGAAGCTATAAATGCGGCTACCGCTGTCTCAGAACAAGCTATAAATGCGGCTACCCCTGCCTCTGATGAAGCTATAAATGCGGCAATTGCTGTCTCAGAACAAGCTATAAATGCGGTTACCCCTGCCTCTGATGAAGCTATAAATGCGGCTACCCCTGCCTCTGATGAAGTTATCAATGCGGCTACCCCTTCCTCTGATGAAGCTATAAATGCGGTTACCCCTGCCTCTGATGAAGCTATAAGTGCAGCAACCCCTGCCTCTGATGAAGCTATAAATGCGGCTACCCCTGCCTCCGATGAAGCTATAAATGCGGCTACCCCTGCCTCCGATGAAGCTATAAATGCAGCAATCGCTGTCTCAGAACAATCAACCGGTAAGTCTTCCATTTGCTATTTTTTTTGGAGACTTTATTTAAATGCTTGGAAAAACTGCAATGCACAGTTTTGTATAAATCTGCATCTTGTGCTGCATTGGCCTGAACCAGTGCAACAAATCTGGTGAAATGCTTTTTGCTTTTGTGTAGTCTAATTGAGTGGTATGGTACAACTGGAAACTTGGAGATCTGAAATTATTGCAACAATGGGTTTCTTTCGTAAAATACACTGAAAATACCTTTTCTGAATCTACAGCTGTATCTGCCACAATGCTGATTCCAGAGGGTGAGACAACTGCTACGGGCACAAATGAGGGACTGATGCTGGTGAAACGACAGGCTGTTGAAGATCCAACGGAGAATTGCCTTATCTACCGCTATGGCACCTTCGCTACCACCATCAATATTGTCCGTGAGTAAGACCTTCAAATAGGTACCTCCACAAACAAGTAGATACCGCGTTGACCAGAATGGACAGTTAATGAGCCCTGGCTTCCAAGGCTGTCAGGTTGTTAAATTCTAAAGAAAGCCCAATGCCCTATTACTTTGAGAGGTACACAAACTGCTCAGGGAGGACTTTCATTCACACTCCTCTTGGGAAAGTGCCGTAGCAGCTGTTTACCTCCCAACAAACTGGCTAAAATTGGGAACATCCCATGTGGGAGTCACAGGGGCATATCCATATCTTGTCACTCTGGTGGTGTTTTGGTACATCACTGCACTGTGTTATTGGACTAGCTACGGCTACCTGGCTTTTATTTGTGGAACTTTTTGATCTGATGGCTAGTAATGACCATCATCCATCTAATTTCCACATAGTAGCAAAAGATGCAGAAATAATTCTTGCATGTAGATTCCGATCAAACGTTGACAGTTTATAGAGCAATAAAACTCGGAACTCTATGTAGTAACAAGCAGCAATATCACTTCAGTTTAAAAAAGAAACTGGCATTAAGTTACTTGGCTACTCATCTTCGAAATAGTACCATGGGATCTTTTACGTCCATCTGAGAGGGCAGACGGGGCCTCGGTTTAACATCTCATCCGAAATACGCCCCTCCGACAGTGCAGCACCCCCTCAGTACTGCCCTTCCGACAGTGCGGCGCTCCCTCAGCACTGCACTGGAGTGTCAACCTAGATTTTTGTGCTCAAGTCTCTGGAGTGGGAACTTGAATCCACAACCTTCTGACTCAGAGGCGAGAGTGCTACCAACAGCTATTACTGGCTGACTAGGATGAAAGGATACTGAGGTGGTGGGCTGTTAGTGGTTTAATGGTTTGTCTTGCTTTTTTTCTCTTTCAGAGGGCATTGAAAGTGTGGAAATTGTGCAAATATCAAATGTGGTGCCAGGTTCTGTGGCCGAGATGCAGCAAAACGCTGTGGATTTCACGGTGACCTGTCAGGGAAGGTATGGTGTATACGAGTTTTGATTATGTTTCTCATTCAATGTACACTAATGGCTTTGAGATATAGTTCTACTTGCATGAGTAGTGTAAACAGCTACAAGAAAAGGAGGCGCCAAATGAAAGGTTTAAGGCCAGCCTGGTAATTGACTGGAGGTCAGTGAGCTTTAAATGAGTAAAGCGTACTATATACTACAGGTATGTATTTGTTGAATTAAAATATTTAAATGGAACAGTTGGCAAGATCTACCAGCAACAATCTGTCCAATTTGAAATGGCAGTCGTGCAGTTCCTGTTATATTTGCAGAATTTCCATTTTTGCATTTGGGCAAGTTGATGGAACGCAATTGTATTCTACACCTTCTACACCTGCAGTCCGACCAAGGATGTGTGTGGCTTTGGTGGGAAAAATCTATCTTCTCAAACTCAATCTTTTTATACCTCCTTCATGCAGAGAAGGTTGGACCTTCTCGATCCAACTCTCTGCAGAACGCACGAGGTATTCCGACAGCTGCCTTTAAAATCTGTTCTAGCTGTGTTATTGTATTACGATGAAGGAACAGATGCACGATGAGAAGGTACAATTTTAAGTGCTGTCATTTCTTTTCCAGCTTCCCGAGTGAGATTTGCACTGTTGTCTTGGACGCAGACTGCATAAATCCTCAGCAAATGGACTGTACGGAAGTGCTGCCTGCCGATGAATGTCAGCTTATCCTTCGCCAATTTTTCAACTCCTCTGGAACTTACTGCGTAAATGTCTCTATGACAAACGCGGTCAGCTTGGCTGTTGCCAGTGCCCGTGTTAATGTGATCCCAAGTAAGTCTGTCCAAACTATATAACAAAGTGAGTGAATATAATGCAACCCTTGGGCACATTACAGATGATGCAGTCTACCACAAACGTGACGAAGAGCGTTGGGAGTGTATCTTTATTTGCTCCAGTGCATGGATGGTCAAAATAGCTGGATAAGAAGTTACTGGGTTTGTACTATTAATATCCTGAATGTCAATGCTAATCAATCTCCTGTGGCATTGCGCACACAGAGTCAAGACCAAGTGATCAGGTGAACTGGGGTCAGAGGCCTGGGCAATAATCGGACCAGGGTGCACAGATGTAATTCAGTCCCCAGTTTAAAGTAATACCCTCTACCTTTCATTTTATATTTCTATTATAAACTCCTATTTTCACATTTTCTACAAGCCTACTGAATCCTGGGCTTCATGAATAAAGGTATAGAGTATAAAAGTGTGGAAATTATGATGAACCTTGATAAAACACTGGTTCGGCCCCAGCTGGAGTATTGTGTCCAATTTTAGGCACCGCACTTTAGGAAGGATGTGAAGGCCTTCGAGAGGGTGCAGAAAAGATTTACAAGAATGGTTCCAGGGATGAGGGACTTCAGTTACGTTGATAGACTGGAGAATCTGGGGTTGTTCTCCTTGGAGCAGAGAAAATTGAGAGGAAATTTGATCGAGGTGTTCAAAATCATGAGGGGCCTGGACAGAGTAGATAGAGAGAAACTGTTCCCATTGGCGGAAGGGTCAAGAATCAGAGGACACAGATTTAAGGTGATTGGCAAAAGAACCAAAGGCGACATAAGAAAAAACTTTTTTATGCAGCGAGTGGTTAAGATCTGGAATACAGGCCTGAAAGGGTGGTGGAGGCAGACTCAATTTTATCTTTCAAAAGGAAATTGGATATGTATCTGAAGGAAAAAAAATTACAGGACTACGGGGAAAAGGCGGGAGAGTGGGACTAGCTGAGAGCCGACACGGGCTCGACGGGCCGGATGGCCTTCTTCCATGCTGTAACCATTCTATGATTTATGATGGAAACTGCCTGTCACATGTCACGCTGTAATTACACCCTCCTGTCAGTGGTGGCGATGTAGTGCTTCCATTGGGGGCGGGGGGGCGGGTGTAATTACAGCTTGACAAGATCAGGCAGTTTCCATCATAAATATGGAAATAGGAATTTATAATAGAAAGTTGACAAAGCGGTAAGATTTTTAAATATGTTTGCTTATCTTCACATTGTCCCGGTTTTACCCTTTTATTGCATCAAAGCACGTGGGAAAGAATGCTTTAACGTTCAGGTTTTATTTCTGTGTAGTTTTTAGTTTCTACTGAATGATTAACTTAATTTCATTTTAATAGACAAGGTGAGCAGCTAGCTTTAAATTGATTCGAAATGGCAGGGTCAAAACTTGATCAAAGCACGTTGCTGTGTGGAAGATGGTTGAACTAACTGTAGCCAAATGCATTGTATTGTCGGTCCCAACTTCCAGACCTCGCCCGTCCCGGTCCCAACCCCTGGACCTCGCCGGTCCCGACCTCCGCTCCTCTCCGCTTCCGATCTCCACACCTCACTGGTCCTGACCTGCGGACCTCGCCCGTCCCGACCTCCGCTCCACGGCCGTCCCAACCTCCGTTCCTCGCCGCTTCCGACCTCCGCTCTTCGCCCGTCCCAACCTCCGTTCCTCGCCGCTTCCGACCTCCGCTCCTCGCCCGTCCCAACCTCCGTTCCTCGCCGCTTCCGACCTCCGCTCTTCGCCCGTCCCAACCTCCGTTCCTCGCCGCTTCCGACCTCCGCTCTTCGCCCGTCCCAACCTCCGTTCCTCGCCGCTTCCGACCTCCGCTCCTCGCCCGTCCCAACCTCCGTTCCTCGCCGCTTCCGACCTCCGCTCCTCGCCCGTCCCAACCTCCGTTCCTCGCCGCTTCCGACCTCCGCTCTTCGCCCGTCCCAACCTCCGCTCCACGCCGCTTCCGACCTCCGCTCTTCGCCCGTCCCAACCTCCGCTCCTCGCCGCTTCCGACCTCCGCTCTTCGCCCGTCCCAACCTCCGTTCCTCGCCGCTTCCGACCTCCGCTCTTCGCCCGTCCCAACCTCCGTTCCTCGCCGCTTCCGACCTCCGCTCCTCGCCCGTCCCGACCTCCGCTCCTCGCCGCTTCCGACCTCCGCTCCTCGCCCGTCCCAACCTCCGCTCCTCGCCGCTTCCGACCTCCGCTCTTCGCCCGTCCCAACCTCCGTTCCTCGCCGCTTCCGACCTCCGCTCCTCGCCCGTCCCGACCTCCGCTCCTCGCCGCTTCCGACCTCCGCTCTTCGCCCGTCCCGACCTCCGCTCCATGCCGATTCCGACCTCCGCTCCTCGCCCGTCCCGACCTCCGCTCCTCGCCGCTTCCGACCTCCGCTCCTCGCCCGTCCCGACCTCCGCTCCATGCCGATTCCGACCTCCGCTCCTCGCCCGTCCCGACCTCCGCTCCACGCCGCTTCCGACCTCGGCTCCTCGCCCGTCCCGACCTCCGCTCCTCGCCGCTTCCGACCTCCGCTCCTCGCCCGTCCCGACCTCCGCTCCATGCCGATTCCGACCTCGGCTTCACGCCACTTCTGACCTCCGCTCCTTGCCCGTCCCGACCTCCGCTCCACGCCGCTTCCGACCTCCGTTCCTCGTCGCTTCCGACCTCCGCTCCACGCCGCTTCCGACCTCAGCTCCACGCCACTTCTGACCTCCGCTCCTTGCCCGTCCCGACCTCTGCTCCACGCCACTTCTGACCTCCGCTCCTTGCCCGTCCCGACCTCTGCTCCACGCCGCTTCCAACCTCTGCTCCACGCCGCTTCCGACCTCCGTTCCTCGTCGCTTCCGACCTCAGCTCTTCGCCCGTCCCGACCTCCGCTCCATGCCGCTTGCGATCTCCACTCCACGTTGCTTCCGACCTCTGCTCCACGCCACTTCTGACCTCCGCTCCTCGCCAGTCCCAACCTCCGTGTTGGTCATTCTGCTGTTGCGTTAGTTGGGTCTTTTTTTGATTTGCCCACAGCTCCAGCCTCGTGCTCCAAACGCTAAACTCCAAACTGCTCCTCTGACTGTCCCATGAAGTCAGGCTTTTTTTGATTTGCCCGCAGCTCCAGCCTCGTGCTCCAAACTGCTCCTCTGACTGAGGTCCTATGGGAAGGAGGAAGGAAGGAGGACAGTAGGAGTATGTTTGAGTTTGTGTGTACGTATAGGCACATGCGGCGGAGCCTGGTCTCCAGTCGCCTTGGATCCCCTTGCCACTGGACCAAGACCTTGCTCCGTCAAGCCCGTGTGGTGGCTGGTGTGCAACGGCCACCCCACGTTAAAAGAATTCACGCACAGGCATCTTCCACTGTTTAAAATGAGTTCATCAGTCACCTGAGTACTCATTTTTAGTGTGGAAGCAAGTCATCCTCGACCCTGAGGGACTGCCTGTGATGATGATGATTGTTGGTCTATTTCCCCTCGCTGATTATCTTTCCAACCCTCCCATTTTTGCTTAAAGATTGTCATCAATATTCTGCGCATTAATGAACTGTAATTTTGAGTGATTAATGAGTCTTTTCTCTCAGCTGCAGGTGGGACACCTAATACTACTGAAGCCCTGGTAATTGTTGGGATGTTGCTCATTGCCAGTATCATTGGAGTTGTAGCCATTACCTACAGGTTAGTGTGTGCAACTATCACAATGAAAAAGGGGAACCAATTCAGAGATGACTTGCTCTTTGGAAGGTATTTGGCTTTTCCTAATGGGGCAGAAATCCCGGCCTCCCCGGGTGCGTATGGAGTGTGTACGGACCCGGGAAGGCATAGCAAAAGCTGGTTTTCAGCAGGCAAAGCTCCTTGACAGATCCTCTGTATCTCGGGTGCGAGGACATTTGTACGGGCAAGATTGTGGTATTTACCCATACCTTGCCAGCAAATGTCCTCAAAACTATTGCGCCTGATAAAAGCAGGCGCATCACCTACTTTTACAGGCATAAGAGTTTTAAAATACACAAAAACATTGTAAAATAAAATTTTAGAAACACATTTTATTGTTAAAAACCCTCCCCACTACGGTAAGTTTATTTTAAACCATAATTTTAAAAACTTTTTTAAAAATCGGAAAAATCTATATTTGTTAAATACATAAATAACTTTAATTTAAATTAATAAAAATATGTTGTGCATTTTTTCTATCTTTTATTATTGGTTATGTGTGTTTTTTGGGGGGGGGGGTTTCTCATTCATAATAATGGGAATTCCAACTTACGGAGTTCCCGTTACTATGACTGAGAACATACTTTACCTGATTGGCTGTCCAGAGCCATGTGACTCCAGCTCCAGGCCTGCGCACGTCCTGATGTGCACGCGCTGCGACGCGCAGTCAGTGGAGGCCTCAGGACCTGGAACTCGGGTGGGCGCAGCAGGAACAGGAAAGTGCGCTTCTTTTTTCTAGAATCCAGTTGAATGCCTGTGGGAAGGAGAAACCGGGATTTCTGGGCCATTGACTTCTGAACTCAGAAGCAGTACAACTTAAAAGATCTCCATATGTAGCTTACGGATGAGGGAATGCAAGATTGTCCAGAAATGAAACCAACTGAACCTATGGTCAAGCGTAGCAGTACAAGTTTCCAACAGTGGGGTAGCCTATTTTGAAACCAAGGCCCTGAGAATGAAATAAAATGTAAAAACTCAAGGTGGTCCTAATTCAGCAACTTGTCGCTTTTTAAAAAATGTGTCTTAATTTGAACTATTTCATGTCAAAAAGGAAGCATGATTATGCGCTTCGTGGCCAGTAATCTCTTGTGGAGGGTGGCCATTAAGCATGAACATGTGTCCACCGGTTTGCTTGAAGCCTTTCGTGACTGGTGGGCATCGCAAGGAAGTCACTGCATCATAGACCCTTCCTGCACAATACAGTTTTAGGTGGGTCAACAAAACATATCTGTGGCACGCTCCCAAGAGAATGATTGGTGGCGTCCAGGAAACCAGCATCACCCTCACTGGCCCATCAAAAGTAGGGATTCTCTTCTGGAGAATTGGGGATCTTGTTTGTAATGTTAATAGAGGTGTTGAGATAGTGGCTGTGGAAAGATATATGAAGGACAAGACACCTGGGGCAAATTGCATACTTCTTAACCAGCGAAAGTGGTCATGGTGGAGGTCTTAAATCCAGAATTCCTTAAACTGGGAATAACTAAATTGCATATATATCACTTCCACTATCACGATGGATAAAAGTATTACAATGTGATCTTGAAAACAGGTTACATGCCTAGTGTCTGTTAGTCTGAAGACTTGTGAATTATACTGGGATTTCATTTCATTTCGAATAACCAAACTTTTGGGGCCTTAAAACCCAAAGGGGATAAGACAGTCGGTACGGTACGTGGCTGGTTGACATTCTAAATCTGGTAGATTTTAGATTTTTTTGTGGAAGGGGGGAGAAGAAAATCACATTTTGGGTCGTCCTTTTTTTAAGAACACCTCTGAAGAATCACATTTTCTGAGAAACAGTTCATCTGGAAATGAAAATGAACATTTTAGTTTGAATATCAATATGGGTGGCTGAATAGTCAGTGTTTCACACAGCTAACCTCCAGTTTCTAGATTGGGGCCAAATCGTTTATACAAACCTGTTCAGGATTCTTAATCGTGCTCACTGGCCTTCCTATTAAATGAAGGATAAGAACATAAGAAATAGAAGCAGGAGTCGGCCATTTGGCCCCTCAAGCCTGCTCCGCCATTTAATATGATCATGGCAGATCCGATCATGGACTCAGCTCCACTTCCCTGCCTGCTCCCCATGATGGAGTATCATTGACATCCAGGGGCTGTTCAAATTGTCTTGTTCCCTCACAACTGCAGGAGATTAACGGTGGTGGTGGTGGTGGTGGGGGGGCGGGGGGCGGAAAGATGCTTTCTCTTTAAAACCACTTAACTGAATTGTCTCTTATTCAACAGGAAGTACAAGGAATATGCTCCACTGCAGCAGGACCCCTCGAGGATTCATTCCGAGTGGATCCCAGACAGAGCTGCTGTGAACATTTTCCTGAGAAATATGTTCAAGCGACAGCACAGTAGAGTCAGTGAGGACAGCCCTCTGCTGCATGGCTGTGTCGTCTGAGGCATTTCACATGGATTATGAAAGTGGATTCATGTTACTAATAAAATGTAACCAACCCTAATTGCATATGTGGACTTTTTTTTTAAATCAAGAAGGGAAAGGGAGGAAGAAGGAAGAGGGCGACAGATGAATCCTAACACTGCGATGACAATCATATAAATAAGACTTTAAGCTACAAGGCTGCCTATCACCTTCCCATTGCTTGAATCGTGCTAGCGGCAGGTAATCATGGGTCTGTCATGGCTCAGTTGGTAGCACCCTCGTCTCTGAGTCAGAAGGTTGTAGGTTCAAGTCCCACTCCAGGGACTTGAGCACAAAAATCTAGGCTGACACTCCAGTGCAGTGCTGGACTGTCAGAGGTGCTGTCTTTCGGATGAGACGTTAAACCCAGGCCCCGCCTGCTCTCTCAGGTGGATGCAACAGATCCTGTGGCACTATTTTGAAGAAGAGCAGGGGAGTTATCCTCAGTGTCCTGGCCAATATTTATCCCTCAATGAACAAAACGAAAAAGAGATTATCTGGTCATGATGTCATTGCTGTTTGTGGGAGCTTGCTGTGCGCAAATTGGTTGCTGCATTTTCAGCTGTAAAGTGCTTTGGGGCATCCTGAGGTTGTGAACGGCGCTATAAAATGTATTTCTTTTTTATAGTCTTCCCATCTAATGGAGATGGGGATGGGGATATAGAAAGAAACTGGAAGTAAGAACAGGCATTGAGCACTTCTGGTCAGCTGCCATTGCCACAATTGGCCTCTTGTGCCTCAACTGCTAGCCTGACTGTTTCACTCGTGTACTGTACATTGCTGCTAGTCATTTCACTTCTCACGCTCTGATCATTTGCATTCTGAGAAGCCAATGTACAATTGGTCCAAATTGACTAATAAAAAACATTAATACCCTGGCCTTAATTCAACAGAAGCTATTTTCCTGCCTGACTCTTCACATTATTAGAAAGCCTTTATTCTGTACATTTGGTCTGGATTTGAATCCATTTGCCAAGGTGAAAGGACATGCTGCATTAACTGGTACAAATGGGCACGCAATATTTACCACCAACTTTCTGCAATCCCTATTGAACCATCAACTCGTGTTTCATCTGGATAACTGCTCAGATATAACTCTAAAGCTACCAATTACATTAGAACATAAGAATTAGGAGCAGGAGTCGGCCATACGCCCCCTCGAGCCTGCTCCGCCATTCAATAAGATCATGGCTGATCTGACCTTGGCCTCAACTCCACTTTCCTGCCTGTTCCACATACACCTTGACTCTCCTATAGCTTAAAAAATCTGTCTATCTCAGCCATGAATCTATTCAATGACCCAGCCTCCACAGCCTTTTGGGGTAGAGAATTCCAAAGATTCACGACCCTCTAAGAGAAGAAATTCCTCCTCATCTCCGTCTTAAATGGGTGGCCCCTTATCCTGAGGCTATGCTCCCCTAGTTCTAGATTCCCCCACGGGGAGGGGGGAAACATCCTCTCGGCATTTACCCTGTCAAGCTCCCTCAGAATCTTATGTTTCAATAAGATCACCTCTTATTCTTCTAAACTCCAATGAGTACAGGCCCAATCTGCTCAATCTTTCTTCATAAGACAACCCCCTTCATCCTTGTGATAATCTAACACAATTTCCAATGCTAAAAGGAAACAAAATTAAAATCAGTCAGAACACACACAGAACACTTGTCACCAGTCTTCTCATTTCTGCAATTAAAAAACTTGTAACTTTATCAAATTTCCCTTATGCTCTACTTACTTTTTATGACTATCTAATCATCTTCAACTGGTAAACACTATTGGTTAAACTATGCTCACTTCTTCGTCTTGAGGCTTCGAAGAATTAAACGATTCCAGAGCTAACAATTTGTTAAGGAATGTAATAACGTTTCGGCACCAAAACACGAAGCATGAGTAAGTTCAAGGTAGATGGTGAAATAAATCCCAGCTTGGTAGCATTCTTGCTTCTGAGTTTAGAAGGTCATGGGTTCAAGTCCCGCTCGAGGAGTGGAGCACAAAATCTAGACTGGCACTTCAGGAAGTGCTGTCTTTCAGATGTGATGTTAATCTGAGGCTGTATTCATCTATTCAAGTCAATGTAAAAAAATACCATGGCACTATTCGGACTGTGCCCAACATTTATCCCCTCAACCAACACTATCAACAATCAGATTAACTGATCTCATTTGGTGTTTGTGTGGGACCTTGCTGTGCGCAAATTGGCTGCTGCATTTACCGACAAAACAGTGACTGCACTTCAAAAGTCATTGATTGGCTGTGAAGCGTTTTGGGATGTCCTGAGGATGTGAAAGGCACTATATAAATGCAAGTTAATTCTTATGGTGTGAGAAGTTTACGGTGTCCTCGCTGTATATCTGTCCTTGAAGGACACCCTCCTTGATAAAATGCAACATCTCCACCGACACCTGGGAGTCCCTGGCCAAAGACCTCCGTAAGTGGAGGAAGAGCATCCGGGAGGGCGTTTAGCACCTCAAGTCTCGTTCCCGAGAGCATGCAGAAATCAAGCGCAGGCAGCGGAAGGAGCGTGCGTCAAACCAGACTCCCCACCCACCCTTTCCTTCAACGACTATCTGTCCCACCTGTGATAGAGACTCTAATTCCCGTATTGGACTGTACAGTCACCTGAGAACTCACTTTTAGAGTGGAAGCAAGTCTTCCTTGATTTCGAGGGACTGCCTATGATGATGATGTATATCTGTATGTATTTGAAAGCGGCAAATGATCTTTTGAATAGAAGGATCAAAAAATAAATAGATGCTGAGCACATTATAGGCGCTGCAAATAATAAGCGAATAAGCTTACTTTGAGGACGGTATTAGATACAGAAGTCACTGGTGATTATTAATTGACTGATCAACATGGTACGCAAAACCATGGTTTCCCCTGCGTGACTCTCAACAGAACTTCCCAATTGGCTTATCTGAGAATGCACAATGTGGCCTCTGTACAATGCAACAGTGACTACACTTCAAAAGTGCTTCATTGGCTGTGAAGCGCTTTGGGAGGTCCTGAGAACATGAAAAGGCGCTATATAAATGCAAGTCTTTCTTTTCTTTTCTCCCCTCCCTTTTTTGGCTTAGAATCACTACTTCCTGCCGCCTTCAGTCACAAAATGTGCGACATAGGGGCAGATGCTTGATTTGCTTGTTCAGGGAAGAGAGGTAACGAGCAGTTTTAGCAACGACTGTAAGTTTGAATCTTTCACTGTAATGTGACCACTATACCAAATGACGATTAGGAGCACATGGAAGTTACAGTGGGATATCGGTCAAATTTCGTGGAAATTCTACTTCCAGTCTATGTACATAATTATGAAATTGAGACCATCTGATGTATACAGATAATTAGTTGCCACAGGTATACATGTTCCAATCATATGCTTTCACGTGCTGTTACACATGTGCCATTTTCTTCCACTCCAACGTCTTGCCCTTCCCTATCTCTGTAACCTCCTCCAGCCTGACAACCCTCCGAGATCTCTGCGCTCCTCCAATTCTGGCCTCTTGAGCATCCCGGATTTTCATCGCTCCACCATCAGTGGCCGTGCCTTCAGCTGCCCAGGCCCTGAGCTCTGGAACTCCCTGCTTAAACCTCTCTTTCCTCCGTTCAGATGCTCCTTAAAACCTACCTCTTTGACCTAGCTTGTGATCATCGGCCCTAATTTCTCCTTATGTGGCTCAGTGTCAAATTTTGTTTTATAACACTCCTGTGAAGCACCTTGGGATGTTTTACCCCGTTAAAGGCGCTATATAAATACAATTTGTTGTTGTAATACAACACGTTTAAAATGTCAGTAATTCTATAAACTGGGGTTTGGGATCTGTGCAACCAAATAACTAAAGATAGTGAGGATGTAATGGGGGAGAAATTCAGTTGTGCCTCTGTTGCAGCATTAATCCAGGCAGAGCGCTACGTTTAGCACCTTGAAAAAGTTTGCGCCTCCCGCCCAGAAATTCATCAGAATCGGTCAAAGAGCTGACATGGGCGATAAATCACCCGGTGCAGCTGGGGGGGGGGGGGGGTGCAATCACAAAAGTTTGGTTGGTACATTGTGCAGACACACTGCGCATGCGCGGAACTCCGAATGAGAGGGGTTGAAGGATGAGGAGGAGCTGAGGGATGAGGTGAGGTTGAGGGATGAGGTGAGGTTGAGGGATGAGGAGGAGTTGAGGGATGAGGTGGGGTTGAGTGATGAGGTGGGGTTGAGGGATGAGGTGAGGTTGAGGTGAGGTTGAGGGATGAGGTGAGGTTGAGGGATGAGGAGGAGTTGAGGGATGAGGTGAGGTTGAGGGATGAGGTGAGGTTGAGGGATGAGGAGGAGTTGAGGGATGAGGTGAGGTTGAGGGATAAGGAGGAGTTGAGGGATGAGGTGAGGTTGAGGGATGAGGAGGAGCTGAGGGATGAGGAGGAGCTGAGGGATGAGGTGAGGTTGAAGGATGAGGTGGGGTTGAGGGATGAGGAGGAGTTGAGGGATGAGGTGAGGTTGAGGGATGAGGAGGAGCTGAGGGATGAGGAGGAGCTGAGGGATGAGGTGAGGTTGAAGGATGAGGTGGGGTTGAGGGATGAGGAGGAGTTGAGGGATGAGGTGAGGTTGAGGGATGAGGAGGAGCTGAGGGATGAGGAGGAGCTGAGGGATGAGGTGAGGTTGAAGGATGAGGTGGGGTTGAGGGATGAGGAGGAGTTGAGGGATGAGGTGAGGTTGAGGGATGAGGAGGAGCTGAGGGATGAGGAGGAGCTGAGGGATGAGGTGAGGTTGAAGGATGAGGTGGGGTTGAGGTGAGATCCTGGGAAAAGCCGAGTGTTAAAGGCGCGGCATAGTAATGCACCCATTAAAGTTTTCAAAATCACTTGTTTTCAACCTGTGCTGTTATGTCTGTCTGTATGTCAAACTGGGAGGTTTGCACACCGTGCTGTGTGTAAATATTGCACTAACTGTGACCTCCGAGGGAAGCGCTTCTTCATCCCTTCAAGTAGCCGCCAGTTAAGGACTCTGCAAGCCTGCACCCACTGTTTTTCCAGACGTTGTTATTGGCGAGAGCTCAATGAGGCGGCCGCACTGAATTTACCGACCGGGATGCAAGCGTGGGCGTTGCACTAGGAATACGTCATGATCGGAGCGATCGTCAGCAGCCGGGCGCTAATGGTTTGCACCCCCGGTGAGCCTCAAATTAATTTTCTGGCCGTTAACTGGGGTGTTAGACAACCGAAAATCCAGCAATTCAGTCCTCACTGACCTTGCATCTGAAACAGCTCACAAACACAAATATCAAATACAGTATCATACATGGAGGATCTGTGTGAGACTGTTTTCTCTAAAGAGGTCAAGAATTCCTTAACTTGAGCACTGTAATTCAAACCCTCCTCTGCCTCAACACTTGATTATCTGATCCCTTAATAGCTTGCACTCAGAGCTCCCCAAATGGCAAGCGAATGTAAGTCACTCTGGTACTAAGACCAGTCCTGCTTACTATCCAATAACGCTTGCTGGTAAGTGCATATGTTGACACTGGATTATGACAGGATTGGACTTGGCTGTAATATATTCTCTGTGATCCAATAGCTTGTTGTCACTCAAGCCTGGATTTTCCGATCCGTGTTAAAGTAACGGTGATTGGAAAATCTAGGCTTCATTGCGAGTCCCACATCTTAAGTATGGTCAGTTTGGTGATGGGTTGAAGGGCTGAGGTGCCTGTGAACCTAGAAAGAGTTCTCACCTTTAGGGGAGGAGGGCAGAATTTTTTTTTTAAACACGTGCACTCCCTGCAGCTGCAAGTTCACCACTTACTGTTTCTGTGCAATCTTTGTCCTGTGGTGGAACACACATGGGCCTTTCATGGCTTATGCCACTGTTCACACCAATGATTCTTCCTGAAAATGACAGATTCTAGTCACAAATTAAATAACCTGATGTTTGGGAATCTCTCCCCATTATAATAGAAGACAAATACCCGTGGGAGAGTCAATTCTTCCAAATACCTAATTGTGTTTTATGAAGTAAAATCGTCTTTTTGTTTTCTTTTTACTGCCGTTTACAGATATCCATTTCTCTTCTTTCTTCCCCTTCCAGCCTTCCTTGCGCTTTATTTTGTACTCCCAAAGTATCCATTTTATATATCTATTTCTAGATTAAATATGTATTTAATATTTTGTCCCATACAAGAAACTTCAACCTGTAAATTGTCAAAGTTGCAATAAAGTTGCTCGTTGAAACATAGAAGATTCTGAGGGAGATTGACAGGGTAGTTGCTGGGAGGATGTTTCCCCTGGCTGGGGAGTTTAGAACCAGGGGGCAGTGTCAGGATACGGGGTCAGCCATTTAGGACTGAGATGAGGAGGAATTTCTTCACTCAGAGGGTGGTGAATCTTTGGAATTCTCTACCCCAGAGGGCTGTGGATGCTGAATTGTTGAGTATATTCAAGGCTGAGATCGATAGATTTTTGGATATTAAGGGAACCGAGGGATATGGGGATCGGGCGGGAAAGTGGAGTTAAGGTAAAAGATCAGCCATGATCTTATTGAATGGCGGAGTAGGCTCGAGGGGCCATATGGCCTACTCCTGCTCCTCATCATCATCATAGGCAGTCCCTCGGAATCGAGGAAGACTTGCTTCCACTCTTAAAATGAGTGAACAGTCCAATATGAGAACCACAGTCCCTGTCACAGGTGGGACAGATAGTCGTTGAGGGAAAGGGTGGGTGGGACAGGTTTGCCGCACGCTCTTTCCGCTGTCTGCACTTGATTTCTGCATGATCAGCCATGATCTTATTAAATGGCGGAGTAGGCTTGAGGGGCCATACGGCCTACTCCTGCTCCTAGTTCTTATATGAATGGTTGTTTCTAAAGATTGATATTTTGTATTATTTCATTACTTATGAAATATGCCACCGCTTAAATGCACTATGAAATGCAACTGTAGGATTTGGCTCACATCTAATGAAAGGCTTTCATTGTGCCATCAAGAGAAGGTGCTAAATGGACACCTGTTGCTTTTACACTGGCAGCCAAGGAAAATTGGAGGCTATGTTACCCAGGGATGTCCTCATGCACCTCCTAGTGGCAAAAACAAGGACAGCACAAGTAGAATCCTGTGTACATGTAACCTGGCAATCTACTCTGGGAATGGTATAATATGAGGAGATGAAGTTGGAGTTGAATTATTTAAAAATTAGAGAAAAAAATAAAAGATTTGATCATCATTTGTTGTCCTTTACTTAAGAACTGACCTTTTCTGTGACAGCCCTAAAAGTGTCAGATCTAGTTTTGAGAGAGAACAGAATGGATTTTCTAAACAATTGCCTGAACACATCTTTATTAGGACTGAAATAGGACTTTTCATTCGTTACATTTAAAGTTAGCGCGAGAAACTGGGAGCGTGTTTCAAGTCTTAAGGAGAAACAGTGCAACCGACATAGCCTATAATGACATTTTACATAAAATGTCTATTATATTGGCTCAGTGTGTCAACTTGGCTCAGTTGGTCAGCTTTTTCCTCTAAATCAGAAAGGTTGTGGGTTCAAGCCTCACGCCAGTATTTGAGCACATACTCTAGCCTGACACTCATCTCATTTGTTGTTTGTGGGATCTTGCTGTGTGCAAATTGACCGACTGGATTTCAAAAGGATGTGCTTTGGAATGTCTCAGGGATGTGATATGGTGCAATATAAATGTAAATTCTTTCTTTATATCTTTTTCCTATGAAATGTTAAGACAGACCAATATAGTGTGTGACTTTAAAGTTGACTTATAAGTAAAATATGCTAATCAGAAGTTCGTACCTAAAATCTACAAAATTTGAATTTTCCTACCTAAATCTTGCTCCTCTCTCTCATCTATCATGTACATACCAGGGAACAGGGCTTAAACATAAGAACATAAGAAATAGGAACAGGAGTAGGCCATACGGCCCCTCGAGCCCGCTCCGCCATTCAATAAGATCATGGTTGATCTGATCATGGACTCAGCTCCACTTCCCCGCCCGCTCCCCATAACCCCTTATCCCCTTATCGAGAGGGAGGTCAAAAAAACTCAAATAAAAAAAGCCAAAAATCAGATGTCCCATTCAAGCTGCATGGACAGGTCACTTAACTAATCCAAATTTCATGGCAACTTGTTTGAAAACTGAGGGAACTTTAATTGTGATCAGCAGAGCAGAGCAACAGGCAATACTGGGACACCAGCAACATAATTGTTTCGAAACCTCAGGCATTCTGCATGTGGCAAATTTCTCCAAAACATCAATAATACAAACCTGATGGGAGGCTTCACATTCATGGTCATGTTTGATATTTCCAAATCATTCTCCAGGTTTATCTGCAATTCCAAATCTAAGGCAGCCAACTGCATCTATAGTAGAACTGTGTGTTCCTAGAAGCCGAGGACCTGTGAATGTACAAAAGTAGGGAGAAATAAATATTTTAGCGTTTAGTTTAAATTTAGAAATTCTCCAAATGGCCTATTCAAAACGTGACTATCTAGCCCAGAGCTGGACAGATGGCAACCCATTGGGAAATAACAATATAAAAAACAAATAATAAGCAACCACTAAAGGGTAGTCTTGAAAGAAATACAGACTTGTATTTATATGGTGCTGTTCACAACCTCAGAATGTGCTTTACAGCCAATGAAATGCTTTTGAAGCGTAATCACTGTTGTAATGTCGGAAACGTGGCAGCCAATTTACAGACTTTTTTTTTAAGGTGTTGGTTGATGTCATGTATGTATGCATGGTTTTACTAGCCACCAGGTGGCGCCACTGTCGGAGGTCATTGGGCTGTGCGCACGTGTGTGCGGCCCAGGTATAAAAGGCCAGCCATCATGTAATGTAATCACTTTGGGTCCTAATAAAGTAGAGCCAGGTTTGTACCTGTTCGGAGTTTACAGTATTCAGTCTATTAAGTTATTGCATACACAATAGTTGAGGGATAGATATTGACCAGGACACCAGGGATAACTCCCCTGGCATGTTGGCCTTAATAGCGAGGGGATTTGAGTGCAGGGGCAGGGAGGTGTTGCTACAGTTGTACAGGGCCTTGGTGAGGCCACATCTGGAGTATTGTGTACAGTTTTGGTCTCCTAACCTGAGGAAGGACATTCTTGTTATTGAGGGAGTGCAGCGAAGGTTCACCAGACTGATTCCCGGGATGGCAGGACTGACCTATCAAGAAAGACTAAATCAACTGGGCTTGTATTCACTGGAGTTCAGAAGAATGAGAGGGGACCTTATAGAAACATTTAAAATTCTGATGGGTTTAGACAGGTTAGATGCAGGAAGAATGTTCACCATGTTGGGGAAGTCCAGAACCAGGGGTCACAGTCTAAGGATAAGGGGTAAGCCATTTAGGACCGAGATGAGGAGAAACTTCTTCACCCAGAGAGTGGTGAACCTGTGGAATTCTCTGCCACAGAAAGTTGTTGAGGCCAATTCACTAAATATATTCAAAAAGGAGTTAGATGTAGTCCTTACAACTAAGGGGATCAAGGGTATGGCAAGAAAGCAGGAATGGGGTACTGAAGTTGCATGTTCAGCCATGAACTCATTGAATGGCGGTGCAGGCTAGAAGGGCTGAATGGCCTACTCCTGCACCTATTTTCTATGTTTCTATGCTCTTCTTCGAATAGTGCTGTGGGATCTTTCACATCCACCCGAGAGGGCAGACATGGTTTAACATCTCCTCTGGAAGATGGCACCTCCAAAAGTGTAGCACTCATTCAGTGTCAGCCTGGATTTTGTGCTCAAGTCTCTCGAGTGGTGCTTGAATGCACAACCTCAGAGGCCAGAATGCTACCAACTGAGCCAAGACCGACACCTGAAGCTCTGAACCTTTGTTTAAGAAGAGTCATTAACCAGAAGACACAGATTTAAGGTGATCGGCAAAAGAACCAGAGGTAACATTTTTTTTTAATACAGCAAGTTGTAATCTGGAATGCACTGCCAGAAAAGGCGGTGGAAGCAGATTCAATCGTAACTTTCAAAAGGGAAAACATTTACAGGGCTATGGGGAAAGAGTAGGGGAGTAGGACTAATTGGATAGCTGTATTGAAGAACTGGCACAGGCACAATGGGCCGAATGGCCTCCTTCGGTGCTGTATCATTCTATGAAGTAATCTCATATTTGATATTTCTGAATAATAAAAGCAGATACACAACAAAACAGTATGTTCACAGTTTAAAGGGACTAAATAAAGGCTCCCAAAGTCAGTCTGAATTCATTCTGAGGCACAAAATGTAATATTTCCAAGTTTGCTGACGACACAAAACTAGGTGGGATTGTGAGTTGTGAGGAGGATGCAAAGACGCTGCAAGCGATTTAGATAGGTTGAGTGAGTGGGCAAACACATGGCAGATGCAGTAAAAGGTGGATAAATATGAAGTTATCCACTTTGGTAGGAAAAACAAGGACAAAGTATTATTTAAATGGTGATGGCTTGGGAAGTGTCGATGTACAGAGGGACCTGGGTGTCCTTGTGCACCAGTCATTGAAAACAAACATGCAGATGCAGCAAACAGTTAGGAAGACAAATGGTATGTTGGCCTTCATTGCAAGAGGATTTGAGTACAGGAGCAAGGATGTCTTACTACAGTTATACAGGACCTTGGTGAGACCACACCTGGAATATTGTGTGCAGTTTTGGTCTCCTTACCTAAGAAAGGATATACTTGCCATTGAGGGAGTGTAGCGAAGGTTCACCAGACTGATTCCTGGGTTGACAGGACTGTCGTATGAGGAGAGATTGGGTCGACTAGGCCTGTATTCACGAGAGTTTAGATGAATGAGAGGGGATCTCATTGAAACGTATAAAATTCTGACTGGGTTGGATAGACCGAATGCGGGGAGGATGTTTCCCCGGGCTGGGAAGTCTAGAACAAGGGGTCACAGTCTCAGGATACGGGTTGGAAATTTAGGACCGAGATGAGGAGAAATCTCTTCACTCAGAGGGTGGTGAACCTGTGGAATTCTCTACCACAGAAGGCTGTGGAGGCCAAGTCACTGAATATATTTAAGAGCAAGATAGATAGATTTCTAGAAACAAAAGGGATATGGGGAAAAAGCAGGAATTATGGTGTTGAGATAGAGGGTCAGCCATGATCATATTGAATGGTGGTGCAGGCTCGAAGGGCCGAATGGCCGACTACTGAAACATTCGCTCCATCCGGAGGGGAAAGTTTGTGACCCGGAAATGATACATTGTGGCACGATATTTTTTTGGGGGGGGTATATTTTAATAACTGTATAAAATATAAACTACTGAAAATGGCTGTGAGCAGATGAACATGCGTAGAATAAAAAGAGATTACTTTAAAAAAATTGCAGCAACTCTGGTGGCGTGACCCGGAAATGTTTGTGGGCCGCAACTTGCGGTGACTTGGGGCCTACAAGCGGTGGCCGGAGCTGGGCGCGGAGTCCATGAGTTGAGCTGCCAGGTTTGGGGAAGCGGGTACGTTTGATGCATTGTGCTCGTGACGGACGGCGGCGGCGGCAAATCTGGGTAGAGTTTTATTGTATCTTTCAGTAACTTTCAGGGTCCGTATCCGCTTCCAATATCGCCCAGTGAGCGACTGCAACTGGGTCTCTGCCCTGTGGGGTGTTTACAAGTCGTACACAAGGATGTTCCAGGGCCTGAAGGGTTTGGGGTTTATTGTGAGACTCCATATTGAATTTGTTGGAGGTACATTTTATTTTTGTAAATTATATGTACAGTTGTAAACATTTGTATACTTTCTTTTCCAATTCCTGCTCTTTCGACACCCCCTTCCCACAAGGCAGAGTCCTGCTGTGTTGCAGCGTTATATAGGCAACTTCTGCAACTGTGGTCGTTTTTCATGTGTCAGCCGAAGTTCTGTGCTGTGCTATTTGACTGAGAGTGTCATCACAGTCAAGCCTGATCCTGCCCTCTCTTAATGTCTGCACACATGCAGTTTCCAGAGGAGATCACTTGATGGTCATTGAGATTGGGAACCTGGTTGATTTTTCAACCCCCAACCCAGTCCAGAAATATTCTCAATTCTGGTACCGCACCACCGACCTGAGATCACAAGCGGAACCTTTCTGCTTTCTGGCTCAGTGTCACAGCAACTTGTGTATTTACCCATGGGCCACCCTGGTAAAATTACAGCTTGATTCTGTTGCTCTCTGCTATAAATGATTGGGCTGAATGAGTTAACCTGAATGTTTCGTGTTGCCCTTTCAGCAATAGTTTACAATTTTTTGGCTGAGTTTAAAGGTCTGTGTCGCCTTGTATTTGGAATAACTGATGCTGTTTGAATCACTACAGTTTTAATAGTGATGTCTTTGTCGTGATCTAGGCAGCAGTTCAATACAAGTTCGTGCATAAAATAGAAAATTTGTTTGTGTCAAAAATTCTGCAATTATGTTCTCTTGTTCAGATGTTTTTCTGGGAGCAAGATGTGATCACGGGGCTTCAATGATGCTACATTTAACCAGGATCTTATATTATAACCAGGATCTTACATTAACAGACCAGAGTGTCTCCCATTGGATTTCCACATGTCCCACACCACCCAAATAGCCCGAACCAAAGTCGCAAACAGCATTCTCTGCAATGACTTTATGATTGTGGGGCATTATCCTTTGTTGTCCTCCTCAACTTCTCTGCAGCCTTTGAGACAGTCGACCAAACTATCCTCCTCCAACAGCTCTCCGTTGTCCAGCTCGGTGGGACTGCCCTCTCTTGGTTCCGCTCTTGCCTATCTGATCAGAGCCAGAGCATCTGCAGCAATGGCCTCTCTTCCAGCCCTCGCACCATTACCTCCAAGTCCAGCAAGGATTTATCCTTGGTCTCCTCTTCCTCATGGGGGTCATCTTCCACATTACACTGACCATACCTAGGTCTACCTCTCCATCACCTCTCTTGATCCATCTACTGTCTCTGTTGTCAGGTTGCCATAGTGGATTGTCGGGGTGCAGTACAACTCTAGAGTCAGGTTAAAGGTCATGGATGGTCCCGTGCATACTGAGGTATAAGGTGGCTTCCAGCACGTGGTCACACACTGCTTGCAGGTTGCACTTGATGCTGTAAAACTCCAATCCCTTGCAAAGTGCTAGGCACTTCTGGACAATTGTGCCTCTTGGGGAATTTTCTCAACTTTTCAACATTGTTAAAATGAAGACTCCTGGTCACTGTTCTAATATTAAAAATGAGATGCCTAGTGGGGAGGAGCTCTGCGGAGGTATCTTAAGCATAGCTACACAGAGCATCTTGCCAGATTTAGTGTAGTGCAGAGCACAGCTAACAGTATAACTCCAGTCTGCTGACTGGTATCTGTAGCGTAGCTGCTGTATAAAATGTAGGAAACAGGTGTAAAGTGCTGTATATAATGGAGGTTATTTTAGTTGGATGTTTGAAAAGGTATTCGTAGAACAAAAGAGTTGAGTCAGGCAGAACTCCAAAATGGAAGGGAAAGCAAAGGAATGTGAACTTGCTGGAGACATTGATTTCAAGTTTTCTTTGTTGAATTTGTTTTACAGATCTACAAACTCTTGATCAATAAGACAATTTTGAACAGAAAGCTTCATACTGTGACCGATCGTATCACGCTGCCAAGGATGATGAATAATTCTGTTTTGGTTGGTCAGAATTGCTCTCTTCTGGAGGGCAGAAGTTTAGATAAAGGTATTGTATGCTCTGGTGCTGGGGTGGTGGGGGGGGAACTGTTTGATGTAGCTCAGGGGTGTCCAAACAATGGCCCCAGGGCCTACATTCAACCCCTGATCCCTGGTAATCTGGTCCATTGCTTCTAAATCCTTATCCTGCTGGTTTGCCCTGTTAGAATTTTGTGGACCTGGAGATTTGGAAAGGGCTGGTTTTAGCACTGGTGGATAAATCTTAAATCAGAACACCAAGATCTGTTGGTATTAACAATGTAAGATCTCTGCAAATTAATGGGAACCTGGATTCAAACTTTATACTTGGCCCCGAAACTCCATGCACACTGAAGTGGTTAATTAAGACAAAAATGCTTGGATGCCCCTGATGTTATAGCCGTTGCCATTTTGGTCATTACAACTTTCGTTCAGTGGTCCATGATCCATTTAATGCTGCTAGCCACGTAGATTGAGCATATAGAATCATAGAATGATACAGCACAGAAGGAGGCCACTCGGCCCATTGTGCTTGTTCCAGCTCTTGGAGCTATCCAATTAATACCACTCCCTTACTCTTTCCCCCTGGGCCTGTAATTTTTTTCTCCAAGTATTTATCCAATTCTCTCTTGAAAGTTACTACAGTATAGAATCTGCTTCCACCACCCTTTCAGGCAGTGCATTCCAGATCGCAACAACTCGCTGCGTTTAAAAAAAAAAAAGAAGTTTCCTCGTGTCATCTGTGGTTCTTTTGTCAATCATCTTTAAATCTGTGTTCTCTGGTTACTGCCCCTTCTGCCAATGGGAACAGTTTCTCTCTACTGTATTTTGAACACCTCTATCAAATCTCTTAACCTTTTCTGCTCTAAGGAGAACAATCCCAGCTTCTCCAGTCTCTCCACATAACTGAAGTCCCTCATCCCTGGTATAATTCTAGTAAATCTCTTCTGCACCCTCTCCAAGGCAGGGAAAAGTACGTCTCTTGCCACCCCCAGCTCCACTATGATTGCAATAATTGATATGAGTGAGCTGCCAGGATATAGCAAATTAAGCGATTAAGTGACAATCTAAACTGAGAGTGAATCTCACCCTTGTGTGCTATTGAAGACCAACAAATAGGTTCTTGTGTGCATTATTGAAGATTGCATTTATATAGTATCTTTCATGATCACCGGTCGTCCCTTACAGGGCTTGACAGGGTAGATGCAGAAAGGATGTTTCCACTGGCTGGGGAGTCTAGAACCAGGGGTCACAGTCTCAGAATGTTGGCCATTTAGGACTGAGATGAGGAGAAATTTGTTTGCTCAGAGGGTGGTGAATCTTTGGAATTCTCTACCCAGAGGGCTGTGGAGGCTCAGTCTTTGAGTATATTCAAGACCGAGATGGTAGATTTTTGGATAATAAGGGAATCAAGGGATATGGGGATAGTGCAGGAAAGTGGAGTTGAGGTAGACGATCAGCCATGATTTCATTGAATGACGGAGCAGGCTTGAAGGGGTCAAATGTCCAACTCCTGCTCCTATTTCTTGTGTTCTTCCTATGTTCTTATGTCCCAAAGCATTTTATAGCCAATGAAGTACTTTTTTGTTTGTACTGGAGTCACTGTTGTAATGTAGGAAATGCAGCAGCCAATTTGCACACAGCAAGATCCCACAAACAGCAATGTGGCGATGACCAGATAATCTGTTTTAGTGATGTTGATTGGGGGATAAACATTGGCCAGGACACCTGCTCTACCCCAGCAATGGTCAGCTTTCAGGAGATGAGGAGGGGAAAGGAGGGGTGGGGGGTGGGGGGTGGGGTGGTGAGAGGTTTGGCAAAACAAACCTGTTGTAATTGGAAGGCTAAAGTCGCTCCAGTTAACAGGCTTGAATACAATAAGTGTAAATCGATAGTGTGTACTTCAGAGCAATACAGAAGTCATGTCGAGTCACAGCATTAAACTGAGTCTTTTCTGGAATCTGGTTGCCGAGCTGTATATTGGACCACGTGGTAAAGCTCGTCTGTGTTTAAATGAAATAATAAGCAACGCTTTCTCCTTTTTTTGAAGCTGAGCAGCAGTGTACACTGGGTACTATTGGGACAAGGCTTATGTCGACTGGGCCTGTGGGGAGATCTGATGGGGACCAGTCCCCCTCGGCGCTGAAACGCACCGCAACTCAAGCCTTCAGCCTACTTCCCAAACGCAGGAGCTCCTCCAGGTAACGCAGGGGTGCAAATGCTCTGCCTCTTCAGCTAGCCCACGGGTTCTTGTTTATATTACAGTGCCACTTCTTCTTGAAACGGTTCTACATTATGTATTGCTGCTGGCCCCCCCCCCCCCCCCCCCACCCGATGCTCTGAATTCTATCTACGCTGTGGGGTGGAGTTCTAAGTACTGCCGCTGGCGAAGAAACGAGATTGTGCACACATGGTTGCTTCCAAGTTGCAATTGACGTGTGGCAACAAACAGCAGCTAGAAGCGGCAGTGATGGCCTTTTCTGCTTGCCTTCAGTTCCACTTCGCCTCCCAAAGGCAGGTAAGTGAATCCACCTCTGGAGATGGTGTGTGCACCTAGTGAGCTGTGCGCAACACTATAGAAGTGCCCGCGACAAGAGCATTTGCCAGGAAGACCGTTTCCTATTATAAATGGAGTATGGAACTCAGATCCATAATGTACCAGCGAGCCTCCACAGGTAGATACGATGGTAAGTACTGCAGGGAATCGAATACAGCCAGGGTGATCTCCTGGACTAGTTTCGATCGCCTGGATAGGTCGGAGAGGAATTTTCCCAGATTTTTTTTCCCATGGGTTTTTATCTGGTTTTTGCCTCTCCCAGGAGATCACATGGCTCCGGTTGGGGTGAAGTGTAGAATGTTTCGGTGTAAGGGATGTCGCAGTTGTGTGGAGCAGACTGGTTGGGCTGGGTGCTCTTTGCCTTTCCGCCATTGTTCATTGTTCATAGGTTTATGTGTAACCTTCAGGGCTGCTGACCGAGGGCCGTGCGGTTCTTTGTCGGCCGGCGCGGACACGATAGGCCGGAATGGCCTCCTTCTGCGTTGTAAATTTCTATGTTTCTATGTCCTTTGATGCAGCACTGACAGGGTTCACCTGAACAAAGTCTGCACACTGCAAATGGAGTTGTTTATTGGAGGATTTAACTTAACAAGAATATGTGAAGAGCTTCAAACTCCCGGAAGCTCTGTCTACGCCTGCATTTGAAAGCTTGTTGCTATGTGTTTCTGCCTCTCCCTCCCCCATATTGCCATGCACACTTGGCTGTTGATGGAATGATCTGAAATGAGAGTATGAAACGAGGATCCATAATGTACCAGCGATCAGCCATGATCTTATTGAATGGCGGAGCAGGCTCAAGGGGTCGAATGGCCGACTCCTGCTCCTAATTCTAATGTTGTTCTGAAATTTGTTGCTTTTGTTTTATTTTCTCTCTTGCATCGGCAGTAATTCTACTAACTGGAGCAGCTAGGCCAGGCTTCCTATTCCTACAGTGCCACATTATTCTGTCATTTTCGTTCGCATCACTGACGGACCATTCTTGCATTGTTCATTCTTTCAGATCCATAAAACGCAAGAAATTTGACGATGAGCTAGTTGAAAGCAGCCTGGCTAAATCTTCCACTCGGGCAAAGGGCCCAACGGGGATGGAACCTGGCCGATACTCTGGCAGTGAACCATCGTCTAATGAGAAGAAAAAAGTATGTATTATATACACACCCTTGCCCCCCCTCCCCCCCCTGCCACACACACACACACACACACACACACACACACAACCCCCCCCCCCCCCTTCCACGCGCACGCACACACACACACACCCCTCCCTCCCCCCTCCGCGCGCACACACACACATGCCCCTCCTCCCCACACACACACATGCCCCTCCTCCCCACACACACACACGCACCCCCCCACACACACATGCCCCTCCTCCACACACACACACACACACACATACACACACACACACCCCCCCATACACACACACACACACATTTTAAATGGGCGATCCCTTATTCTGAAATTATGCCATCAAGCCCCCACAGAATCTTTTATGTTTCAATAAGATCAGCTCTCATTCTTCTAAACTCCAATCCATTGAGATTTCCTTTTTAACTTTTATATATCTGTTCCTTATCCACTGAAGTGGCAAGTGTATTCTCTGAAATTTATTATGAAACCTACATGTTAGATGAAAACTTTAATCTGGTAACTAAATAATTTGTGCAGGAATGGATTGTTCAAGCACTGGGCCAGTTGTAGAAGTATCGTGTGCAGGCCACGTGTCTGGTTAGGATTTAATACAGCCCTCTGTTTCTTTTATCAGATATCAAAGTCCACCACAGTGCCATCAGCTCCCAGCAGCATCGCCAAGCGGCTGAAGAAAAGCAAGCAGCCACTTCAAGTCACAAAGGACCTTGGACGATGGAAACCAACAGATGACTTGCTGTTAATAAACGCAGTCTTACAGGTAAAGTGGGAGGAAGGGTGGGGTGTGGGGGAGAGATTCTAGTTTTGTGTAGCCTTTCTCTTCAAACTCTACGTAATGGAAGCCTGTATTATCTGAAATTTGGAACTTTGTTCCGATCCCCCCGCCCCCCCCTAATTATTTTAGTGGGTGTGCAGTCCCTTTAACGGGCTGCGCGGCCCATTCAAAGTTACTTGCAGGATCCCATGGTCCATTCCCTGAATATAACCTCGGGCCTAACTAACCCCCAAAAACAAAAGCAAAACACTGCGGATGCTGGAAATCGGAAATAAAAATGGAAATTGCTGGAAATACTCAGTGGATCAGGCAGCATCTGTGGAGAGAGAAACTGAGGTAACATTTCAGGTCGATGACCCTTCGGGACCGAGCGAATCCTGCTGGACCCTATCCTTTAACTGGAAGCAATTACTCTGTCCACTCCAATGTCAATTCTGCATGCCATAATGTTAATTTAAATAGTTTGAAACCTGGAAGTGCACGTAATACCACACAGACTCATCTTTGCTTTATCTCCTTTTTCCTTATTTTGTATTTTCCCTCTCTCTTTCTCTTTCCCCCCCCCCCCCACACCCCCAGCCCCCAGCCCTTGCCATACACAAATCCCTGGATAAGGCGGCAGTAACTAACTACCAGTACTAATTGAACTGGTTTCTCGGAGATTGGCTCCCAATTTTAGTGCTTTCGTATGTTTTGTAAAACCCTTTTCAGTTCAAGATCTCTTGTCTAAGTTGCCTTTTAATCTATAAAAATGATTGTGCCTACATAACAGTCCAAAAAGTAACTCGCTTTAGATGTTTTGCTAATGTGATACGCTGCTAGATTTTTCTTTAATCAGCTCCGTCTACACCCTACCTCATTCACCTTCCTATATTCCATTGCAACCATCACTTTTTTCAACTGGATGACTGCATTGTTGCATCTTTGCATTTATTTATCTAGGGAGGCAAAAGTGAGTCCAGACAAGCAGAAAATATTCTGAATTTCAGACCATGCCTTTCATACATTCAACTCTATTATAGCACCCGATTCTTGTCACTGGGTGGTGCTACAGTGTTGCTCTCATATTTATAGAGAAGTGCTGAGAAACTGAGAGGAAGAGGTAAAGGGGGAATGGGCCGAATAGAAGTTAAGAAAAGTAGAAGAGGAAGACCAAAGGAAGCAGTGAATCGAGAGGAAGTAAAATCAAATGTTATACCAAAACTGATCTTTTGTAAAGTTAGAATGGATCAGAACAGGAATAAATATGAGCCTCATTATTCATGGACTAAGGTGTATGGCACTTTGTGATGTTGAAGAAGCGCATAGAATCATGGAATAGTGCAGTACAGGAGGCCTTCAGCCCACCGAGTCCGCACCGGCTCTCTCGAAGCTCAATCCAGTTAGTCCCACTCCCCTGCTCTTTCCCCATAGTTCCTTCAAGTATTTATCCAATTTGCTTTTGAAGGCTACGATTGAATCAGGCAATGCATTCCAGATCCTAATCACTCATTGCATAAAATAGTTTTCCCTCTGGTTCTTTTGCCAATCACCTTAAATCTGTACCCTCTGGTTATCGACCCTTCAACCATTGGAAACAGTTTCTCTCTATTTACTCTGTCTAATCCCAGATGTAACTGGGTTAACTTGCAAGGCCTGGTCCAGTTGTTTCTTGCCGGCAGTCCGGTTGCTAGGCAATCATTGTTTCGTTTGGGATTTTCTCCAGTGAGTGAGACGTGTTTAAACAGCAAGTATGTTTTGTTCTGCCCATAAGTTAAACTATAATAGTTACATGATAATTGTGGGTTGAGCACATGGTATAAATCAAAATGATTGCCTCCATTGCAGTCTACTGATTTTGCAGTGAATGACCCCACCAGTTGTTAAAACATTCTTTGAGCTCTGGAGAGGATCAAGGTTCCTGCTCCTGATCACTATTGTGTGACCCTGCCAGAAAATGTTGATGTGGGAGATGAGGTGGTGAGGAGAGAATCCGTCTCGGCTGGGATACCCTATGAATTTGAATAGTGCTGACACTGCCTGGGTTATACACAATGAATGACTACTTGGATGAGGTACTGGCGGGTAGGCCACATCTGGGGAACTATACCCGAGCACAAGTCACCACCTTTAGGAGAGAAGTGATTCATCATCATCATCATCATCATCATAGGCGGTCCCTCGAACGAGGATGACTTGCTTCCACAAGAGTTCACAGATGTTTCAGTGAAGGACCCGATGTTCCAGTCCTGAACTCCAATTGAGGGGGTGGAAGGATGCCTGTGCGTTGATTTTTTTTTTTTAATGTGTTGTGACCGTTGCACATCAGCCACCACACGGGCTTGACGGAGGCAAGGGTTGACCAGGATGACTGGAGACCTGCTCTGCTGTACGGACCGAGTGCACACACATATCGCTGTGTGGGCAGGCCCGTGCTGCACCTGGCCCTCGGCTCTTCTGGGCCCCGTACCCTC
The DNA here is from genome assembly GCF_044704955.1 of Pristiophorus japonicus. Lineage (NCBI taxonomy): Eukaryota > Metazoa > Chordata > Chondrichthyes > Pristiophoridae > Pristiophorus > Pristiophorus japonicus. Next base: position 34,414,423 of record NC_092010.1, read on the forward strand.
ATTCACCGCACCTTCGCCCACGATGTTCCAGGGCTCAGCGCTCCAGCTCTATTTATAGCCCCGACATGCGGTGGTGGTCTCACAGGAAGTGGCGTTGGATGTGGTGGGCGTGAGAGGGAGAGGGAACGAGTGTAAAGAAAGACATACAAGGTAACTGCCTCGTGCCTTATGTAACCAGAATGGTCTGCAACTGAAAACCTCATTCGGTGCTGCAGTTGTGGAACATGTACACATCTTTTAATAATTGCTCGATCTATAGATAATGTTAACAACCTGCCCACCGGTGGTAGCTGTGCGCCCTTTCTTTCGGGTCTGATGTTGCATTTTTGAATTGCAGACAAATGACTTGACTGCAGTGCACCTTGGGGTGAAGTTCAGCTGCCGCTTCACGTTACGGGAGATCCAGGAGCGGTGGTACGCACTGCTGTACGATCCTGTAATATCCAAGTAAGTGAGTGTGGGAAAACTAAAACCTGTTGTGCCGCGTTATGACAATGTCCACTGCTCCTGTCCTCTATAATTTGATAATGAATCGGAATGTTCTGCTCCTCCAAGGTGTGGGAAGCTGGTGCTGAGGATTGGAAACTTTTCCACTTTGGACATCCAGTGTCAGCTTTGGGCACAGCACCGTTGGACGTGGAGCAAAGCTCCCTCTTCTCTGCTCCAACTTCAGAAGAACATCCCCTGCTGCACTAGAGTGACATTTTGCCTGCAAGATGTGCCAGTTCGAACTGAAATTGGGGCAGTTTTGTGTGGTGGGCTTGGCCTGTGGCTCAAACTCAATCCATGTAGGACCCTTCGAGCAAGCAGATAGTGAAGATGTTTATCCCATCAACTGGACTGGATTTAAATCTAGCTTACAGACGAAAGGCCAATGTTTAAGCCGCCCTATCACTTATTTTAAGTTTGATGTTGGCCATTTTTATCTTTCTCCCTTTTTTAGCCGATACTATTTACAAGGATGGTGCCTGGACTGGAGAATTTTAGCTACAAAAAGATTGGAGATGCTGGGTTTATTTTCTTTTCAACAGAGGAGGCTGAGGGGAGACCTGATTGAGGTGTATAAAATTATCAGGGGCCTGGATAGAGTGGATAGGAAGGACCTATTTCCCTTGGCAGAGGGGTCAACAACCAGGGGGCATAGATTTAAAGTAATTGGGGGGAGGTTTAGAGGGGATTTGAGGGGAAATGTTTTCACCCAGAGGGTGAGAGTCTGGAACTCACTGCCTGAAAGGATGATAGAGGCAGAAACATTTAAAAAGTAATTGGATATGCACTTGAATTGCCGTAACCTGCAGGGCTATGGACCCAGAACTGGAAGGTGGCATTAGGCTTTCTATGATTCTTCTTTGATTCTATGACCATTCTTCCTCTTTTCCCCCCCCCCAGTGCCAATACAGACGAGGCAAGTTGCTGGCCTATTCTCAGCTTCTTGTAGGCACTGCTAGAAAGTGTTGTCGAGTGGGCAGGATGTCCCATCGGGAGAATTGGCATAGAATCAAAAAATTTACGGCAGAGAAGGAAGTCATTCAGCCCATCATGTCCGCGCCGGCCGACAAAGAACTATTCAGCCCAATCCCACGTTCCAGCTCTTGGTCCGTAGCCCTGTAGGTCACGACACTTCAAGTGCACATCCAAGTACTTTTTAAATGTGGTGAGGGTTTCTGCCTCTACCACCCTTTCAGGCAGTGAGTTCCAGACCCCCACCACCCTCTAGGTGAAGACATTTTCCCTCAAATCCCCTCTCATCCTTCTACCAATTACTTTAAATCTCTGCCTCCTGGTTATTGACCCCTCATGTGGCAAACCTTGAGCCCAAACCTAGATGGCACCTCTACGATGCAGTATGGTGATACACCAGTGTACTTTTCCACCGAATGATGAACTTACATTTAAAACAAATATGTCTCTGGTATAATTGTTGTGATTTAAGATCATTACATTTGTAGAAGACAAGGAATGATTGATTGTCATCAGTTTTACTGATTGGAGTGCAATAATGAATCGACCAGTCATTTTTCTCCATTGTCACTTGGTTGGAATTGCTATTTCCTAGTACTCAATCGTTATAGCTTCATCAATCAAAATTGAAATATTACGTATGCAATCAACTCAAAGTTCAAGTTATCTATCATTCAATTTTTTTATCGTTAAATTGTCACTTTGTTACGTTAATTCAAATGATTGAATAATATTTTTAGCACAAAGACAACAAATAATCAGGAGCAGACTGTAACTCATATAGTGGATAGGAGATAGTTCAAGGTTGAAATGTGTGCAATGTCGGCTTCAGACGTGTGCAAATTGATCAAGCTTTGCGCCACGTCAGCAGAGCTTTTAGATTTCACAACTGTCTCTTAACTCCTTCCTCCCCGATCTATCCCGTGAGTAAGGCTTGACATTGAAAGTCCATGCGAACCCAGATCTCTTACTAGCTGTTTGTTCTTTCAGACTGGCTTGTCAGGCGATGAGACAGCTTCATCCTGAAGCGATTGCAGCAATTCAGGCCAAGGCTCTCTACAGCAAGGCAGAGGAGCAACAGTTGGCAAAGATTGGATCGGTAATCCTTGCAGTATTTTCCATAGGGACAAACTATATGCTGATTGAACGATCTTTTCAAACTGGACTTTGGGGTGTGGGGGGGGGGGGGGGTGCTGTAGGGGGAGGATTGCTACCAGTCCAAGACTTGAAGTGGGTTATATTGTATACAGAATAGTGTACACAATGAAGAGTGTGTCACAAACGTGTTGAGGGGTTCTGATTTGATTCCAGCTCTGCCGAGTTAGTTGAGTTCATCCAGAGTTGGGGCACTGCATTCCTCCCTGCCCTAACAATAGGGGAAAGTGGGCGAACATTGGATGGGGCTTAAGATATGATGCACTCTACAGTTGAATAGCCTGCTGGCACTGCCACAACTCACACATGAAAAATGGCCATGAGAGTGGCGGACTGCTTGTACTTGGTGGAGCTCCACCAAACATTTGTACCTTCAGAAGAGGGGAGAACGCGTGCGCATGCAAGCATTAATATAACATTTAATGTGTCTTCCTAGTACCAGTAAGCGTTGCAATAAAACATTTAAATAAAATCCTAACCTATCTGACTGTGCTCAATTTAAATAGACTTGGATTTGGAATTTAATTGGAGCTGGTCCCTAAATAATCCAGGCATCTTTCTTCGGTCTGGGAGATGAAAGTTTACCTGTCTTTGCCTGGAGGTCCTAACCTTCCGATGGGGCAATGCTGACAGAACTGTCTGACATTGTTTGCCATTCTTTTTTTTTCTGTTCTGCCCGCAGACCAGTCAGCCCACGCTGGACACTTTTCAGGAGTTGTTGAACAAACACCCAAATGTTTTTTATCAGTCACGTACTGCCAAATCCCTGCAGGTTCATTGGCAGCTGATGAAACAGTACTACCTCTTGGAAGATCAAACAGGTAAAAGCATGTTGGCTGTGTGGCTGCTGAGCGGGGAATAGCCATTGATCCGCTGCTTTCTGCATACCCTTGGACATTGAAGTGACTTTTATTGAACTTGTGCCTGGTATATGCCCCTCGTATCCCCTTTGAGCTAGCGAGGCACTGGTGGTCGTGGATGACCTCAGTGCCTTCAGTCCAGATTTGCCTTGTGATGTGAAGGTGAGATAAAGTAGATTGGTTAAACCAGATAACTCCAATATTAGCGACTTTCTCTTAATGGGTACATGGACTGCTCCCTGTGGAAGATCAGCCATGGCCTAATTGAATGGTGGAACAGGCTCGAAGGGTTGAATTACCTCCTCCTGTCCCTGTGTTCCTCGACTGAGTTGTGCAAATCGGGAAGTTCCAGATTTGTGCTTAGCTGATTTCAACCAGGGCAACAGAATCACCCAGGACCTAATTTCCTGCCTCTCGCTGGATGTTGGCTGAGGACGGGATCAGGCTTGGCTCTGTTGCCCCCGCCCCCACAGTTTAAATAAAGCTGCTGCTGAGGTGTGTAATCTCCTCCAGCCCCACCCCTGAGATATTTGCGCTCCTCTAATTCTGGCCTCTTGAGCATTCCTAATTTTAATCGCTCCACCATTGGTGGCCGTGCCTTCAGCTGCCAAAGCTCTGGAATTCCCTCCCTAAACCTGCCCCTCTTCCCCCTGCCCCTCTCTGTTTTCGGCCTTCAGCTATCTCAGCCCTGCACTCTGGAACGCTCACCTAAACCTTGTTACCCCTTTCCCATGCTTAAAATCTCTCTTTGAACACTCCTTCGGTCACTCTCCTAACTCTCTTCTATTGTTCAATATCTGGTTTTGCCTGTATGAAGTGCTTTTGCACATGATATTACATTAAAGGTGTTATGTAAGTGCAATTTGCTGCTGCTGTTGTAGGTTAATATGAAGTTTATTTTACTCGGTGGGCTGATACTGCTTTTTTCCTGACTGGTTCTTTACTCTTTTTCTTTCTAGTCCAACCGTTACCTAAAGGAGACCAGGTTCTGAATTTTTCTGATGCTGAAGACATGATTGATGACAGCAAACTCAAGTAAGAGTTTGAGGATTTATGTACAATGGGAAACATAGAAACATAGAAAATAGGTGCAGGAGTAGGCCATTCAGCCCTTCGCGCCTGCACCACCATTCAATGAGTTCATGGCTGAACATGCAACTTCATTCTTTCTTTTCCCCCCTCTATTTATATTCTTGTCAAAATGACCTTAATTCTTGAGCAGTGAAATAATACCGAGAGTTAGGATGTTACCCATGTACCTCCTGGGACCTGGGTTAGAATCCAGCACAGACTGATGGAAGAAAGTATTCTCTGGGTGTAAGGGCCTAATGTGGGATGAGTCTCAACCCAATTCCTAGTTTACTGCCCAAAACAACACATTAACCTGGCAAATCTTAGTCATGTGGTTCCAAATATCTCCCAGTGATTTTGATGTGGATCTGAGGTGTCTCCAGTCTATGATGAGATAACTGATCTGAACTGGACTGCTGCAATTGGAGTCCCTACACTAGTGAAGGGAAAATCAACTGCGGCACTTGATCCTGAATGCTGTGCACTGACCCCGGCTGGAAAGTGTGGTTATTGCGCGAGGACATGATTAGAATACACTGGTAATCCTCTAGACCACCACCCCCTCCACCCTCCACTGAAATGCTCAAATAGGCTCCCTGTACTCATTATTGTGTACACAAGGAAAGGCAACTTGGGTGAAGTACTACAGGGCCACGAGAGCCTGTGGAGCTACATGAGAAAGAGTCAGCACCTTCGGAGTGGGGCAAGAAACATTAATGTGGTACAGGTGCAGTGTCCGAAATCCGGAGTTCCAGACTCCAGACCAATCAGTGGCAAGGTTGTCCGGAATCCGTAAAATGTTCTGGAATCCGGACCTGCTGACCTCGGGCCTCGCCTTGCTGCCGCTGCCCTTACCTCGGGGCTTCCTCACCGGCCCGCCCGAGCACCACCTCTGCGACGGGGCCCGCCGGCCCGAATACTTCCTTGGCAGCGGGGCCCTGCCCCCAACAGCCCCTCCTTGGCGGGGCCCTGCCCCCAACAGCCCCTCCTTGGCGGGGCCCTGCCCCCAACAGCCCCTCCTTGGCGGGGCCCTGCCCCCAACAGCCCCTCCTTGGCGGGGCCCTGCCCCCAACAGCCCCTCCTTGGCGGGGCCCTGCCCCCAACAGCCCCTCCTTGGCGGGGCCCTGCCCCCAACAGCCCCTCCTTGGCGGGGCCCTGCCCCCAACAGCCCCTCCTTGGCGGGGCCCTGCCCCCAACAGCCCCTCCTTGGCGGGGCCCTGCCCCCAACAGCCCCTCCTTGGCGGGGCCCTGCCCCCAACAGCCCCTCCTTGGCGGGGCCCCCCCTTTCTAACGTTCCAAAATCCGGAAATACCCAAACCTGGGTTCGGGTGTTTCCAGATTCGTGACATCAGGAAGACGATCCAAAGTCTGGAAAAACGCGGAATCCGGAATGGCATCGGTCCCAAGGTGTTCCGGATTCCGGACGCTGCACCTGTAATGCAGTATATGGAGAAGCGTCTTGGTTCCAATGGAATGCTGTGTAACACTGTTTTTCTTCCTTTCCCAGAGAAACACGCGATGACGTCCTGGAACATGGTAGGTTGCCAGATTTCAGTTTGTGGTGATGAAATGTTTGCTGACTAAAGCTAATTACGGGGAGAGTCCACAAGAGGGTCAAGGTTCCTGGTATGTCAGTGCATCATCCCGGGCTTTATTGCACCCTGTTTTAGATGAGTGCTTGTGTCAACTCATCCAACCTTGAGTCCAACTATTTCCAGTGTTTTGCAAGGATATTATAGTGCCGTGTGCAGTTTCTCCTTCACCATGGGAAATGTTCACCTCGTCGTCTGAGGTGTGGTTAAAAGTGCAGCTATAAAAGACAGTGCTACTGTCTAACCCACAGCATCTCACTTACACCTCCTAGATGTCACTAGTTGAACTGGAGAGTGTAATTGATAGCGAGCAGCAGGGCTTTGGTATTTATGGGAGCGGACTTGAATATGCTTTAATACCTTCATAAAATACCAGTGTTTTTGGGAGCTATGGCCATAGTGTGTTATAGTGACTGGTTTCATATATTCCATTTGTTCATGAAAGTGCCCAAAAGGCAAATGTAGAAGTGATGTTGGGAAGTTCTTCAATACCGATTTAATGTATGGAATGGACTCCTGGGCAAGGAAGCAAATGTCCTAGAATAATTTCAAGAACAGATGGCTCTAATGCGCGGGGCTGTAAGCTTGGGCTGGATGGAGGGGCCGAATGACATCTCTCATCGGTGTCCATCTTCCGATGGTCAGCTTGTTCTAAGATCTTGATGCGTAGTATCGGAAGGAGGATTTGCTACATGCAGTGGCTCAGTGGGCAGCACCCTCGCCTCTGAGTCGGAAGGTTGTGGGTTCAAGTCCCACTCCAGGGACTGAGCACATAAATCCAGGCTGACACTCCCAGTGCAGTGCTGAGGGAGTGCTGCACTGTCGGAGGGGCAGTGCTGAGGGAGTGCCGCACTGTTGGAGGTGCCATCTTTCGGATGAGACGTTGAACCGAGGCCTCGTCTGCTCTCAGGTGGATGTAAAAGATCCCACGGCACTATTTCAAAGAAGAGGCGTTATCCCCAGTGTCCTGGCCAATATTTATCCCTCAATCAACATCACTAAAACAGATTATCTGGGCATTATCACATTGCTGTTTGTGGGAGCTTGCTGTGCGCAAATTGGCTGCTGTGTTTCCCACATTACAACAATGACTACACTCCAAAAGTACTTCATTGGCTGTAAAGCGCTTTGGGACGTCCTGAGGTTGTGAAAGGCGCTATAGAAATGCAAGTCTTTTATTCAGATGCCTTCTGTCATTTCTTTAAATGCTAATCCAGCATCTTCAAATTAGCCAATTTATGTTTTGCCTGAAAACCTATGCTGTAGCAAGTTGCTCCGGCCTTTTTAGATCCATTTTATTTCATTTTTTGCTTGTGTTTTTATTCCAGAGCTCACTCTGGCAGATCGGCGACAGAAGCGAGAGATCCGGCAGCTGGAACAGGAGCTTCCGAAGTGGCAGGTTCTCGTTGACAGCGTCACAGGTGAAGTGGCAAACAGTGACTGAACTGAGTCCCATTGGCTTTTGGGGCCTATCACAGGCTGAGGGCACTGCAGCCTGAACTCAAGGCATAGTCACTCCATAAAAAGATCATATTGGAATTAAGAACTCAAGTTACGATTGTTTATGAATTTCAGAATTTCAGAATTTTTCTGATGTGATCTCTATTTATATAACTTATTAGTCCTCAGTCCCACGACACACAGCATATTCTGCAGCATCGTTGAGCATGCCCTGCCAGGATTGGCACAGTGGAGCAGTGTGTTGGCGCCCAAACAGGCTGTGCCAGTGAGTGGTCATCATCAGTCAGTCATAGGCGATCCCTCGAACGAGGATGACTTGCTTCCACATGAGTTCACAGATGTTTCAATAAAGGACCCGCTGTTCCAGTCCTGAACTCCAATTGAGGGGGTGGAAGATGCCTGTGCGTGGATTTTTTTTTAATGTGTGGTGACCGTTGCACACCAGCCACCACACGGGCTTGACGGAGCTAGGTCTTGGTCCAGTGGCAAGGATTAACCAGGACGACTGGAGACCAGCTCTGCTGCACGGACCCAGTGCGCGCACACATCGCAGTGTGGGCTGGGCCTGCGCTGCCCCTGGGCCCTCGCCTCTTCTGGGCCCCGTACCTTCATTCGCCGCACCTTCGCCCACGATGTTCCAGGGCCCGGCGCTACAGCTCTATTTATAGCCCTGACCTGCAGTGGTATTCTCACACAGGTCGGGGCAGCCCACGATGAGTGGTAGAATATCGATATGTACCCGTGATTTCCCGTGCAGTGACTGGATGCAAAGTAACAACCATTTGTATAACGTGGCAGTCGCAGCCCTGACATCCTGGCTGGGGGAACATCTGCAGTGCAAGAAGTTACAAGAGATAAAACATTTTGGAGTGGGACTCGAACCCACGACCGAGTGACTCGGAGATCGGAGCGCTGCCACTGAGTCACGGCTGACGCCCTTAAGCAGTGCTAAAACTGCAGTCCGTAACGCACTGTATTTGTACAAGTACAGAGTCATGTTTTTGTATATCTCTTTGGGAGGTGGTTGCAGAAGTGCTATTGCGACCTTGCCAAGAGTATCCACATGTCCATCGCAACCCCGCTAGGTCTGTCTCTTTAACATTGGTCACCAATCCCTGACCAGAAAGACAAGCAGATGTTGCTGATATTTCTACAAAACCTAAAGATTACCTGCTCTCAAAACTGAAGTTTTAATTATTCTATTTATTGATAGTGTAATATTATAATCTTTATTGTAACGAACTATAATATATCACATAGTGTCTCCGGCAACTATTATACGAAAGGCTAATTTTGCCCATGCTGCTATGATATTGTGTGTGTGTTTATAAAAAAAAAAAGGCGCTATTTGCAACCGATCAGACTTTAAACATTTTCAAAAGATATATAAAGCTGGTTTGAATTTTAAATTTAATTTTAAAGTTCCAGTAATTACCAGAGACTGCTGGAAACAGGTTTTTCAAAAATGTTCCCAGTAAATGCAAAGTTGCTGAAAATGAGAATCGTTTTTTCCTCTGTGTCCCCAGTTCCATTTTGAGTTGAAATGAGTGCCACCATTAGAGGGCGCTCCAGCCCAGCACACCTCATACTTGGCTATGTTTGAAATTCCTCTCTCCGAATTTGGTGTTTGTGCATACGGCCACCAGCTTTTCCTGGAAGAGTAGCTGTTGGGAAGAATTGGTTTTGGGCCTGTGTGTCCAAGAGTTGCAAATTGGAAAATTATTTGATGTTTTCAAATGCAGTGATCAGGTTACCATGTGGTTTATCAGTCCGTTCCATGCTAAAATATTTGGCAGTTTTCCAGACTCTCTTTGATGGTGGTTGTTTAAAGGGACATTGCCTTGGAAAAGTATTTGGCAACATTTTTTTTGTTTACAAACAATGTGAAGTAAATCGTATCAAAATGCACCATCATGATAAATAAAAACTGTGATTCTCAACTTCTCTTCCTCAAAAGAAGGATAGTTTCCAAACACTTCTTCATTGAGACTGAGCCTTTGTTAGGAACATTGAGCATTGCACTTTATTTTCATAAAGGTAATATTCCCGCCAGAAAAGGCCTAAATTTATCAAATGATCCCATTTTGTTCCCTTCAGGTATCAGCTCTCCCGACTTTGATAACCAGACTCTTGCTGTTTTACGAGGCAGAATGGTCCGATACTTGATGAGGTCTCGAGAGGTAAGGCAGTATTTTCTCTTGTTTATATAGATGGTTATAGGGTGTGCTGGTTATTTTGTTTCAGTTCAAAAGGAAGTTAGATGTGGCCCTTATGGCTAAAGGGATCAAGGGGTATGGAGAGAAAGCAGGAATGGGGTACTAAAGTTGCATAAATGATCAGCCATGATCACATTGAATGGTGGTGCAGGCTCGAAGGGCCGAATGGCCTACTCCTGCACCTATTTTCTATGTTTCTATGTAAAGATGCAGTGATTTTTTAAAATCAAAATACTGCAAATGCCCAGCAGGTCAGTAAGCAAGCTAAGGAAGTGGGTTTCGATTTTGCACAGAACCCTTCATTGGAACTGTCCACGTCAGATCGGCAGAGTATCCACCTCTTCATACTCTGAGCTCCTCCATCAAAGATTTAGAAATGTATATCAATGGAGCAGCAGATGGAGGAATCATAGAGAAATCGACAGAGTATATCAGAAAGAACTTGCATTTATACAGCGTCTTTAATAATGTAGGCACAGATGTAGCTTTTATAGTCATTGCTCGATCTGTGGAATTCAAATTCAGATGTTGCTCTGCTGAAATTTGAACATGCAAACCTCTGTTACTAATTCGTGCTAATTCTGTGCCACTCTGCTGGGTTACGAGCACTGATGTAATGAATTCTGTAATGGGAAAATTGCAAAAAATGCTGAAGTTTTGTTAATGACTTGAAAAGGTGACTTCATTTTTTGATCCCAGAGTTTTTTAAATTCCAAAATGGATCCCTGTTTGTATGTCGTCTCCCCTCCCCATCTAATAAATACGTCTCCCTTCTCTTTCTCCTTGAAATAGATCACACTGGGTAGAGCCACAAAAGATAATCAGATTGATGTTGACCTCTCTCTGGAAGGACCAGCGTGGAAAATCTCCAGAAGACAAGGTACCGACCAGCAGCTTCTTCTATGTTGCTGATTCTTTCCTTCCTGGCTAGGCAACCCTGGGAATCTGGGCAGTGGACCTGTGGGCTACAACCACTGTCAGTACTGCTTTGTGACTGAACGGCAATGTGAGTGCCACTCTTAGGTAGAATTCCCTGCGTGCTGCATTCTTCTAAACCTTGGTTAACAACTGGGGCAAGAAGGTTTCAAATGGCAGTCTTGGAGCAGTCAGGTTTTTTTTCTCAATTTGACTTGCAATCTACATTAGACTGATTTTATCTTCCTCTTGTGTGACTTCTAAATGCATGTAATTCACCTTGTCAGGAATGGGAGGGGGACCAAGAAATTTAAACCAGTTGCTCGTATTTTATACTGGTCAGCATTTTTCAAAAATAATAATTCTTTGTTGCCCAACATCCACACACTATATCCCTTCCGGTTCAGGTTACCTGCAATACTGTCTGTGCACTCATTGAGCACGCCAGGATGAGCAGTACAGAATGTGAATACAGTTCCAGAATCATAGTGATACAGCACAGAAGGAGGCCCATCATGCCTGTGCCAGCTCTTTGTAGAGCTATCCAATTAATCCCACTCCCAGTTCGCCCTTCCTCACTCCATTCTTTTTCTCTCGTGCCCCCTCCCCAAGTGATTTTCTTTTTAAAGAGGCAACCAAGTAAGACGAGCAAAATTCTCTGAAAAATCTAAACGTCACCGGACACTTGGTATTTAGACTTGGCTCTTCTCATTGGACGTGGGTTAATGCTCTTGTGTGGTAGCTGTCTGGATTTTGTTGGATAGGCTGCCTCTGTCATAATGTGGAGTAGTAGCTAAATGGGAGCAACAAGGAATCTGTAACTCTATAATAAGCATGGCTCCAGAGAGGATCTAATTAGTCCTGGACTTGTTTCCTCAATGCGGGATCAAATAGCTGGACAATGATAATTTGCTTTTGAAAGAAGTTAATTTTGTTTGTCTTAAAGGTATAATAAAACTGAAGAATAATGGCGACTTCTTCATTGCCAACGAAGGCCGACGTCCCATCAACATCGATGGCAGGCCAGTACTCAGCGGAAATAAATGGAAATTGAACAACAATTCCGTTGTCGAAGTAAGTGTTGTGTCCGAGATGAGGTGCATCATCTTTCACTTGTCAAAATGCTCACTGTGTTGTGACGATCACTTGCCACAAATGTGGCTTTTTTTTTAAGCACATTCAGTGATTCCAATGATCACAAAAGCCACAAGTACAATTGAGCCTCAATATAAATTGAGGTATCTGAGCTACTGGGCAAGGATAATCTAGTAGATGTAGTTCACTTAAATTTTCAAAATGCTTTTGATAAAGTTCCTTGGTTAAGATTGATAAGGAAGTATAAGGCTCCCAGAATAGAGGCTTAGTAACAATAACAACAACTGATATTTATATAGCACCTTTTAACGTAATAAAGTAGAGAATGCTCTGACGGGTAGTGGGAGAAGTAGTCTTGTGGGACCCTTGCTGTTCAAAATATTTGTGAATGATGTGGAACGGGCTGCAATAGTAATCAATTACTATGTGAAAATGCTCTGTGGGCAGCTAATAGGGTTGAAAGGGGATTGGTTATTGTAGTATATGGAGAAAAAGCCAGACTGAACACTGAGCTCAAAGTAAAGTGTGAACTTAGTCTTTTATTGCAGGTCTCCAGAGTGCCTCTCCAACCTGTGAAGCCTTCTTAAATACCTGTGCTCCCAAGGGATTATGGGATCTCTTGGGACTCCAGGGGATGAGCCCTCTGGTGGCTGTACAGAGTAAATACAAGTTTACATATATAACAACACTCCCCCCAAAGTCAATAGTGTAACTGTTTACAATGTGAGTCGATCTGGGGCCCTTCTTTCCCTGGTTGATCGTCTCAGTGTGAAAGCTGGTGTTGTTGAATCATTTGTTGGGCCCTCACAGGGCTGCTGTGCAGCTGGCCTTGCTGGGCTGCCTGGTGTGTTGGGCCCTGCTGGGCTGCTGAGGATGATGGGATCTGTTTCGTGGTCAACCATGGTGCCGGTTGCCACTGGTGTGTATGTTGGGGGATCAAATTTAATACAAATACAGGATCATTGATTTCAATCTTGCGTGACACATTTGCGCTATCATGGTATGCACTTTGTTGAAGCCGCCTGCTCTCTACCTGTTCATGTCGATCAGGGTGAACTAACGAGAGCCTTGTCTTAAGTGCTCTTTTCATGAGCAGTTCAGCAGGTGGGATCCCAGTGAGTGAGTGGGGTCTCGTGCGGTAGCTAAGCAGGACTTGGGATAGGCGAGTCTGCAGTAAGCCTTCAGTTACCCTCTTCAAGCCTTGCTTGATGGTTTGCACTGCTCTCTCTGCCTGATCATTGGATGCTGGTTTAAATGGGGCAGATGTGACATGTTTGATCCCGTTATGGGTCATGAATTCTTTGAACTCAGCACTGGTAAAACATGGCCCATTGTCGCTCACCAGGACATCGGGTAGGCCGTGTGTGACAAATATGGCCCGCGGGCTTTCAGTAGTGGCAGCGGACGTGCTAGCCGACATTATCTCACATTCAATCCACTTAGAATACGTGTCTACAACCACAAGGAACATTTTACCCAAGAACGGGCCTGCATGGTCGACGTGTACCCTAGACTACGGTTTGAAGGGCCAAGACCATAAACTTAGCGGCGCCTCCCTGGATACATTGCTTAACTGCGAGCATGTATTACATCTGTGAACGCAGGACTCTTAATGTTCTTCAAATTCGCAATGTCCTGCAAGGCGTCTTAGCTCGGCGACATAACTCGCCATTTCCTGGCCTTCATACCGTTTGTAGGTGTAGAACCGGTACCTTGCCATCAGAATGATTTCCTTCGGGTTCAAATGCTCTCGGACCAATGTGCAGAAATTGTCGTATGATTTCTCCGTGGGTTTCGCAGGAGTGAGCAGATTCTTCATGAGGCCATACGTTGGTGCCCCACAGACGGTGAGGAGGATCGCCCTTTGTTTGGCAGCGCTCTCTTCCCCATCTAGCTCGTTGGCCACGAAATATTGGTCGAGTTGCTCCACAAAAGTTTCCCAATCATCTCCCTCCGTCAATTTCTCTAGGATGCCCACTGTTCTCTGCATCTTTGAGTTCGCTATCTGTATCTCGTCGCCAGTTGCAGCGTATGGAGAAAGAGTCAGACTGAACACTGTGAGCTCAAAGTAAAGTGTGACCGTAGTCTTTTTTTGCAGGTCTCCAGAGTGCCTCTCCAACCTGTGAAGCCTCCTTAAATACCTGTGCTCCCAAGGGATTATGGGATCCCTTGGGACTCCAGGGGATGAGCCCTCTGGTGGCTGTACAGAGTAAATACAAGTTTACATATAGAACAGTTATCTTCAGAGAGATATTAACCAATTGTGTAGCTGGCAGATTTCTTTTTTGCTCGTTCATGGGATGTGAGCGTCGCTGGCAAGGCCAGCATTTATTGCCCAAGATGGACTGGGATATAGTTTTTAAAAAAAATTATGAATATCTGGCATATAAAACCCGTGCAATTATTGGAATAATTTTTTGTTGTTGTTTCCTTCCCTTTGTAGATTGCTGGCCTTCGTTTTGTGTTTTTAATTAACCAGGATCTGATTGCATTGATCAGGGCGGAGGCTGCCAAGATGAACCAGCAGTGAGAGAGAGATTCCAGTCTCCGAGCAAACAGCAAATGATGGCTGACAATAATGATGAAAGCGTCCTCGTCGGTGGCCAGGGATTCATAAGCCACCTGATATTTGGACTGTAAAAACTGTTTTATCTAATTTTAGAAGGATTAACAAACACAGGACCAGAGCCATCTGCTATTAATGACGTATATCTGTCAATAGACACGCCATGGAAGGTGTTGCTTTACCCTCGCATGGACCAACTCAATAAAATATGGAGCTTAATAGGCAAGGAAGAGGAAAGAGAGCACGAGCTTGACATTTTCACAATTGTTGATGACACACCTGGGAGATGACTCCAGCTAGACAGTTCTTTATCATTTTCGCAGAAATCTATTCTCGTGTTCTGTCACGATTTTCTGTAAGTTTCTAATGAATGTTATTTAAGAGAATTAAACCATGCAATATTGATTCACAGTATAATCTGAGCTAAAACTTTTATTTTCCCCCTAATTTGTTTCAGTATTCAGATTTAAATTGTTCACAAAAAATATGTATTTTCAGCTTTTTAAAAAAAAAGCAAGGTTGGGGAAAAGCTTTTTGCATGGTTTACAGGTACTTAAGGGAGCTTTTCTGTTCTTTTGCTGCACTTGACTAAATGTCAATCTGCTAAAACCAATGGCAGTAATTCATTGCAGTGATATTCTCACCGCCGCCTCCCCCTCCCCCCCCCCCCCCCCCCCCCAGCCAAAATAAAAATAGAAAACACCTCTGCCCGACCTCTGATTTACACTGATGGTTTGGTCACGCAGCAAAATGGCTTCACAGCCCTCTGGGTTGGGTGTTTGGGTTTCCGGGATGTCTGAGGTGGAGTGGATTTAAGCAGTGGAGATCAGCTTGTCCCTCCGCAGCCCGGCCACTTCGAAAATGGTGCAGGAGTTCTGCGTGCCGTTCGCAAGAAATGGAGGCACCTTGGTGCTCATCAGGAAGAGGCTGTGTTTCACTCGCACGTGATCTCGAGTATTGTATTGGAAAGACGGACCTCGAATTCTTTTGGTAAAATGGTTCTCAATCTTAGTGAGATTGAACTATATGCATGTGCATTGTCCGTGGTGATGTGAGTGGGTTGATGATGCTGTTTATGATGCAAATTAAAACCATCCTATGCTCCTACATAAAACCACATCAATCAATTTTTTTGGGTGTATTCCCACAATCCTCTTTAATTTCCATAGCATTGCCCTGGGGTAGGTTAGGCACAAGCGCCTTTAATGAATTACCCTGGCTGCTGTCAATATATCTGTTGGAAAGATAAATATGCTTTTCAATAGTTTTACTGGTCATGAGTAGAAGATTACGCCAAGGTTGTAAATACTTCTACTAAACCAGGATAGGTCAATTAAGAGGCAGAATCCTAAAAATGCGAGAGTACTTTTAAAGGGTGAAGGGGCAATTGTATCGGGTCTGTTGATCGTTTTGACAGGCAGCTTGCATTAGTAACGAAGAGTCATTATCTTGCAGTTTTGTTGTTTTCCCAATCTTCAACTCTTGAGCGAATACATTTGATCATTAACTAAGCTGAGAAACTGGATTGTGTGCTACAAAGTTCCTCCTACAGCTGTACTGTCTACAATATTTTGTGAGAACAGAACTGGTAAGTATGGAAATATAAGGCCAGTTTTAGGGGTTGCCACTCTGGTGATGCCAATGGAATTTTATATTTTTCTAGAGACTGTTGATGTTGGCAGGCTACTTGATGTGGTGCCACAAATTCAATACTTTAAAGTTTCATATCTCTACAGAGCCCAAAATAGCTTTTGAGGGAAGTGATTAAATATTTCAAGAACAATTCAAAAAGGCAACAGAAAACAGAGTCGGGATAAATGGGCAAACAGTGACTAGTGAGGTGCCACAGGGATCGGTGCTGGGGCCTCAACTATTTACAATCTATATCAATGACTTGGATGAAGGGACCGAGTGTAATGTAGCCAAGTTTGCTGATGATACAAAGATGGGTGGAAAAGCAAATTGTGAGGAGGACACACAAAATCTGCAAAGGGATCTAGACAGGCTAAGTGAGTGGGCAAAAAATTGGCAGATGGAGTATAATGTGGGAAAATGTGAGGTTATTCACTTTGGCAGAAAAAATAGAAAAGCAAATTATAATTTAAATTATAATTGCAAAGTGCTGCAGTACAGAGGGACCTGGGGGGTCCTTGTGCATGAAACACAAAAAGTTAGTATGCAGGTACAGCAAGTAATCAGGAAGGCAAATGGAATGTTGGCCTTTATTGCAAGGGGGATAGAGTATAAAAGCAGAGAAGTCCTGCTACAACTGTACAGGGTATTGGTGAGGCCACACCTGGAGTACTACGTACAGTTTTGGTCTCCGTATTTAAGGAAGGATATACTTGCATTGAAGGCAGTTCAAAGAAGGTTCACTAGGTTGATTCCGGAGATGAGGGGGTTGACGTATAAAGATAGGTTGGGCCTGTACTCATGGGAGTTCAGAAGAATGATATAGATGATCTTATCGAAATATGTAAGATAATGAGGGGGCTCGACAAGGTGGATGCAGAGAGGATATTTCCACTCATGGGGGAAACTAAAACTCGGGGACATAGTCTCAGAATAAGGGGCCGCCCATTTAAAACTGATGATGAGGAATTTCTTTGAGGGTTGTAAATCTGTGGAATTCTCTGCCCCAGAGAGCTGTGGAGGCTGGGTCATTGAATATATTTAAGATGTCAATAGACAGATTTTTGAGTGATAAGGGAGTGAAGGGTTATGGGGAGTGGGCAGGGAAGTGGAGCTGAGTCCATGATCAGATCAGCCATGATCTTATTGAATGGCGGAGCAGGCTCGAGGGGCCGTATGGCTTACTCTTGCTCCTATTTCTTATGTTCTTAAAATACATTGGTGCATTACCCATTAACAGTCAGTGGCACTCAGAATAGGGGCCAGAGTTACTTGCAGCCTGTTTGCCAGTCTTGCATGGCCCAGCTCTGCTGCTCCATGTGTTTGTGGACCTCCATTTATCACTAGGTTCACTATGGATTCCAGCAGAGGTGGGACTCGGTGCTGTTCCCTTTGCTTTTCTTGCTGTACAGTGAGTGAAATCAGGGGAATGCTAGTAGGACACAGGTATCCTAGCATGTAAACAGTAAGATGGCTCTATGGAACTATAGATCCTATAGGTTTATTGGAAACATTTGGCCTGCAGTGCTTTCTCCCTCCCCCGCCCCCTCCTGTGAGGAAGTGCATGGCCTCCATTTAGGAACTACCCAAAGTGGCCAAAGTAAGGCCAGGAGCTCATTGTGTAATGTAGTAATTTGGGTGCAGAGCCGCATTCTATCATTCTGTGGTGCAACATGTTAGATCATTCCTGAGAGTGACTATCAAGCAGACACTGTATAGGATTATGGGCCTCAAATAGTAAAAATACTATTGGGAAAACAGTTTTAATTGGTTTGGGCTCGGATTTTGCGCTTGCTTTTGCCTTCAAAGGAGTTTCCCAAAATAAAATGGATATGGGTGGGGTTGGGAGGGGTCTCTTTAAGCATCTCAACAAGGAGAGCTCCCATATTAAGAAACCATGACCAGCTGAATCCATGATCTGATCAGCCATGATCTTATTAAATGGCAGAGCAGTTTCAAGGGGTCAAATGGCCTACTCCTATTTCTTACGGGACTAAGTGAATAGTTCTTTCAGAGCCAGCACAGGTATAAATGAGCTGGATGGCCTCTTGTGCTGTACGATTCTATTTAAATAGCCATTTCTGTGCTCTGAAATTTGGTCTTGATGATTTACCTGTCCCAGGACATTGCTGACACGAAGGTTACAGATTCTGCAGATGGATGATGGATTTGATGGGATTCAGACTTTCCCTCAATACTGGTAAATGAAATTCTCACTTGTGATTGAATTTACTTTGCTAAATTTAGATAGTAAATTTCTGTCTTGGTTTAATGACATTCACAACACACCATCACAAAAGCAAAAATAACTTCCTAAATAAGATGCAGACAATATTTATCTCATTGTCATTTGTGGTAAAACTGTAATTTGTCACTTTATAGAAATGTGTTATGTGGGAAAGGGGCTGGAGCTCAGATCCCAGCAGTGGCAGGGTGATAAACATCACCATTCTCATCTTACCTTCACATTCCCTGTGGATATAGCTGGCACGAATATTTCTCCAGATCTGTAAAGCTTTTTATTTTTGCATACCTACCATTTGTTTAGATGAAGTTGACTCACAATTGTTGTTCTCTTATAAGAAACAGTTGAATCTAATCTTTGTTATAAATAGGTACTTATCAGGTGAGTGCTGTGCTCAGCAGGACTCCATTGTTGAGTTCCTGAACATTTCTCCTGCCCTGACATAGTCTCTCTATTTATCTGACTCCCTCTGAACGCTGACTCCTTCAGTTTCAATGGATAGACAAATGGCAAGATCTTCAAGCCATTTATCACCATATGTCTGGTCTGGAATCAATTAGTATGAAAGATTGTTAATCTTAGCTTTACAGATTCTCTTAATCAACAGTGGGGCATTTCATAGCCTCTGTCTTTTCATGAACATTGCATCTTTCTCCGGATCAGTCCCATTGGGCTTCTATTTGATGTGGCATGAATGGTTTTCCTGGCGAATGATGCTTGGTGAAAAGTACGTGTGCAGACATTGTGATAATGGGTTCAGGGTCAGCTGTGCTGCCTTCTGTGACAATAGCCTGTTGACATAGTCAAGGCTCACCCATTAAGAATGGCTATGTTGGTGAGGTATCAGGGTGGTTAGTACTCTTGGAACTGCATCCCAGCATGGGTAACCTCGGCAGGAGGGGACAAAACTGGACACTGGCTGTATGAGTGCAGCTGAAAATGCATAACTTCAGAGTGAAAAAGCAGCCTTGTGACCCCTTATTTACACAGATATTCATAGAATATAAATGAATAGCAGCCCCTTTTTAGTTATTTCGAGAACCAAAGCCTTCAATCTTGTTTTGTGATATAAAACATTTTGGCTTTACGCTTGTATGTCATACTGACAGCAAGTGACAGCACCAACCCGAATATGGCTGCCTTTGACCTCACAAAGGCCTTTGCCAGTCAACCGTGAGGGCTTATGGAGCGTCCTCCTCCGTTTTGGCTGCCCTCAAGTTTGTCACCATCCTCTCCACGATAATATGCAAGCTGTGATCCTGACCAACGGACCCACCACAGACGCAATCCACGTCCGGACCGAGATCAAGCAAGACTGTGTCATCACAATAATGCTCTTCCTTGCTGCAATGCTTCATCTCCCTGCTGCATTGGAACTAAATTATAGAACTAATGGGAATCTGTTCAACTTGCGCCACCTTCAGGCTAGATCCAAGGTTGTCCCATCCTCTGTCATCGACCTGCAGTGCGCGGATGACACTGAGAGGCTGAACTCCAAGCCATCATCGACACCTTCACCGAGGCATACGAAAGCATAGGCCTTATACGAAACATCCGTAAGACAAAGGTCCGCCACCATAGAAACATAGAAAATAGGTGCAGGAGCAGGCCATTCGGCCCTTTGAGCCTGCACCGCCATTCAATATAATCATGACTGATCATGCAACTTCAGTACCCCACTCCCACCTTCTCTCCATAGCCCCTGTTCACCTTAGCTGTAAGGGCCAGATCTAACTCCCTTTTGAATATATCCAATGAACTGGACTCAACAACTTTCTGTGGCAGAGAATTCCACAGGTTCACCACTCTCTGGGTGAAGAAGTTTCTCCTCATCTCGGTCCTAATGGCTTACCCCTCATCCTTCGACTGTGACCCCTGGTTCTGGACTTCCCCAACATCAGGAACATTCTTCTTGCATCTAACCTGTCCAGTCCCGTCATAATTTTATATGTTTCTATGAGATCCCCTCTCATTCATCTAAATTCCAATGAGTATAAGCTTAGCCGATCCAGTCTTTCTTTCTTATGTCAATCCTGCCATCCCGGGAATTAGTCTGGTGAACCTTCGCTGCACTCTCTCAATAGCAAGAATGTCCTTCCTCAGACCAAAACTGCACACACTACTCCAGGTGTAGTCTCACCAAGGCCCTGTACAACATCAGCAAGACCTCCCTGCTTCTATACTCAAATCCTCTGGCTATGAAGGCCAGCATGCTATTTGCTTTATTTACTGCCTGCTGCACCTGCATGCCTACCTTCAGTGACTGATGTACCATGACACCCAGGTCTCGTTGCACCTCCCCTTTTACTAATCTGCCGCCATTCAGATAGTCTGCCTTCGTGTTTTGCCACCAAAGTGGATAACCTCACATTATCCACATTACACTGCATCTGCCACGCGTTTGCCCACTCACCTAACCTGTCCAAGTCACCCTGCAGCCTCTTGGCGTCCTCCTCACAGCTCGCACTGCCACCCAGCTTAGTGTCATCTGCAACCTTGGAGATATTGCATTCAATTCCTTTGTCCAAATCATTAATGTATATTGTAAATAGCTGGGGTCCCAGCACTGAACCTTGCGGCACCCCACAAGTCACTGCCTGCCATTCTGAAAAGGACCCATTTATTCCCACTCTTTGCTTCCTGTCTGCCAACTAGTTCTCTATCCACGTCAATACATTACCCCCAATACCATGTGCCTTAATTTTGCACACTAATCTCTTGTGTGGGACCTTGTCAAAAGCCTTTTGAAAGTCCAAATACACCACATCCACTGGTTCTCCCTTATCCACTCTACTAGTTACATCCTCAAAAAATTCCAGAAGATTTGTCAAGCATGATTTCCCTTTCATAAATCCATGCTGACTTGGACCAATCCTGTCACTGCTATCCAAATGTGCTGCTATTACATCTTTAATAATTGATTCCAGCATTTTCCCCACCACCGATGTCCGGTTAACTGGTCTATAATTCCGTGTTTTCTCTCTCCCTCCCTTTTTAAAAAAAAAAGTGGGGTTACATTAGCTACCCTCCAATCCATAGGAACTGAACCAGATTCCATGGAATTTTGGAAAATGATCACCAATGCATCTACTATTTCTAGGGCCACTCCTTAAGTACTCTGGGATGCAGACTATCAGGCCCTGGGGATTTATCGGCCTTCAGTCCCATCAGTTTCCCAAACACCATTTCCTGACTAATAAGGATTTCCCTCAGTTCCTCCTTCCCGCTAGACCCTCGGTCCCCTAGTATTTTCGGGAGGTTATTCGTGTCTTCCTTAGTGAAGACTGAACCAAAGTATTTGTTCAATTGGTCTGCCATTTCCTTGTTCCCCATTATGAATTCACCTGATTCTGACTGCAAGGGACTTACATTTGTCTTCACTAATCTTTTTCTCTTCACATATCTATAGAAGCTTTTGCAGTGAGTTTTTATGTTCCCTGCGAGCTTACACTCATACTCTATTTTCCCCCTCCTAATTAAACCCTTTGTCCTCTGCTGAGTTCTAAATTTCTCCCAGTCCTCAGGTTTACTTTTTCTGGCCAATTGAAATGCCTCTTCCTTGGATTTAACACTATCCCTAATTTTCCTTGTTCGGAAAGGTGGCTCAACCGTGGCTGTTTTATTTTTACGTCAGACAGGGATGTACAATAGTTGTAATTCATCCATGTGATCTTTAAGTATCTGCCATTGCCTATCCACCGTCAACCCTTTAAGTATCATTCGCCAGTCTATTCTAGCCAATTCACGTTTCATACCATCGAAGTTTCCTTTCTTTAAGTTCAGGACCCTAGTCTCTGAATTAACTGTGTCGCTCTCCATCTTAATAAAGAATTCTACCATATTATGGTCACTCTTCTCCAAGGGGCCCCGCACGACCAGATTGCTAATGAATTCTCTCTCGTTACACAGAACCCAGTCTAGGATGGCCTGCTCTTTGGTTGGTTCCTCGACATATTGGTCTAGAAAACCATCCCTTATACACTCCAGGAAATCCTCCACAGTATTAACAGTTTGGTTAGCCCAATCAATATGTAGGTTAAAGTCACCCATGCTAACTGCTGTACCCTTATTGCACGTGTCCCTAATTTTCTGTTGGATGCCATCCCCATCCTCATTACTATTGTTTGGTGGTCTGTACACAACTCCCACTAACGTTTTCTGCCCTTTGGTGTTTCGCAGCTCTACCCATATAGATTCCACATCATCCACGCTAATGTCCTTCCTTATTATTGTGTTAAACTCCTCTTTAACCATTAACGCTACCCCACCTCCTTTTCCTTGTCCGTCCTTCCTGAATATTGAATGCCTCTGGATGTTGAGTTCCCAGCCTTGGTTACTCTGGAGCCATGTCTCCGTAATCCCAATTACATCATATCCGTGAACAGCTATCTGCGTAGTTAATTCGTCCACCTTATTACGAATGCTCCTCGCAGTGAGACTCCGAGCCTTCAGGCTTGTTTTTTTAAAAACACACTTTGTCCTATTAGAATAGTTGTAATATGGTCCTCCTGGATTTCTCTACCCTCCACTCTTGCTTTTCTCCTTCCTACCTTTTGCTTCTGCCCTCTTTTTACTTCTCTCTGCCTCCCTGCATAGGTTCCCATCCCTCTGCCATGTTAGTTTAACCCCTCCCCAACAGCACTAGCAAACATTCCTCCTAGGACATCGGTTCCAGTCCTGCCTAGGTGCAGACCGTCCGGTTTGTACTGGTCCCACCTCCCCCCAGAACCGGTTCCAATGTCCCAGGAATTTGAATCTCTCCTCGCATCATTCCTCAAGCCATGTATTCATCTGAACTATTCTGCAATTCCTACTCTGCCTAGCATATGGTACTGGTAGCAATCCTGAGATTACTAACTTTGAGGTCCTACTTTTTAATTTTACTCCTAGCTCCTTAAATTCAGCTTGTAGGACCTCATCCTGTTTTTTTACCTGACCCTGCCGCAGAACTGCCCCACTGGTCATCAAAATGCACGATGCGGCTTTGGACAACGTGGACCATTTCCCATTCCTCAGGAGCCTACTGTCAGCAAAGGTAGATGTCGATGACTAGGTCCAACACCGCCTTCAGTGCACCACCGCAACTGTCGGTCGCCTGAGAGAGAGTGTGTTTGCAGACCAGAATCTCGCATCTGGCACCAAGCTTATGGGCTACAGGGCAGCAGTGATACCCACCCTCCTATATGACTCAGACGTAGACTACATACAGTACCACCAGCACTGCCTTCACAAGATTATGCAAATCCCCTGGGAGGACAGACGCACAGTTAGTGTTCTCAATCAGGCCAACATCCCCAGCATTGAGGCACTGACCATACTTGATCAGCTCTGTTGGGCAGGCCGCATACCCGACACGAGACTCCCAAAGCAAGTGCTCTACGTGGAGCTTTATCACGGCAAGTGAGCCCGAGGTGGGCAGAGGAAATGCTTCAAGGACACCCTCAAAGCTTACATTAATGATTTAGATGAAGGAATTATGTAATATTTCCAAGTTTGCAGATGACACTAAACTGGGTGGCGGTGTGAGCTGTGAGAAGGTCACGAAGAGGCTGCAGGGTGACTTGGACAGGTTAGGTGAGTGGGCAAATGCATGGCAGATGCAGTATAATGTGGATAAAATGTGAGGTTATCCACTTTGGGGGCAAAAACACGAAAGCAGAATATTATCTGAATGGCAGCAGATTAGGAAAAGGGGAGGTGTCACAAGACCAGGGTGTCATGGTACATAAGTCATTGAAAATTGGCATGCAGGTACAGCAGGTGGTGAAGGGGGGAAATGGCATGTTAAGGAATGAGAGTATAGGAGCAGGGAGGTCTTACTGCAGTTGTACAGGGCCTTGGTGAGGCCTCACCTGGAATATTGTGTTCAGTTTTGGTCTCCTAATCTGAGGAAGGACGTTCTTGCTATTAAGGGAGTGCAGCAAAGGTTCACCAGAAACAGAAAGGTGACGTCACAGCCAAGGGGGTAAGTGATTGGCTGGTGGCTGGTGATTGGTGAGTAGTTTTTCTTTTTTCTCTTTATCAGTGAGTAAACTTTAGCACTGTTGTTGCCAATTTAAGTGTATCTAAGGGTTAAGTCATGGCAGGAGAGCTCGGTCACGTGATATACTCCTCCTGTGCCATGTGGGAACTCGGGGACACTTCCGGTGTCCCTGATGACTACGTGTGCAGGAAGTGTATCCGCCTCCAGCTCCTGACGGACCGCGTTGCGGAATTAGATCTGAGGGTGGATTCACTCTGGAGCATCCACGATGCTGAGAATGACGTAAATAGCACGTTTAGTGAGTTGGTCTTACCGCAGGTGAAGGGTCCACAGCCAGCTAGAGAATGGAAGACCAGCAGGAAGAGCAGTGCAAGGAAGGTAGTGCAAGGAAGGTAGTGCAGGGGTCCCCTGTGGTCATCGCCCTGCAAAACAGATACACCGCTTTGAGTACTGTTGAGGGGGATGACTCATCAGGGGAGGGCAGCAGCAGCCAAGTTCATGGCACTGTGGCTGGCTCTGCTGCACAGGAGGGCAGGAAAAAGAGTGGGAGAGCGATAGTGATAGGGGATTCGATTGTAAGGGGAATAGATAGGCGTTTCTGCGGCTGCAACCGAGACTCCAGGATGGTATGTTGCCTCCCTGGTGCAAGGGTAAAGGATGTCTCTGTGCAGGACATTCTGAAAAGGGAGGGTGAACAGCCAGTTGTCGTGGTGCACATTGGTACCAACGATATAGGTAAAAGAAAAGGATGAGGTCCTACGAGATGAATTTAAGGAGCTAAATTAAAACGTAAGCCCTCAAAAGTAGTAATCTCAGGATTGCTACTAGTGCCACGTGCTAGTCAGAGTAGGAATCGCAGGATAGCTCAGATGAATACGTGGCTTGAGCAGTGGTGCAGCAGGGAGGGATTCAAATTCCTGGGGCATTGGAACCGGTTCTGGGGGAGGTGGGACCAGTACAAACCGGACGGTCTGCATCTGGGCAGGACCGGAACCAATGTCCAAGGGGGAGTGTTTGCTCGTGCTGTTGGGGAGGAGTTAAACTAATATGGCAGGGAACCAATGCAGGGAAACAAAAAGGAGGCAAAAGACAAAGGAGATGAGTAAAAGTGGAGGGCAGAGAAACCCAAGGCAAAAAACAAAAAGGGCCACAATGTAAAGGGGCTGCAGGAGGGGTCAAAACTAAAAAATCATGGTTTAAAAATTAGTATTAAAACACTCTACCTAAACGCACGCAGCATTCGAAATAAAGTAAATGAGTTGATGGCACAAATCATTACAAATGGGTATGATTTAGTGGCCATTACAGAAACGTGGTTGCAGGGTAGTCAAGACTGGGAAATAAACATACAGGGGTATCTGACAATTCAGAAAGGAGGTGGGGTAGCTCTGTTAATAAAGGATGATATCAGGGCAGTTGTGAGAGACGATATTGGCTCTAATGAACAAAATGTTGAATCATTGTGGGTGGAGATTAGAGATAGTAAGGGGAAAAAGTCACTGGTGGGTGTAGTTTATAAGCCCCCAAATAATAACTTCACGGTGGGGCGGACAATAAACAAGGGAATAATGGAGTCATGTGAAAAAGGAACGGCAGTAATCATGGGAGATTTTAACCTACATATCGATTGGTCAAATCAAATCGCACGGGGTAGCCTGGAGGAGGAATTCATAGAATGCATACGGGATTGTTTCTTAGAACAGTATGTTACAGAACCTACAAGGGAGCAAGCTATCTTAGATCTGGTCCTGTGTAATGAGACAGGAATAATAAACGATCTCCTAGTAAAAGACCCTCTTGGAATGAGTGATCACAGTATGGTTGAATTTGTAATACAGATTGAGGGTGAGGAAGTAGTGTCTCAAACGAGCGTACTATGCTTAAACAAAGGGGACTACAGTGGGATGAGGGCAGAGTTGGCTAAAGTAGACTGGGAACACAGACTAAACGGTGGCACAATTGAGGAACAGTGGAGGACTTTTAAGGAGCTCTTTCATAGTGCTCAACAAAAATATATTCCAATGAAAAAGAAGGGCGGTAAGAGAAGGGATAACCAGCCGTGGATAACCAAGGAAATTGAGAGCATCAAATTAAAAACCAATGCGTATAAAGTGGCCAAGGTTAGTGGGAAAATAGAAGATTGGGAAAATTTTAAACGACAGCAAAGAATGACTAAGAAAGCAATAAAGAAAGGAAAGATAGATCACGAAGGTAAACTTGCGCAAAACATAAAAACGGATAGTAAAAGCTTTTACAGATATATAAAACGGAAAAGTGTGACTAAAGTAAATGTTGGTCCCTTAGAAGATGAGAAGGGGGATTTAATAATGGGAAATGTGGAAATGGCTGAGACCTTAAACAATTATTTTGCTTCGGTCTTCACTGTGGAAGACACAGAAACCATGCCAGAAATTGCTGGTCACAGGAATGTGGGAAGGGAGGACCTGGAGACAATCACTATCACTAGTGGGGTAGTGCTGGACAGGCTAATGTGATTCAAGGTCGACAAGTCCCCTGGTCCTGATGAAATGTATCCCAGGGTATTAAGAGATGGCGGACGTTATAGCAGATGCATTCGTTATAATCTACCAAAATTCTCTGGACTCTGGGGAGGTACCAGCGGATTGGAAAGCAGCTAATATAACACCTTTTGTTTAAAAAAGGGGGCAGACAAAAGGCAGGTAACTATAGGCCGGTTAGTTTAACATCGGTAGTGGGGAAAATGCTTGAAACTATTAAGGAAGAAATAGCGGGACATCTAGATAGGAATAGTGCAATCAAGCAGACGCAGCATGGATTCATGAAGGGGAAATAATGTTTAACTAATTTACTGGAATTCTTTGAGGATATAACGAGCATGGTGGATAGAGGTGTATGGATGGATGTGGTGTTTTTAGATTTTCAAAAGGCATTCGATAAGGTGCCACACAAAAGGTTACTGCAGAAGATAAAGGTACGCGGGGTCAGTGGAAATGTATTAGCATGGATCGAGAATTGGCTGGCGAACAGAAAGCAGAGAGTCGGGATAAATGGGTCCTTTTTGGGTTGGAAATCGGTGGTTAGTGGTGTGCCACAGGGATCGGTGCTGGGACCACAACTGTTAACAATATACATAGATGACCTGGAAGAGGGGACAGTGTAGTGTAACACAATTTGCAGATGACACAAAGATTAGTGGGAAAGCGGGTTATGTAGAGGACTCAGAGGCTGCAAAGAGATTTAGATAGGTTAAGCGAATGGGCTAAGGTTTGGCAGATGGAATACAATGTCGGAAAGTGTGAGGTCATCCACCTTGGGAGGGGGAAAAAAAACAGTAAAAGGGAATATTATTTGAATGGGGAGAAATTACAACATGCTGCGGTGCAGAGGGACCTGGGGGTCCTTGTGCATGAATACCTGCAAACTAACTTTTTGGGAATCAGGAAGGCGAATGGAATGTTGGCCTTCATTGCGAGAGGGATGGAGTACAAAAGCAGGGAGGTCCTTCTGCAACTGTATAGGGTATTGGTGAGGCCGCACCTGGAGTACTGCGTGCAGTTTTGGTCACCTTACTTAAGGAAGGATATACTAGCTTTGGAGGGGGTACAGAGACGATTCACTAGGCTGATTCCAGAGATGAGGGGGTTACCTTATGATAGATTGAGTAGACTGGGTCTTTACTCGTTGGAGTTCAGAAGGATGAGGGGTGATCTTATAGAAACATTTAAAATGATGAAAGGGATAGATAAGATAGAGGCAGAGAGGTTGTTTCCACTGGTCGGGGAGACTAGAACTAGAGGGGCACAGCCTCAAAATACGGGGGAGCCAATTTAAAACAGAGTTGAGAAGGAATTTCTTCTCCCAGAGGGTTGTGAATCTGTGGAATTCTCTGCCCAAGGAAGCAGTTGAGGCTAGCTCATTGAATATATTCAAGTCATAGATAGATAGATTTTTAACCAAGGGAATTAAGGGTTATGGGGAGCGGGCGGGTAAGTGGAGCTGAGTCCACAGCCAGATCAACCATGATCTTGTTGAATGGTGGAGCAGGCTCGAGGGGCTAGATGGCCTACTCCTGTTCCTAATTCTTATGTTCTTATGACAGGAGGAGAGACTGGATCAACTGGGCCTGTATTCACTGGTGTTTAGAAGGATGAAGGGATCTCATAGAAACATATAAAATTCTTGACAGGACTGGACAGGTTAGATGCAGAAAGAATATTTCCGATGTTCGGGAAGTCCAGAACCAGGGGACATAGTCTTAGGATAAGGGGTAGGCCATTTAGGACTGAGATGAGGAGAAACTTATTTACTGAGTTGTTAACCTGTGGAATTCCCTACTGCAGAGAGTTGTTGAATATATCCAATGAACTGGCATCAAGAGGGAGTTAGATATGGCCCTGATGGCTAAAGGGATCAAGGGGTATGAGGGAAAGCAGGAAAGGGGTACTGAGGTGATCTTATTGAATGGTGGTGCAGGCTCAAAGGGCCTACTCCTGCACCTATTTTCTATGTTTGATGAAGTGCAACATCCCCCCCCAACACCTGGGAATCCCTGGCCCAAGACCGCCCAAAGTGGAAGAAGTGCATCTGGGAGGGCGCTGAGGACCTAGTCTCGTTGTCAAGAGCAAGCAGAAACCAAGCGCAGACATTGGAAGGAGCGTGCGGCAAACTAGATACTCCATCCTCCCTTTCCTTCAACTACTGTCTGTCGCACCTGTAACAGAGACTGTAATTCCTGTATTGGACTGTTCAGTCACCCGAGAACTCAGAGTGGAAGCAAGTCATCCTCAACTCTGAGGGACTGCCAATGCTGATGTGATATAAAGCATTTTGGCTTTATTCTTATGTCATACTGACAGCAATAAGTGGATGTGAACCACAGGATCTCCCTAGCTTGTATCTTCAATCATGGAGAAATAGGGAAGATAATTTTTGGCATAGGTTATATGTCCCCTCCCCCAAATGTCCCAGTTGTTCCTGATTCAACCCCTCCCCAATTGTTTATTCACTGCTGCATCTCTGGCCCCATAGAAAGTTTGACAGATAAAATAGAAGCTATACAGGGCTCCACATTTGGGTTTAGTAAATTACATTGCAGTCCCGTTTGAAACACAATACTAAATACCTGGGACTTCTCAAGGGGTACCTCTCACTTAACCAACACGGAATTGCTTTTTTAAAAAAAATTGATTCTCCTCCTCCCTCCTCCTGACAGGGCTCACTCAGTTGTATGCTCTCAGTATTTTGCCCGAGACACTAATTAATCTTCAGCTGTAAGTTTTGCCAGGCTGTCCAACCACAATAGAGCTTCCAAAAGCAGGTCTTGCCCCACTGCACTCTGGAATCACAACCCACCTCGAAGCAGAAACCACTTCAAAGGGATAATATAACTGCAGCTCAGATGTTCCTTGTTACAAATAATCTCGCAAGTGACATGGTGCCACCAGTAAACAGCATCGACTTCTGTCTGATTAATGTTTTACACATTATGTCCAATCATTTGGTGTGAGTGTTTCGGAAGACAGCACTTTCCTGTTATATCAAGACGGCTGGATGCAAGCACGGGGCACCTTCTGGGCAGTCTTTTAAATGGTGTGCTCTCTCCAAGGAGCTGAGACTGTTAAGGTCCAGATTTTGCATTTGGATTATTTCTTTAAAAAATGAATTTGAACAAAAAACTCAAGTATTTTTTTAACCTTGCCATTCAATCTTTCAAGACACAGCTGTACCCAAGTTCTCCTGTGATTGCAGCTGTTTTTGGGTGAATTCCACCCACTAGTGGGACATTTAATAGGCATCATAATCAGTTAGTTACATTTAGTATTGTTTAAACTCCAGAAATGAGTACAGCTGCCTTTTCCCGACCCCACATCCTCCCAACTAATTCAAAGAATGGGAGTAAAAACAAACTCAATCAAAATAATTAAGATCTCCTCTGCACTCTCCAAGGTCTTGACATCTTTTCAAAAGTCCAGTGCCCAGAATTGGCCACAATACTCCAGCTGAGGCCTAACCAGTGATTGGTTCAGCATAACATCCTTGCTTTTGTACTGTTGTGCATCTATTTATAAATCCAAGGATTTCTGTATGATTTAACTGATCTTGCCACCTTCAACATTGTGTGTGTGTGAACCCCCAGGTCTCTGTTCCTGTACCTCTTTCAACATTGTTTATACTACCTCGCCACATTCTTCCTCCCAAAATGCATCACTTTACACTTCTCGGCATTACATTTCATCCGCCCATTTCACCAAGAACTCACTAAAATAGGTTATTAGCAGTGTGATGGTTAGGTCAGCATCAAGTTTGCACGTCATAAAAGACTTTCATAGACTTGCCATCTTACAAACTATAATTCTGCAAATTCATTTACTCTACTAGTTTGCAATTCGATACTCCCCAAGACAGATCAGGGACGAACTTATGTAATACAGTCATTATACCCAGGGTAAAATCTCCAAGGATAGTGTGTAGTCTTGCTTTAGATTTTTTTCCAGACTGGATACAACTATTAAAAAAAAAGGGGAAAAAAGCCACATCTGTACAAGGATTAGTTTTGAATACTGCTTTATTCATCAACTAAATTTTAAATACATGACATATGTCAGGACGATACTTGCGCTAAGAGGGAGCAGTGATTACACTGCCTGAGATGCAGCCATAATGTACCAACATGCCACCAACATACTGTAGATTTGGAGGATTCAGATTCAGTTTTGCAAATAGGAAGCCACTATACTGCACTCTCAATTATTGGTCTGATGCTAGGCAGCCAGCATTTCGCTGCTGAACTGCCAGAAATATGCTCAGTGAATCTGTGACATGATCCCTTGTCTCATCAAATGTGTAGGAGCTAATCACAATAACCCTTAATGTAACTACTTCACACTTCAGAATAGTCTTCCACCTACTACACTGGTTGTGAACGCAATTTATTTCTTTTAAAAGTCTCAACTAAGATTCTTAATTCAATAGAGAATAAAAGGGATATGGACTTGGTACCAAAGCCCGAGAGGGGTGAAATGATCTGAGTGGACCATAAATATGAACCCAGAAAGAAGGCTGCATAGCCGTTCCTCTCATTCTAACTTTCATAATGATCTGAACACTCGCAAAGCACATAAAACTGGAAGGGGCTGGAGTAAAACAGCATTTGATACAAATGAAAGTTTTAAAATTTAAGACTAATTTGTTTTTCCTGTCAGTATTCAGAAGTCAGCATTACTAGCCTGAGGGAACAAAATCACACTTCTGACTCAATTTTAGAAGATATTGCATTTTAATATGGGTGTTAATTACTTTTAAAATACACTAGCTGCTGCTCTCTGTGCTTCACTTCTCAATTACAGAATAATCACTACAAGCATACAATGGGCATGGTTTGAATAATCATTCACTTACTAAAATGCAGCTATCAAAGCAATCAAGCTAGTAACTTTTTTTTGTTACTTTACCTGTTTATTCTATCGACGAGGAAAAAATAGCACCATGGCTTTAAAGAAGAAAAAAAAGAACGATTTATCAGCAAAAAATCTACAAGTCAAAGTAACTAATGGGAGACCAAAGGGGCATCCATTTACAACATCTCCTGTAGATTTTCCATTTAATGCTTTTATTAGTCTGCTTGGCCAGATGGGTTGGAATCTACAACCCTGTTTAAATGAAGTCACTTGTGGTTTGATTTCCCCCCTCACCTGGAACGCATCAGATCACGGGCATGCTCAGACCAGCAGCAGATTACGGGCATGCTCAGACCAGCAGCAGATTATTTTCTCAAGGATGCATCAGACATTTAGTGGCATCATACTACATTCCTGCCACCTCAATGTATAAACCCTATTTTGGAAGGGAATTTAGGGTCACTTCAGTCATAGCACTGAAAGTAGATTTGCTCTTTTCAGAGCTGTGAATTTCTATTTTGAGACAAATACAGAAACTCTGGGGGTAACAGAACAGCAACCAGTACAAGTTAATTCAGCAGCAGATACCACCTAAATTTTGCATCAGCTCTTCTGCATTCACAGTACAAGTTTTAGCATCAGTGCAAAGTGGTTTTGGCTTCACACAGACATTGAATTTGCGGGATGTAAATTTGATGTAATGGCTAGAATGGACTCAAAGGAAGCAGAGACAAACTCCTCCAGGTGAGTCTTGCTCTATTTCACGCTGGTCAGGACCTGGATTCAGAATGTAACTGCAATGTCAGTGTGAAGGGAGACCACTCTGCACCTACGCTATCGTCAGAGTGAATGCAGCCTGACATGAATAGGAAGTGATGCTGAGATTCTGGCATCCTGTTGGCATGTTGTTGTCTGCAGCACATGTTTCAGGCAGTTCACTACTAAAACAGTTCCATCCAAATACATAACCACCATATAGAGCAGAACAAAAAAAAGCAATCACATGTGCCCTGTTACAATTAAATTGTGATCTCTAGTACACCTATGGCAGCAAAGTTTGAAGGTCTTTGGTCCTTGGTTGAGTTTTATTTTTTAAGTGTGGTCTGGGATAGTTAAGTGGTTGTGACAGACACTAAAGGTACAAGGCACTTTCATTCCTAACAATTTGAGATGCATAGTGATTTCTTGAAAAAAAAACACCATTAGTGTACAAAGTAAAGCTAGCTGATTTAACCACGACAGACCAGGCAGCAACAATGTTTAAATAACATGTCTAAGCTACAGCCAAGTGCTGCTCCCTCTTCCAGAAGAGATGAGCAACATTACAGACACTACTAATTCAAAAACTTGAACAGATGGAAAAGTTGATCTGGAAAAGGAAAAGAAACAGATCGCAAGACCAAAGGTGGCACAGACAAGGTGAATGTAAACTCATTGTGTTTTATCACATCTAGCTGGGACACTGGTAAGTTGCTGGACATCAAACTTTCAGGAGTTCACAGGGGCTTCATTTCCATTTGATCTTGGCCTACGTTGAGGAAGGGCACCGGCAGGAGCAGGAGGTAAGGAGGACGGCCTGGGGGCAGAAGGTGCAGCTGCGTCACTGGAAGCTGTCGAATGCATTTGGCTCTGATCAGTGGTAAAACCATGGGGTGCGGTCTGTGGGTTGTATCGCGCGTTGGAGTAATTCCTGGGTCCGTTCCGGTATCGAGTTCTATCATCATTTCTTCCAAAGTGGCTTGGGCCATTTATCCTATTCTCTCGAGGTCGGTAACCTGGTCTCCTATTTCCATGGAACACCTTTTAAAGGGCAGAACACCACAATTAAGAGATATACTTTACATCATTACATCCACACTGCAACTTATTTTTGTTTCTGCAGTCGTATTCAATTCTGCTCAGATTTGCCATGGATGCTAGCAGTGCCAGTTAGTGCATAGCCAAGTGTTAAATGCACTTCTAGCAAGTCCTCCAAGAGTGTGCCAGCAATCTGCTCTGCATTGTGGGGTGATAAACAGACAACAATTTAAATTCCATGCCAGTAAAGACTATACATTATGCTCTGCCATGTAATAAACTGTTGAAATATCAAGTAGGGATGGGTGGAGTATGTGAGCTGCTTAAAGTTTTAGTCCATTCAGGATGCATGTTATAACTGCAATATTTACAGGTAAAGCATTATTTATTTAAAAAACAGTTCACGTTTGCAAGCATTTAACATCTCTCCTAATGTTTGTATTTTTAAAAAAAGGCCTCCTCCACTATCACCCATCCTGCCAAGACCAACGGATGGCATTTTCCTTGGCAGCTCCGAATCCACCATTAGGAAGTCCATCAGCGTGGTCTGGATCGACTCCATCTGTGTGGGAAGCAGTTCACTTCTGTTTGATGTTTACCTAGACAACTTGAAATGGTGAACTCACCTAAATCGAGACTAAACAGCTTCTCCACCCACAAATGTTCTAGCACTTCATGCACAACATGCAGTTCTGAGCGCGTTTTATTCACATTAATGTACTAATCAAGAGACTAGAATTACTTGGTTACAAAATTATTTTATTTGGTGATGGGAGGATGTAGAAAGAGCGCATTAGCACTTCATACCGGTCGATTTGACACGAATGTTTGGTTTGCAGCATTAGCTGTGGCAGTGGAAACATCTCCTGAAGACGGAGTCTTCTTTGCTGGTTTAGTAAGGCTGGCGTCTGAGGCACAGTCAGGAGTAGGTGGTGCTGAAACATCACTCCGACTTGTCACAGACATAGACGACACAGAGCTACACCTCGATCTGGCAGAGTAATTGTTCTTGGGATGAGACACTGTAGAAAACAGAACACATAATAAGACAATGCAAAAGCAGGATTACTGTTAGTCTGGAATGGCCTTGAGGGGTGCAGTTAGCTTGGGCATCTAAACAGCCCAGATGTGTAATACTGATAATCCTTCCCTCCCCCTCCAGGTAAAATGTGGCAGAGGTAAGGGAAATCATTCAGAATGTCAGACCGGTCAAGAGGACCCAATTTGAAAAGTTTAGAGTAAGCAAATAGAACATTACTCTGCCTTAGGATTCACAGATTGTAACTGGCCTTTTACTAAAGGGCTTTTCGTATTTTTGTGCAGCCTTGAAATTTTGCGAGGGCAACCAGGTCAGTGACAGCAATACATGAATGTCAACCATCAGTGGTCATGCTGACCGGGTTTGTAGAGTTGTGGACACTGGTTATCAATTGCTGATATATAAAAAAAATAGCATTGGAATTGAAGCTTTTGCCTGGCCAGCCCAACAGATCACCCGACAATGCTCTGTAAATGTCCTCTGCGCATACTCAACTGTGGGATCAGGCAGGTAAAATAGAAAGAACTTGCATCTAATCACGGCCTCAGGATGTCCCAAAGCATTTGACACCCAAATTGATCGCTGTTGGTGTGGTCATTTCGTATATAGCAAGATTCCAGACAGCAATTAGATCAATGACCAGTTAATGTGTTTTTGTTGGTGTTTGAGACAGGAATGTTGATCAGGACACCAGGAGAACTCCCTACACCTCTTCAAATAGCATCATGGGATCTTTTACATTCACCCGAGCAGGCAGATGGGGCCTCGGTTTAACATCTCATCACAATGGTTGGTGACTTACTCTCGGTACTGCACTGATGTGTCAGCCTAGATTATGGGCTCAAGTGCTAGATTGGGGATGAACCCACACTCTTCTGACTTGAGGTAAGAAAATTACCACTGAACTAGAATGAAACTCAAATGATCTCGGTAAGCATTTTAAGTTTATGGCAAGCTTAAAGGAAATAATAATAATGGAACCAATTTGTTTGGAATTCTGTCTGGGGTTTGATCTGGTTTCTCAACATTGCTATGGATTTATTTTTCATGTTGCAAGATAGTCGTACTTCTGAGGCTTTTCTTCTGTTATTCAACAGCGGTTTTGTACTGGTTCAACATTTGCAGTGTGGGAATCTCAATGTTTGCATACTGGTCCCATCCAAGGACCACATTTCATTGAGAGCAGATGTGTAGGAGACTTATTCTGGTGAAAGTACTGACAATAGAAAAAGTGTGTGTCAGAGATTTTCCTTCTGTTGCATTTTTGGCAGCATATTGTCAGCTGACTTAATGCAACACAACAAAGTAAATAAACGTAGTCATGGGAAAGTCTTCTTCCAGTGTGGTAAAATGCTGTTAAGGGAACATAGAAACATAGACCTTCCTTTCTAAGCAAAATGTTAGCACTCAGTTACTAAAGTAACAATTCCGTATGCTGTAACTATTAGCATTTGTTGGGTTCGATCCATTAGTCATTGTTTGTGGACAAAAATCAGTGCAAGATTTAAGCTGGCTGCGTTTCTCGTTTGCTCCAGAGGTCGCTCCAGCATGTTGCGCAAGTTTTTTCTGCGCCGCGCGGAATTTGTGCGCAGCTGTGCGATCAAGTGGCTTCCTACGCTGGTTCGCGATTAAATTGCACTCAGTGGCATGTAATTGCTTCAAACCTTTAGGGGGAGATATACGGCAGAGATTGTTCATTTAAATTGTACTAGACAAGAGTACGTGATGTAAAAGAGTGAATGTAGAATTGGGGGCAAGATGGGAAAGAATGGCCAGGGTTCTGGAGAACAATGGCAGGAACACTGATTCACCTTGGGAGTTGCCATTCTAAGGCTGCTGAATTGCCACAAGAAAGAGGAATCCTTGTGAGCCTAAAGGCTACAAAGGAATCCCACTGACCAGTGGTCTTTAAGATGTGGCATGCACATCAGATGTTTTGGTGGCCTGCAGAGCAAGAATGGAAAAGGTGGATTTTGCTCTGGTGAGAAATCTGTAGGATATGTTCTGGTTTTTATACACTATTGTGGAGCATTTTAGCGCACAGGGGAAAACTCTCAAATCTTTCAATCTTGTTTCTCACGAAGCCTTGAAGTTGGAAGCTATCGAAGTACATGGCTAAATCTTGAATTTTATCTAGGATCGTGTAGTCCAGCTCCAAGATCTGTAGGGTCGATGGGAGACTCACAGAACCAACCGCTCTCAAATCGTCGTGAGGTAAAGATATCTACCGTCACCCATCCTATGCAATGTCTTCACCAATGATGTGTTGGATAGCATCATAAGGGACAGCTTCAGAGTGTCTGTTCTGGGTATTTCAAAAAGTATTGTGCAGCTCCTTCTCGCTGATAATCTTGTGTTGCTGGCCAACTCACCTGGGGATCTACCAATCATCTTGAACAAGGAATAACCAGTGGGTCATGGGTGCCCTACATATTGCATTATGGCTTTGAACGCCTTAAGGAGACCTCAAAAAGGTACTGATCAGAAGATACAAGGGGCATTTGTCCCCACTGTTGATTCAAATCAGGACCTGGGGTGTTCTGCTGGATGCCAACTTCAGCTTGGGCAGTCCTTCAGGACAGTGCCAAGAAGGGATGATGGGTACTTTGGTCTTTCTTCAGTGAGCAGTTCCAGTGCATATTACACTTGTGGCATACAAGTAACACATTGGAACAGTTCTCCTGTTTGTAGATTAATAGGTATTTCTTTTCCTCTTTAATCTAACACTTTGAGACATCTTGATGTACGTGAGGATCGCTATCAAAATGCAAGTTACGTTCTTTACATCAATTGGTTATTAGCATTAAAGATGCTGTATCATTTACGTTCAATAATATTTTTTTACAAGCCTACAGCCCACTAATATTTACAATGATTACAACATGCATTCTGCTGTGTTGTACTCACTTTGCACCTTCTGATGGTCTAATATCAATTGTTACTTGTAAAAACTACTTCATTTTAATATTTAAAGCATCTGTAGCCTTTCCAGGAGAAGTTACTTTTGGCTCCATTGCAGTAGACTCTAAGCTGCACCAAAAAGTGTCAAAAATCTAAATGTCTTGGGCATGACTCCAGGAAATAAATTGTACGTCTTGTGCTCACATCCCCCTTCAGGAACATCTCTATCTCCTACTGCAAGTAATTTACGTTTGTCTACTTCAGCTTTTCCCTGCAATAAGACTGAATATATTGGATCCACCTGCAGGTTATGATCTGCTCATATCCCACTGCACCCTCAGCGTGACTACTTGTTATTAGCTTTTTTAAGCTATAGGTTAGCACGCATGTTAAAATATTACATAGACACACAATTAAATGGCACCTTGGAAGTTGCAGCATTAGCAATTAACATTGGACTTGGCAGGTGGCAGCACTGAGCAGCAAATCAGTGGCAAAAGTGATCGTTAATCTGCAACTAGCAAGCATGAGGCTGACAGACGGTAAAGAAACTCTAGCTACAAAATTATCTCCAGCACAGCAAGCGCAACACAAATCGAGCTGAACCATTAAGTTACAGTATGCTGACTTAAGTACTGACTGGTCACAAACTCCACAGCAGACCCTTCAAATTGACTAAATGCAGTCTCCGTCAGGTCCAACAATTACAGAGGACTTCAGCATTTTACACTGAAAACAAGAGTATAACTACATATATTCATCTCTTAGGGAAAATAGTTGGCCTATACCCTCGCTCCCACTCTGAAGCCATAGAAATCCGATGCCGATTCCATATTCCAGTGGCTGCAGCATAGTGTTCGAATTAGAAATGCTCAGTGCCCCACCTGCAAGGCCGACTTAACAGTCAAACGTTTCTACTAGATGGCACATGACCAAGCCTCAGCTTACCTTGTCCAAAGGCTTGGATACTCGCTTTGAGTTCTTCCACATCACAGGTGAACTGTGCACATCGCCCCAGGTCTTCATCATATTTTCGTTCACTAACAAAGTGCTAAAATAATACATTTAAAAAAAAATAACTCTAGCAGATGAAGTCCAGGTATATGGTAGCTTAGCTTTTTAAATTATACAATAATCATGATTCCTAGTTGTACAACTGGCACTTTTGGATTAATAGACTGGTGTACAAATCTTGACAATTATTAAAACTGAGCCTCTATTGTGTATTGTGTATCTGATCAATTCCACTTGGGAACATTTTGATTAAGTAAACCGAAAATGTAAATCTAAAACCAATTTACACAGTGTATTAATTCCCAGTAATTGTTTAGTCAAGTGAACTCGTGTTTATATCACATACATTAGTCACCTTCTGTGTAATGGCCCTGAAATAATGCAATGTGATAATAGCACACAAATTGTTGCCACATTTACCTAGAATTCCATTTTCCGCTATGTTAGCGGAGGCGTTAATCTGTTAAATAAATGGGTTAATATCAAGCATTGCAAAGCAGAACTTCAAGGCTAATGTATTGCAGACGTTTAAGATACCAAAATGAGATAACTGGGAACAGGAAATCTGTACAACTCCAATCAAACTGTATAGTGTTTAATTGAACAAATCAGCCACATTCCTGTGACCATACTCTACAAACTGCATACCGCTCTCTTCCAAAAATGAAATAAAGCACGACAATGTTATGTAGGGGAAAATCATCTATCCTAGACACTGAGCACAAAATGGAAGCACAATTATTTCCTATCATCTGGCCGGAAAAAGATAACGAACTAAAAAATAACATGCACACCCCTTCAGGACCGTCTCTTTTTCTCCAGTAAAGATTCCTTGAATTTGGGCAGTCTCATTCATAGACCATAAAAATGGCTCAATTGAGAACTGTAGATGCTGCACTGCTATAGAGGAATTAGTTGTCTAAGATTGGGATTAAGGGAGATTGTTAGAAACATAGAAAATAGGTGCAGGAGTAGGCCATTCGGCCCTTCTAGCCTGCACCGCCATTCAATGAGTTCATGGCTGAACATTCAACTTCAGTACCCCATTCCTGCTTTCTCGCCATACCCCTTGATCCCCCTAGCAGTAAGGATAGAAACAGGAGGTGGATCTTGCCACCAGATCTTATTTGTGCTACACCTTAAATGCCTGATTTCAAAAAAGTGGAAAAATATTCAATTCCCCAGCAGACATCCTGCACTTTA
The DNA here is from genome assembly GCF_044704955.1 of Pristiophorus japonicus. NCBI lineage: Eukaryota > Metazoa > Chordata > Chondrichthyes > Pristiophoridae > Pristiophorus > Pristiophorus japonicus. The sequence continues at coordinate 34,454,008 of NC_092010.1, forward strand.
ATGAGCACAATGTGTCAAAAATTAGTTTTAGTTTACAACCTCAATGTGTATTGATGTGAAATTAATTTCAAGAACTTGCATTTATATAGTGCCTTACGTCGTTCACAACATCCCAAAGCACTTTGCATACAATGAATTATTTTTGAAGTGCAGTTATTGTTGCCATGTAGGCTAAAGCAGCAGCCATTTTGCGCACAGCAAGGTCCCGTAAACAGCAATGAAATAAACGAGCATTGTTGGTGGTCTCGGCTGAGGAAGAAATGTTGGCCAAAACACTTGCTACTCTTCAAGAAGTGCCATAGGATCTTTTAACATTCACCTGAACAGGCAGATGGGACATCATCTGAAGGACACCACCTCAGACAGTGCAGCACTCCCTCAGTACTGCATTAAAATGTCTGTCTAGATTATGTGCTCAAGTCCCAGAATGGGGCTGGAACCCATAACCTTGGTCGGAGGCGAGAGTGGCATCACTGAGGCAAGGTGACATTATACAGTTAGAAACACGCAGCAGGGATATTTCAGAAGTTCAGGTCAATCTTGATAGAAAATTCAATTTTGGACGAATAATTGCACGCTTCCTACATGGCCGTTGCATGATAATGACCGTCCAGTTGTTCCTATTTGATGAAAGAAATGCAATTTTCCAGGAACTCTGCCACAGCATAAACCAAAAAAACAGCAATCAAACCAACATCAAGTGCTGACATTTGTGTATCGCCTAAATTTTGGATCAATTTTCAACTGTCTAGCTAGCAGTTCATTACAAATAAGCCACTTGTTGCTTGATATGATTTTAAGCAAATAGTGTTTAAGAACAACGCCTAAAGATTGTTGCACCAACATGCATGAAACATTTGCATCTGTGATTCCTCACGTGGGGAGCTATTCAACAGAGAAGAGATGTGTGTTTTTTTTTTAAGATACAATAAAATAGAATAGTGGTCAGGTTGCCTCAGGGAACTCCTGTACTTCCCAGTGGCTGGCATAGATCAGTATTTAGCAGTGTGCCTGCCTGCTCAACTAGGAATGCTGTGTGATGATGCAACAATGGAAGGTGGAAGGAAAAAAAGAAAGGAAATCAAATCCAGTAAATAATTAGAATTACAAAACCCAAAGTCCAGGTTCATTTCTCTACCAGGGTGGAACTAGGTGACATTACTTTCTATTTACATGGAAGAGAGATAAATATTTGATCAACTGAACTTAAATTGACCTCTGAGCCTGAATGAAAGCTTAAATAGTTGCAGGTAATGTGGCTTGGAATGTCATTCAGAAAGCAAATCCGAACTTGGCAATATATGGTCGTTCCTTCATCATCCGAATCCTGGAACTCCCTCCCTATCAGCACTGTGGAAGCACCTTCACCACACGGACTGCAGCGGTTCAAGGCGGCGGCTCACCACCACCTTCTCGAGGGCAATTAGGGATGGGCAATAAATGCTGACCTTCCCAGCGACGCCCACATCCCTTCAACAAATAAATACAATGCTCAACAGAATGCAAAGGAAGCATGTACAAATGGCACTGTGGATTATCAGTTTTATTCAGCACAAACATTCTACAACAAGTTATTATGGAGTAAAAAGAATTGTTGAAGATGGCTTGTTGCAGCTGATAACTCAATTTAACCATAATAAAACTCAAATTTGTTCTTTGTTCCAAACAGGTAGAGTTTAAATTATAAGGCAACAACTTGGGCAGTCCTTATTTTGATCCATAAGAGGTTGGCTTTTAGGATTTCAAGCTGTAAATATTACAGGTGGTCACTGACCAGAGGGTGATAAATTTACCGGTTAGAAATAATAAGACTCCCAAAGCAAGCATTCTACTCGGAACTCCTGCACGGTAAGCGAGCCCCAGGTGGGCAGAGGAAACGTTTCAATGACACCCTCAAAGCCTCCTTGATAAAATGCAACATCCCCACCGACACCTGGGAGTCTCTGGCCAAAGACCATCCTAAGTGGAGGAAGAGCATTCGGGAGGGTGTTGAGCACCTCGAGTCTCGTCGCCGAGAGCATGCAGAAACCAAGCGCAGACAGCAGAATGAGCATGCAGAAAACCAGACTCCCCACCCACCCTTTCCTCCAACGACTGTCTGTCCCACCTGTGAGAGAGACTGTAATTCCCGTATTGGACTGTTCAGTCACCTGAGAACTCACTTTTGGAGTGGAAGCAAGTCTTCCTCGATTTTAAGGGACTGCCTATGATGATACAATCAAACCATACTTTGAAAAGAGTTCCATGTTTTCATGATATTTCAATATAGATGGTTAACCAACCAACAATTTTACCTTAATATCAGCTCGAAGCTCCACTAGTTGCTCCTCAGACATGCGGACTGCACTGTCCGTCATCTTCTTCAATGCTTCAGCTCTCTTCTGGCGACCGTCCAGGATTTCCACTGAAAACCGCGGGGAAGCAATGGGACATTATTCAGCAGAGCTTTCCATTTATGCAGTCAACTCTGAAAAAACCTAATCCATACACAATTCAGATTTAATCTAGAATTCCAATATACCATCTCTATTCACTTGCATTAAGCAAAACATTTAACAAAACAGGTCAGAAGTCTGTTAAATAACTTAAGTAAGCTTTTTGTACTGGCTGGGGTTGTAGATCAGTCTCAAAAACTAGTCATCAACCTACTGTTGAATATATATCCAGTAAAATGAGGGTTCAACAGGGCACTGGCTGATGCCACTGAGGTAGTCATTCACCTACCTGTCCTCTTGGTCAGAGGAAAACGGATGGCAATTTATTTTCAAATCAATAAAAACAGATTACAGCAATACGCTTCATTACTCACTAATAAGGCACCACAGGCTGTTCTCAGTCATGGTAAGGTAGCAGTAGACTGGAAGTTACATTAGATAAACCCAGCTGGTTGCTGTAGTTCGGAATGTGTTTAGCAATTACTAAGTTTGAAGGGGGGGGGGGTTGAAGAATCCATACTAGCCCCTCACAAATAATTGTACTTTAATTGAAAGTTTTTTTCCTTTTATATAAATTCTAGATCAACTGTTTCATCGAATAGAACTGTTTATAATGAATTAAAATAATTCATTTTCAGAGTAAGGCAATGTGCTGCTTTGCCACTTTAGAGGCAGTGCTGCTATCAGTTTACCGCTGTTAAAAAGTCAAATGGTTACACACCATGATTAGCGCCCTTTTTCTTTCTTTGATTTAAATTTAATTGTTCAACACAGCAATTGCTGAGAATAAAGTTACAGAACTAGACAGTGAGAACGAACTGAAATTGTTGTTGAAATGTCACAATTACTTTAGCTCCGAGTTAATGGCTCATTGAGGTATTAATAATGAGGCTCTTCCACACCTTTATGATTATTAGTTGTTATACAATCTATGAACAGAAAATGTAGAACTCACCATGGAGACTGATCAGATGTGTGAGGCTGTGCATGTGCTAGGAGCAGACACAAATTGCCAAGACCCAGAGTGAACCAAGCTTCAGGAAGGGAGCCAACCTCGGCCCCATGCTCATGAGGGGGGTTAGCCCATAAGGAAACAATTATGGAAAATATTTATTACAGTCCATTGGTTGGTTTATGGGTAACTGGAGTTAAATTTTGCTGAATTGTTTAAATCTTTGTTGTGTTATAAATGTTATTTTTAGCTGGTTGTTCAAAAACTTGGAAAAAAAGAGGGGCTCAAATATCCCATTGTTTAGACAGCACCAACCAGCACAGTTAACTTCACCCATAATGGCATTTCAGCCAATAATGACTCTTCACTCCATAGCAAAGCCTTTTGAGATACAACACATGCCAGACACACGGCTTTTAATTATTTAGACAGTTTCTTTAAAAAGCCAGTGCTCAAGGCCCAACATTTAAAGCAAGCTATTTGGATCTATATTCAATGCAACTAGCACAACAAGGTAACTTTTGTAGTGGTTTGCCATCTTACCATATAAACCCAAAGGGAGTGGTTCAGAAAACTTTACATTGAAGAGGGACACTTTAATTTGGCATTAAAATATCAATTCATGGCATAAACACATTTTAAAATGGGATACAACATAGTAGTCAAGTTACTCTCTATTATGCAGCCAGTTCAAAGGGTCAGCATTTTCCCCTAAATCAGTGGGTTTGAAATTCCAGTTTGAGATTTGCCCAAACAGTAAATCCCCTCTATAAATTTAAAAATAATTTAAACTTCTTTGAAAGCTTAATTTAAGCCTTCGTCAGAAACTTGAAAATAATGCATCTGTAAACTAATTTAGTAGCTTCATCCAGATGCTTGATGTTTTCCCGGAGTAAAGTGCGCCACCTGCTGGCCTAGCCAAGAACTCAGATTCTGCCATTCAGGGGAGTGAAATTCAATCTGGGAGGGGCAGTTTGTCAGTCGTCTTCCACTAAACTTCAAGGCAGCAAACATGCATCTAGTTTTTGAAGTTTTAAATTGGTTAGGATCTGCAACCAGCTAAATATAATGTTCAATTATTAATAAAGGATAAGCATATAAAACTGGAAGTAGTAGTTATCCTTAAACCCATACACAATGAGGGATTAAAACTGGAAATGGGATTACAACAGTACATTTCAGCACATGTCATCCAGACTCACCAAGCATAAGCCATAGGAAACCGGTTTGGATCCACTTGAAAAGGTGACCACTTCATGCAGGTGTCATTACATTAAAGACCCTGATGGAGTTTAATAGACCAGAAACCTACTGGAGCACACCACAAACTATCACAGCAGTAACTCTCCTAAAACAGGATCTGATTATAGATTGTTAAACAGTTGGACACTTACATGCTTCTGCTTTGACTTTATCCATTTCTCCCAGCAGTGCCACCTCCCTGTCCATAAAACTGCAATGAAAGCAAGAAAGGTTTATTTGTGGACTTCCACAATTATAACAGCGGTGTCCCACTGGGATGTAATCCCTAACCACGACTGGTTTAAAAATCAGATTTTAACCCCTTTCTGAAAATTACAAGAGAACAGAGATCTGATTTTGAAAGAGAAACCTTACAAGAATGTTCAAGGATTGGGATTTGTGGTGCTAATCAAGTTAACAAGTGTTTTGTTCCTTTTTCTTTGTTGCAATGAACCCAATTAAATTTTTTCAATGTTTAAAGTAATTGTAGTTTGTAATCAGTTAGGAAAAGGTTGGCTTTTTAAAACTCTCTTTGCTATGTGAAACAAATTGGAAATTTTATCCATGTAAACACTTGAAATTGGAATTAACCATTTTCAGTCAGGAATTAAGGTTTTGAATAATCACACAAAATGGAGTGTGGGATTTAGAAAACAAAATGTGGAAGACCTGGGATGTTGCATAACATTACCGTGCAAAAACTCAAGGCATTCAATATGATTCATAATGGAGTACAAGACAGCTTGTAATGATTTGAGAATTTAGTCAAGAAAATGCAGGATTTTTAAAAACATGAAACATTTGTTTTAGCAACAGTAAAGTCCCATAGAAGCTAAAATTCATGTAGGGATTATAAACTACTTAATGTTGCACATTGATAAAATGCAGGATTTTTCTCCCGACTCCCGGTTTAGTGATCATGGGGTGGATAGGAACCGGATCCCTGATCATTTTAGTATGCAAGCATGAGTTCCCAGTGCCACTTATTCCAGATGCCCCATTGCAAATATGGGTGACCATATTCTAATGAGCCAGTAATGAATGCATAATGTCAGTAACAAATTAGATTTTGATTATGTGGCAATGTGGATTGGTTAAGTAATAACAGTTGTGTTCCTGAGCTGTAGAACAAAAGTAGAAACCAAACCACTAATGGATAATATTGTGATTGTGCCAATAACCTCATTTTACTGAAAGGTTATATTTCAGGTGGGAGGAGTAGTAGTAGTATTCCTATTCAGAATGTAGATAAACTGAACTGACTAGAGCTTTTTATTCCCACTCATGTGCAGCCTGATCCTGCTCCTCGGGCAACTAAAAGCAAGTGCAGTGATAAATGTTTTACGCCCAGCATCATGTTCATCGCTAAACCTGACTTGGTTAAGTGGAGGGGTGAACCCACAGGATGAGGGATTGAATTCTCCATTTCAAAATAAAAAAGATAGAACATTGATCCAATCTTGAAAGGCAGGTGACATTCATACACTTGTTTAAACTTTTCTCTGGTGGTTTGGATTATCTGAACCTCACTCTTCAAGTACTACCTTGTAATTCACTTTGAGATATCAATTATTCTCTATACAACATATTCTGGCCACAATCAGCTGACAAACCATGCTATCACAGGCACCTTCAACACTTTTCTGTGAAAATTCGATAGCTAAGCCTGGTGAGAGATACCTTCAAAACCTGGAACTGATGATAAAATGCAGTACAGCATAACGGAAATCTGAATGATTAACTGAATTATAGTACAGGTATCAATTATCTGGTATACTACAAAACATTTATCCAGTGTTTTTAATGCTTTAATGAAATCCTGTGTTTCAGATGATATCTGAACATGATCACACTCATTTAGTCCTCATTAGCAAAGATCGTGACTAGCCCATTTTTAAAAAAAACCATGGAGTAGCTTTCAGTAACATGGAGTTGCTTCCATCACAGAAGATCAACCATAGTGTCACTACACAAGAGTAGAAAATACCAGAGCAATGCTACAGCACCTAGGATTTACAATTTGCACTGATGAACAGACAAAAGTGCATCACAATTCATGACGCACATTTTTGAAGAACACAAACGTTTGAATCATTTCTTTGCACAGGGAAATCAAATATAGTATAATTAAAGAAAACCTATATCAACACCAGCGAAATATTAGAGCGTCATCGGTAGAGCTACAGTAATCACTATCATTTTTTTTTTTTAAAGTGACTTTTGCATCAAGGCGAGGGGTGTTAGTGTTGGGGAAAATAACATTTATTCCCCCTATTTTAAGTTCCAATGTCAGCATCAAGTATTTCCAGGCCAGCTACATCACTGTTAGAAGCAGAGTAAAGCTCATCTCTGCTCCAACAATGTGTCTCAATCCAATCTCACGAGAGCACCCCCCACTGCACCGTGATATTTTTCCATTTTCCACACCAGCCAGCCTGTGGCCTCTCTGACCGAGATTGTCAGTGTCAAATTAAAGACTGTTTTAACAAAACATAAGAAATAGGAGCAGGAGTAGGCCACCTGGCCCCTCGAGCCTGCTCCGCCATTTAATAAGATCATGGCTGATCTATTTATGTGCTGTGGGCCCATGCCCACAGGGAACTGGGTTGATTACCTCGATTCATTTAATATAGGACAAAAAGATTTTCCATTCCCCTCGATCGTGCCAGCTCCTAATTGAGAAGCAGCATTTGCCATAAGCTTTGGGCTCTGCCAATGCCGCTTTGTAATTTGCTGCGCCAATTTTTGCTTTTTCCTGGGGGGGGGGGCGTTTGCTCACCAGAGACCCAAATCACTGCTGCGCTGGAAATCATTTTTGTTCTGGAGGTGTGAGTGACATGGACGAGGCAAGCATTTATTGCCCATCTGCAAGAGTCAATCGCATACTGTGGGACCAGAGTCACGTGTAGGTGACAGGTTCCCTTCCCGGAAAGACATTGGTAAAGCTAGTTGTGTGTTTAAGCTTTTATGGTCAATTTTATTGGATTTAATAATAGGCTACCATACCCTCAATCATAGCCACATAAATCATTTTCAGTTCAGAGACTAAGCGCATAGTGTTTTGCTAGGATGGAGTCCCCTAAGAATATGTAAAGCGTTTGTACAAATATAGTATTTACTTGTCAACTGACCCAATGGATATAAAGTGCTATACGATCATTCCTGAACAGCTTTCATGCCAGTCACTTTTTCTAAAACAAGTCTCAATTAGACCAGACTGACAGCATTTTTCAGATTCTTATTCTGTTTCACATCAACAGTGACAAAACCTGCCACAGGTAGTGAACACATTGTTAGTATCAAACATAAAACCAACTTGTGGTAAAAGTTAAATAATACAAGTTTATGTTCAATATTTACTGAGAGCAGAACAGGTTCACTACCACAATGCTCCATTCACCTGCCAGAGTGGCCAGGCTCCATTACTTATATGCTAAACAGCTGTAATCTCATCCACATGGGAAAAAATACAATCTGGAAAAGTGCTAACACTTTCACAAAAATGAATCTGGCATTAGAATTCTGGGATGCTCAAAACACAGTAACAAAATATTAGTTAACGTGCTTTGAGTGGAGAAGAAAAAAAAAAAGAGGCGACAAAAGGTTAGAATTTTAAGATGGAACTCGGGTATAGTAACCTCTGCAATGATTGCTTTTGTGAGATGCTTCCTTTGAAAATACAAAGCATTGGATAAACATTTCTGACACACGAAAGGATCGGCACTCTCAATATGGAGGCGAGTAGCAGAAAACGTAACAAGAAAAGGTCATGGAAACAGAATCCAGTTTGGTTACATGTTCCACATTGCTGCTCTTCTGCCCAATGAGATTAAGAAGTCCAAAACTCAAATAGCTCATCAGAATTGTTTTAAATTGCTGTACATCTGAACATTGACAGCTGCTAATGAGGGAGTGGTCAGCACTATATCTTGTGTGTACACACACTAATTGATCTGCCAACTCACGTTCTATAATTGCTTCTCTTCTCGTCTCCCATTGGTTGATTGAACAAGCATGGAAACAGTTAGTTGGTTTATCTTTCGAGCTGCCTTTCTTTCTCCCTCTATGTATGCCTCTATCTAGTGACGCTTTGGGCTCACAGTGGTTGGCCTCAGGATGATATGCCTGAGGATAGACGTGCTGAATCCTCTGTGGTGGGACCTAGTAATCTGATAGTTGATTCAGGCACAGACAGTGCTTGTGGGCACTGTTGGTGATTGATCAGCCAAACTAGCTCACTAATGGAGCCTGGAAGAAGCGAGGTCATTGGGAGCTTCCCACTCATCTCCAGAAAATCCTGCAAGCCAAGCCCCAATGGAGGGTGGCCCTGGCTGGACAAGCAGCACACACTTGGGGGTTCCCAAGCTACAGCTCTGCCAATCGGTGGCCAAGCTCTCTGTACTTGGGTAAGTGGGGCGTGTCCCTACAGGGAGAGGGTATGAAATCTATATGGGACAAACAGAAACTCTACCCATGTGAATTCTCAATAATTTGAAGACTTGCACACAGTGATGGGTTTCCACGTCTCAGACAGCTGGATGACCAAAAGAAATATAACCTCTAGTAAGCTTTCTTTCGCCGCCATTTCTACATGCCTCCATTAATCACTCATTTTCTGTAACTTTTTCCTTTCCTTGGTTGGCTCTCTCTTTTGTACATCTTGCGATCTCTATGCCTCCGACATGTTGCTTTACTGATTCACTCAATTGGTATCTTGTACCTATTTTTAATTTCAGCCAACGTGCAATGGGTTGCAGATGAATACGGTGGGGGTGGGTGTGGGGGAAAGAGAAGATATCTAGCAGCTACTGTAATGTGCACAGGTGGTTGAAAAACTTGGAACTTGGTGGGAGCGGGAGGAGAAAATAATGGACTGGGGTCTGGTGCCGAGAAGTGAGGGTATGCAAGCGAGATCAAATGCTATGTACATACCCATTACAATAATTTCTAAAAAATATAATTGCAATGCACCATATTTGTATTCTAATTTGTTATACAAATTTATTATGCAGTTTTTTTGCATTTTAGTAAAATTATTATTTCACTGACTTTCTAGTGTCAAGTGTCATAGTTCACACAAGAGAGTCAAGATGTCTACTGGAGACCTAGAAATGTTGGTTGGAGAACAAACTAATGTCCTATCCAAAAGGCGGTATTCTTTTTTTCTTCAATGTTGTTTCCTTTGGGGATGTGCACAGGTACCTACCCCCCCCCCCACACACACACACACACACCCCTCCACCAGCTTTCGATGAAATGTTTTAATATTGAGTTTTGGAAGTATAAACTATTCTGTAGTTGCGATACACTAAATACTGGAACAGGCAATGAAGAGACCCAAATAGTCCCATGCACACTCACCACCTAGGAACTATGGGCCTAACAGTCACAGCAAACCCTCGCATGGACCACACTGGTATTTTAATTGACAAGTTGTCAGAAATGCAGTGTCTGATCTGGTAGTTAACTGTACAACGTCCACAAAATCTATGTAATTTTCTGAATGTAAATAAAAGGGGTAAAAGCACATATAAACTGGCACAAATCAATAGAAAACACAACTTGACAGCCATCAAATTAGTGTCATTATCAGGTTCAGTGTCTAAGCTTGGATCAAAATGATTTAACAGGTGTACTACTACTACCCAGAAAACCGATGCCAGTATCTGACAGTTGCAACTGTGCCCAGTGAGATTTCCGCTCCTTTGGTGTTGTCTTTATCTCCAGCTTTCAAAAGGCAACTGTTTAATCTTTGAAACACACTAAATATAATGTGCACCTCTAATGGATTTACTTTTTCTATTAAACTTTGCTCTCCGGTTAGCACACGACCAATGGCAACTTTACTCCCGATTGCTATCCAGCTGGAGGTGCACTGGGTGAAGGGCAGGTTCTGGCTCTGTTGTGGTGCTCTCATTGGTTGAATAGCTACAATTACCATTTAGGTCCACACAAGGAGTGGGCACTTGGGGCACATGAACCTTACCTTAGAATACAAAACTTGAAAAAAACAGTATTCAATTTATTTTTAAAGGATAAAAAAGGCTTGCATTTCGACAGCGCATTTCACGACCATCAGACGTCCCAAAGTGCATTACAGCCAATGAAGTACTTTTGGAGTGCAGTCACTGTTGTAATGTAGGAAACTCGGCAGCCAATTTGTGCACAGCAAGCTCCCACAAACAGCATTTGGATAATGACCAGGTAATCTGTTTTAGTGATGTTGACTGAGGGATAAATATTGGCCCAGAGCATCAAGGATAACTTCCTTCCCCTTCTTTGACAGTGTAGTGGGATCTTTTACGTCCACCTGAGAGCAGACGGAGCCTTGGTTTAACATCTCATCCAAATGACGGCACCTCCAACGGTGCGGCACTCCCTCAGTACTGCACTGGGGTGTCAGTCTAGATTTTCGTGCTCAGGTCTCGAGTGGTACTTGAACCCACAACCTTCTCACTCAGAGACAAGGGTGCTACCCACTGAGTCACAGCTGACAGTGTGTAGCGCCAGCTGGTGCAATTGTGTACTGCTAGCTGACTCACTCCACAAAGATATCTGTACACACGTGATTAAAAAAAGTCTGTAATTAATTGCGCAACACAGATTTGCAATACAAGAGTTTGTTTAAAAAAAAGTGTAGGAATGGAGATCAAACCTCTTTAAATCATTTGCTAATGGCCCTGAAATTCCAGCCTCGAGTGTGTACGGACCCGGGAAAGCATCGCAAAAGCTGGTTTTCCGGTCTGTAAAGGAGCTTGACAGATCCAACGCACCCCCGCAGCCAGGACAATTTGCATGGGCAAGATTGCGGTATTTACCCATATCTTGCCCAGATGATGTCCTGAAAACTCTTATGCCTGATAAAAGCAGGCGCACCACCTACTTTTACAGGCGCAAGTTTTAAAACACACTTAAACATTTTTTTTTTTAAATACATTTTTTTTTTTAAAAACCCTGCCCACCAAGTTAAATTTATTTTAAAGCACAATTAAAAAAACTTTTAAAAACAAATTGGAAATTTTAAAAAAAACCACATAAATAACTAATTTAAATTGATGTTAAATATGTAGTGTATTTTTTAATTAATGTGTGCATTTGGGGGGGGGGGGGGGGGTGTTCTCATTCGTAATAATGGGAACTCCAACTTACGGAGTTCCCATTATTATGAATGAGAACATACTTTACCTGATTGGCTGCCCAGAGCCATGTGACTGCAGCTCCAGCCTTGCGCACGTCCTGACGTGCACGCGCTGCGACGCGCAGTCAGTGGAGGCCTCAGGACCAGGAACTTACGTGGGCACAACAGCTTCAGGTAGGTGCGCATCTTTTTTCTAGAATCCAGTTGAACGCCCGCGGGAAGGTGAAACCAGGATTTCTGAGCCATTAAGATCACTTCCTCCCATATCTTGCAACCTACTAATTTGCAATTTCCTTTGTTTAAAAAACACCTGTCCCACGAGGGTGCTATCCACCAGTAATTGACATAAGTTTACGGCATGGCTCCAGTCATGGTGAGTATACCTATGGATCACAGAAAGCTATTATAAGGTTACAATCCAATTAAAGAGGAAAGATGACAAACAGCAAAATGAAAAAGCATCCATCACCTAAATGTTAATAAGCGATAAAGATCACGCCCTTTGTTGAGTTGGCTGATTTAGTCATTTTCCTACGTATAAAAGGAGGAAGGTTTTTAAAAAAAATATAAACACCAGCAAATCAGTTTAACATTTCTCATCAGTAATATGAAAAAGTATTGACAGAAATCCAGTAAATGTTTTGTTTTGTGTTCTAAATTTTGATGGATGGTTTTATTGAAATTTCCTTCCTCATTTGTGTTTAATTGACAGTTGACGACACTGCAGTACAGTGGATTACAGGGAGTGAGTTAAAGGGTGTAATCTAATCACAAAAAGCTATTACAGGTGTTTTGACATCATTCATGGAGATTGATAGATAATATGCAGTTGATTACAGGGAAACGACGTGTTTGGTATGTATGAATGCACGGTCAAAGGTGAGTGCAAGGCAGAACATTGAGTATAAGGAAATTAGACCAGTTCTAAAAGGAAAAATCTGTCAGGGAATGAAAAGCTTAGTGTACATTTATATTGGAAATTGAAACCATCAAACTGAACTGTCAACTATTACAGTTACAGCTAGTTTTTGTCTTTAACCTGCTAGAATACAAAGGCTCGGCCAACCACTTATTTTGGCAAGTGAACACAGAAAAAAATACCATGTTAAGCTTGGATTTATTACCTTGTGTAGTAATCATGAAATTAGACTATAATGGATAATAAGGAAATGGCATACTTCTGAAATTAATACATTGCATCTGTTTTCACAATAGATTAAGAGGACAAAATACCAGCGGTACTAGGGAACCTAAAAATAAGTCAAGGATAGTAATTTAATGGGTTTAATACAAGTTAAACAATGGGGATGGAGAAAATAGTAAGAATTCATGGATTTGTGAAGGGTAGACTAATCTAGTTGATTTTTTTTGAGAAGGTCACTAACATGGTGGATGGGGCGGGTCTATGGATGTTGTCCACATGAACTTCCAGAAGGTATCTGATAAGGTTCCGCCCAAGAGATTATTAGCAAAAATGAGGGCACACTGAATAGGAGGGAACTTTGTGACATGGGCTGGTAATTGGTTGGGAGATAGGAGACAATAGGGATAAAAGGAATGTACTATTTGGACAGATGTGACAAGTGGTGTTCCCCAAGGACCTGTACTGGGGCCTTAGATTGTCACCATATACATCAATGACTTGGATGGATGAAGGAATTGAGAGTTGTATATCCAAGTTTGCAGATGACATCAAGTTAGGAGGAAGAGCAAGATGGAAGCAGGAAGTTACAATGGAATATAAAAAGATTAAATGAATGGACAAAATTGGCACAGATAAGTTTAATGTGGTATGAAGTTTGTATCCAATAAAAACAAATCAGAATATTTTATTGTGACGAGACACGAGGAAATGTGGAGCAGCAAAGGGATTGGAGTGTACCAGCGGTACATGAATCACCAAAAACTAGTGCACAGGTACAAAAAGTAATCAAAAAGGGTTTAAATGGAATGGCCTTTATTTCAATGGGGCTAGAATACAAAGGGAAGGCAGTTAGGCTTCAGTTGCAGAAAGCTTTGGTCAGATCCCATCTGGAGCACTACATACAGTTTCGGGCACACAATCTCAAAGATATATTGGCCTTGGAAGGGATACAGCGCAGATTCACCTGAATGATACAGGGGCTCAAAATTAAATTATGAGGACAGGTTGCATAAACTTGGGTGTCAACGGTCATAAAACACAACTGGCCTATACATGACTCCAGTCACACATGAACATGGTTGGTTGACTCTTAACTGCCCTCTAGCTGGTTAGGCCACTTCATTCAGTTGCATCAATATGCTACCACTGGTTCAAGAAGCCAGCCACCACCTTCTCAAGGCAATTAGGGATGGGCAATAAATGCCAGCCTTGCCAACAACGCCCACATCCCAAGAATGAATAATAATACAAATATTCTTTAATTCCAATTATCTACGATGATTGTGTATTATAAAGTCAAGTGTAAGCATACAGAACTACAAAATAATCTTTATGTACATTTTCTCTTTGTCCTGATTCTTATTTAGTTTCAAAATGCCTATTGCACCTTTCCTTATTACTTCAAAAGGAAGCTATAACTCCCAGATAAGCACATTCGGCGAGGGGTGTGATTAACTTGCAGTTTTAATCACGTACTTAAGCAAACCAACCACTGACACTAAGCGAATTAAAAGAAACTGGCGATTTTGAAACTCATGGGGCCTGAAAATGATGGTCCTACTGCCAGCAAAACTCGGCGTTTCCCTGTTTTTTTCGGCACTCTCCCCTCTGTGGGAAATTGGCGAGGCCCTCACGCCGACGGTTTGGAAGGACCGCTGGGGAGTGTCTGCCGGCGTGTAATGCCAGAAAAAGGTCCTCCCGCCAGAGATTGACCGTAGTGGTCCTCTACTCCTGCAGGAGAAAAGACCGCCATGTGGAAGCAGGTCTTACCAGGACGGTAGGTATGAAGATCTGCAAGAAAAGGTAAGTGAGGTTTTTTCTTTACTTTAGCAGCGATTTTGTGTTAAAGCGTCCTCTGAACGTTGTGATTTTTTTTTTTTTTTTTTTGGAGCGTTTCCTCCCCCCCCCCCCCCCCCCCCCCCCGCCCCCCAGGCCCGACTCCAGCCCCGGCATAACTTTCTTCAGGATTGCATTTGCTGCCCAGAATCGGCATGCAATGCCCATTTTTTTCCGCCGGGCGCCTTTTCCCACCTTTTTTTGACCAAACTTCCGCCCAAAGTACCGTCAGGATCTTAGCGGTCTGACAGTAAATGGGCGCAACTTGCCTTTGATCAATTTCAACCCCATGCATTATTGGTCACTTGCCCTTATTAGATAAACATTCCATCCAATGCCATCTTGACATTTAAACTTGATGTCTGCAAATATTCTTGGTCTCTATTCACGTCTTTTTTCTGCTTTCATTTCTCCACCCCCTTCTAAAAAAATTTATTCAAACAAGTTATCATATTAAAACGAAATCAGTGTGTGTAATAGACACCAAAAACTCTTTACTGTGCTAATGGGAAATTTTCAGGGTATGTCCTTGGCTCTTACTTTTGCCTCTTCTGGTTTCCCCAGACTTGGCACCTCCTGCACCAAACAAGGAGGGTCATTTGTTCCAGACTTCCATCCGTGTTATTCTCGAGTCTGTGGCTACTGGAAATGAACAGCCAGGTCACAATCTCTTCACCACCCGCCCCAGGGAGTGAACAGCCTGGTTACAACCTCTCTGCATCCCCACCCCACACCACAACTAGGAGTGAACAGCCCCCAACCACACCAGGAGGAACTAAACCCGAATCCCACCGATCTGCAAGACTGCATGAAACTGCTCTAACCCATTGCACTGTGAATTTAACTCTAAATGCTCAGCAGTATTTCCAGTGTGGCTCTGCCTTTCCAATTAGTTTAAGTTTCGTTTCCTATAAATCACATGACATTTGAGGAATGGACTGGCTAAGCCCAGGTGCACCTGTTGCTTAGCAATAACTGGGAGCAGATAGCCACAAATTACAGGTATCTTTTAGAGTAATGCAACAAAGCAAGTTAAGCCAAGTGGAAGGAGGAGTTACAATGACCTTTAAGTTGTGGAGAAATGTTAAGTGTGACAGATACAGATAATCTGTCTGACATATTAAGATTAAAAAAAAAAGACTTCAACTTTTGTGGAGATTTAATGATTGAATTTTGGCTCTTATTTTATTAATTACAATATTGTGGAACACAATTATTGCCACTGTGTCCTTGAATTATAATCACGAGCTATTGTGGAATGTACGGTACAATTTTCGTCTTTGCTCTGTAAATCTATTGCAACGTCACCATAGCTCCGAAAGGTCAGTAAGCTGTGCAGCGACTCGAAACCTGCGGAGCAATCTAAAGTGGAATGCTAATGCAGAGATAACCCTTTTTTCAGTGACTGTTGCAACATTCGAGAATAAAATGCATTTAGCAAAAGTGGCTCCAAAGGGACTAAAGATAATCAAGCACATCAGTTATGTAGCACAGAATACTCTATTCCATTCCCTTTATTTGCTCAGGTTAAACCGATTTCAAGTTCAATCCACAATAAATCACCGCAAATACAATTGATTTGCAGTCACTGAAGTTTCCTCCATGACTGTTGCACAATATGAAGTTCTTTCTGAATTTCCATAAAAGGGCAGGTTGGAGGGTAATACTTCACCTGTAGGCCACAAAGGGTTTTTCTGTATTTTGCACTTAAGTTACAAGACTGCAATTATCACATCAGGTCCTAAATGACAATCAAAACCATTGTATGCTTTTGTACTGGTGGCAACGGTTAATTTTGGCATTTCTTCATTAAAAAACACTTTTTAAAAACAAGTGCACAAGTTCCATCAATGACTTAAGTTAGGTGGAAGAGCAGAAAATGATTACTTGGACCAGCAGACCAGTTGCTGACCACCGCCACAGGAAGCTCCGTATTTCAAACTCTGCCTTGGCGGAGATTAACCCTACACAGGTCAATGGTTGGGCCACTATAAATTGGTCTTCGTGTAACTGAACTAGGGAGAGGGAGGGGACGAAGAAAACTTTGAGGACAGGTTTGGGGTTAGTTGTGATGTCCCATACGACTGAACAGCCTGCCAGCACCGAGTGTCGATGCTTACATAAGAGCAGCGCTGGGCTATTGGCTTTCAGGAGGGGGAAGGAGCGACACCCATTCCTCGGGGTTAAAGTTTGGGTTATGAAGTACAATTAGCGAACTGTGCAGGATTAAAAGTTTACAGAAGGTAGTTTCTGGAAGTGTTCCACAAGAGAAACATATACAGACAGATTTTGACTTTATTGCACCTAAATCCGTATTGAAATTTGTTTACGCTTATTGTAAAAGTTCTTGTATTTGTTATGGGTGCGGTCAGGCAGCAGGATATGACTAAATACACACAGTAAGGAGTAAGGGTTTGGTGACAAAATCTAGTTCTCCATATATTCACGTTGCCTAGAAATATAACAATTGCAGCGATAATGCAATGGCCAGATACTCCTCAGCAATGACTTATCCTGCCTCGGGCTCCTCACTATCTGCATTTGGTTTATTCTTGGATGCAGTTTCCAAATTTTTCTATGGAGTCACTGATGCACCCAAACTTGACATCAGCTGGTCCCTGATGCAAAGTAGATCCAAAATGAAGAAATCTTCCACTGAGCGGATTTAAAATTTTTTTTATATAAACACACTAGGGCAATGTCATCACAGCAGGTATATTTGGTATGTTAGTAGTAATTCACAACCGGGTTAATTCAGCAATCGCAGCTAATAACTGGTGGGAACCTTGAGGCCCAAATCATGTGCCAGCAGAATGATAAGCTTGCCTCACTCGATATTGTGAAGCCCACGCATGAATATCATTTAAACATGTTCCCTGGAGAGCCTTCGCACTCCTCCCCACCAAGCATTTGACATTTAACATTTACTAAATGAGCATGCAACTAGAATTTAGCGGAGAACATGTTCAATATGTAAACTGGTTACTGACAGATGGAACGCAAACAAATCCAAATCTTTCCCACACACATCAGCACCAGAACAGGGCATCTTAAAAAGTGCAGTATTTAAGAGGGATTGTTATCCACCAATTTATCTTCGACTGAAATTTGTGTTAAGTGTGATATTCTTTTCCTACTTTCACCCATTTACTATACTGAAGCAATTGATTGTGAAATCATTAATTTGCAATGAATTGCCTACCAGTTCTGTAGTTCAGCAAATGCCACTTTCATCTTCTTAATAGAAGTGTCCATTTCCTCTTTAATAACTGTTCTGTATCTGGCTAGGGACACTGTACAACGCTGCAAATCTTTTGCTGATTTCTCTATATTAGCACCTAGGGGAAAAAAAAAAGGTAAATTAGTAGTAAATTTGGTTAATGTACAGCTTATAAATGGGAGGGGTGAGGGGAGAAAGAGGAGGAACTTTAACCAAAACAATGCCAACACAACTGAAATGGTCTGAAACGTTTACGTTAACAGTTAGCTCACTAACTCTTGATTATGCTGCAGATAGAACAAATCAATGTGCCAAGGTGTGGAAAAAAGACAGCCCCTCCATGACTAAGGTCTGTTCATCACACAATGAAACTACAGATCAGCTTGAGAGGTACAGTACATTAAAGCTCTTCAATATACCACACTATGGCTACTACAGTAATAGAGGAAGAGTATACAATTTTTTTTTTTGCACCATTCCCAAAGATATTACTAAAAAAGACTTGCATTTATATAGCGCCTTTCACAACCTCAGAACGTCCTAAAGCACTTTACGGTCAATGAAGTACTTTTAAAGCATAGTCACTAGTAATGTAGGAAACACGGCAGCCAATTTGCACACAAGCTCACTCAAACAGCAACGAGACAATGACCACAATCTGTTTTTAGTAATGTTGGTTGAAGGATAAATATTGGTCAGGACATCGGGGTGAATTCCCCTGCTCCTCTTCGAATCGTGGCATGGGATCTTTTATGTGCATCTGAGAAACAGAAACATAGTGGCCAAGTTTCGGCCTGAGTTGCTCCTGTTTTTTTTGGAGCAACTGGTTTAGAATGGGAGTATCTTAGAAATTTGAATTCTCGGCATTTAGTTTGCTCCAGTTCTAGTCAGTTAGAACAGTTTCACTTTGGAACAGAATTTTTTTCCCAAAGGGGGCGTGTCCGGCCACTTACGCCTGTTTTCAAAGTTTAGGCAGTGAAAACTTACTCCAAACTAACTTAGAATGGAGTAAGTGAAGATTTTTGTACGTTTGAAAAAACCTTGTCTACACTTTAGAAAATCAGGCGTAGGTTACAAATTAGGCGTAGGGAATGGGGGGTTTAAAAGGGAAGTTTACAAACATTAAACACTTCAGTTTTACAAATAAAGAGCCATCATCAATAATAAATGATAAAAACATCAATAAATCAACCAAAAAAAAAAATAATAATTAAAAAAAAATCATAAATAAAACATTTTCTACTTACCGATTACAGCACCGGGAGTCCTCCAACAGCGTGCTGGGACGGCCCCCCCAGTGCGTCTCGGTGTGTGTGTGCGTGCCTGTCTCGGTCGGTGTGCATGCGTGCCTGTCTCGGTCGGTGTGTGTGTGTGTGTGTGTCTCTATCTCGGTCGGTGCGCGTGTGTGTGTATGTCTATCTCTGTGTGTGTGTGTGTGTGTGTGTGTGTGTGTGTGTGTGTGTCTCTATCTCGGGGTATATGTGTGTCTCTCTATCTCTGGGTGTGTGTGTCTCTATCTCGGGGTGTATGTGTCTATCTCGGTCGGGGTGTGTGTGTGTCTCTATCTCGGTCGGTGTGTGTGTGCGTGCGTCTATCTCGGTCGGTGTGTGTGCGCCTCTCTGTCGGTCGGTGTGTGTCTCTATGTCGGTCGGTGTGTGTGTGTGTGTGTGTGTGTGTGTGTGTGTGTCTGTATCTCTATCTCGGTCTGTGTGTGTGTGTGTGTGCGCGCGCGTGTCTCTTTCTGACAGGAGGGAGGGGGGAAGGCGGGAGGAGGGAAGGCGAGAGGAGGCTGAACGGCCGGGCTCAAGTCTTCGGGCTGGATTTACAGGTAGGTGGCGTCAGGGGGAGGAGTCGCGGAGGTCCGTGGGGGGGGGGGGGGCGGGGAGAGGGCAGAGGTCCAGTCGCGGAGGGCGGGGGGGTAGGGGAGAAGAGAGCGGGGGTCCGGTCGGGTGGGAGGAGCCTTATCCACGCGAGGCCATTCGGCCAGGGCTAGGGGCTGCGTGCTTCTGGCCCCTCCCACACAGTTTTGGGCGCCTGGAGCTACTGCACATGCGCACACACTGTAGCACGCATGTGCAGAGGTCCCGGCACTGTTTTCAGCGCAGGGACCTGGCTCCGCCCCTCCACAGCTCGTGCTGCGCTGCGCCCAGCTCCAGAGGGCCTGCAGGGAGCCGGAGAATAGGTAAGGTTTTTTTAGGCGCACTTTCTGGTGCGAAAAACGGGCGTCCAGGTCCGGGCTGCGCCGTTTTAGGCACGGCCCGAAATTTGGGCCCATAGAAAATAGGTGCAGGAGTAGACCATTCGAGCCTATACCGTCGTTCAACATGATCATGGCTGATCATTTTTGCAACTTTAGTACCCCATTCCTGCTTTCTCTCCATACCCCTTGATCCTTAACTCCCTTTTGAATATATCTAACCAACTGGCCTCAACAACTTTCTGCGGTAGGGAATTCCACAGGTTCACAATTCTCTGAGTGAACGAGTTTCTCCTCATCTCTGTCCTAAATGGCTTAGCCCTTACCCTTAGACTGTGACCCCTAGTTCTGGACTACCCCAACATCGGGAACATTCTTCCTGCATCTAACCTGTCCAATCCCGTCAGAATTTTATGTTTCTATGAGATCCCCTCTCATCCTTCTAAATTCCAGTGAATATAAACCTAGTCGATCCAGTCTTTCATATGTCAGTCCTGCCATCCCAGGAATCAATCTGGTGAACCTTCGCTGCACTCCCTCAATAGCAAGAGTGTCCTTCCTCAGATTAGGAGACCAAAAGTGTACACAATATTCAAGGTGTGGCCTCACCAAGGCCCTGTACAGCTGCAGACCTCCCTGCTCCTATACTCAAATCCTCTCGCTATGAAGGCCAACATGCCATTTGCCTTCTTCACTGCCTGCTGTACCTGCATGCCAACTTTCAATGACTGATGTACTGAGACACCCAGGTCTCGTTGCACCTCCCCTTTTCCTAATCTGTCACCATTCAGATAATATTCTGCCTTCCTGTTTTTGCCACCAATGTTGAGAACCTCACATTTATCTATATTATACTGCATCTACCATGCATTTGCCCACTCACCTAACCTGTCCAAGTCACCCTATAGCCTCTCAGCATCCTCCTCACAGCTCACACTGCCACCCAGCTTAGTGTCATCTGCAAACTTGGAGATATTACATTCAATTCCTTCGTCTAAATCATTAGTGTATGTTGTAAATAGCTGGGGTCCCAGCACTGAACCCTGCGGCACCCCACTAGTCACTGCCTGCCATTCTGAAAAGGACCAGTTTTTCCCCCACTCTTTGTTCCTGTCTGCCAACCAGTTCTCGATCCACGTCAGTACATTACCCCCAATGACATGTGCCTTAATTTTGCACACTAATCTCCTGTGTGGGACCTTGTCAGTTCATTGGATATATTCAAAAGAGAGTTAGATATGGCCCTTACGGCTGAAGGGATCAAGGGGTATGGAGAGAAAGCAGGAAAGGGGTACTGAGGTGAATGATCAGCCATGATCTTATTGAATGGTGGTGCAGGCTCAAAGGGCCGAATGGTCTACTCCTGCACCTATTTTCTATGTTTCTATGTTACCCCTGGATGTTGAGTTCCTAGCCTTGGACACCCTGGAGCCATGTCTCCGTAATCCCAATTACATCATATCTGTTAACAGCTATCTGCGCAGTTAATTCATCCACCTTATTACGAATGCTCCTCGCATTGAGACAGAGCCTTCAGGCTTGTTTTTTTTTTAAAAAAACACTTTGTCCTTTTAGAATTATGTTGTAATGTGTAGACTGGGGCCATAATTTAAGTTGTCATTTAAAAGATGGCATTTCTGACAATGCACCACCCCCTCTACTACACTGAAGGGATTTACTGTGTTTGCTTTACACTTACTGCTGGCAGAGGCACTTGATGCTATTTATTTTATCGATTAGATTGCCTGTACAGATACGTGATACAAGCCAATAATTTAAAAAAAATGTATGAGGAAGGTGCAACAGACAGAAACAAAGTCTCAAATTGTGACTGAAAAAAAACTGCATATGCAGTTGATTCTACCCTGGTGCTAGGGAATCTAGCCTTCAAGCAATATTGCAAAAGACTTGCATTTATATCGTGCCTTTTACGACCACCGGACGTTTCAAAGCGCTTTACAGCCAATGAAGTGTGGTCACTGTTGTAATGTGGGAAATCGGCAGCACAGCAAGCTCCCACACACAGCAATGTGATAACAACCAGATAATCTGTTTTAGTGATGTTGATTGAGAGATTAATATTGGTCAGGGATACCGGGGAGAATTCCTCTGCTCTTCTTAAAAATAGTGCGATGGGATCTTTTATGTCCACCTGAGGGGGAAGACGGGGCCTCGGTTTAAGGTCGCATCCGAAAGACGGCACCTCCAACAATGCAACACTCCCTCAGCAATGCACTGGAGTGTCAGCCTAGATTTTTGTGCTCAAATGCCTGGAGTGGGACTTGAACCCACAACCTTCTGACTCAGGCAGGTGTGCTATCCACTGAGTCACAGCT
This sequence comes from Pristiophorus japonicus, assembly GCF_044704955.1. NCBI lineage: Eukaryota > Metazoa > Chordata > Chondrichthyes > Pristiophoridae > Pristiophorus > Pristiophorus japonicus. Next base: position 34,476,508 of record NC_092010.1, read on the forward strand.
GACACTAATAACCACATGAACTAGTTCTACAAAATAAATCGATCACAAGATTCTCTGGGGTCATAAGATGAATTTAATTGTGTATTAGCTAACATAACAAAATGTAGCTGGGAGTATCAAAGATATCTAAAGTTAGATCCTCATGGCTATTGGGAGCAAAACCTTGGAGGAACTGTGCTGGGGGGAGGGGGGTGGGGAAAGAAGAACTAGTCAGGACAATGCTGGGTTGACAAAACCAAATAAAATCTCCAACAATCCTGGTTCAGCAAGTGCTGAAGTTGCAGTTGAACCGTTGCAATACAGGACGTGCAGGGGACGATATTGTCTGGCTCCACATACAAGAGCAGCAGTGTGCAAAGCTTCACTTCGGACATTCTTTATGGACTTTTGGGGTTTTATACAATGCATGGAGGCTCAGTCACAGCACTTGGGTGTTCCTGAAATAAACTAGGTCCTAATCAGTTGCAGTCACGTACAGGACTGATAACCTGCCACATTTCTTCGATGCAGCAGTGGGCAGACTTTGGTGTGGAGTAAGCTTCCCCCATCAATTCCACTGGTCTACATGACCTTGTATTGAATCCAACAGCAATAGCATTTCACCAATGGGTAAATCAAGAATTTGTAGAATATTGAATGTCTATATTACACCGATGTTTAAACATTCAAGCCAAATACCAATACTGTTACTCACGGAAGAATTAACCACTGTATTGATAGATTTAAATTACCTGAACTTGTCAGCAGTTTACTTTACAAGATTATGAATACAGACAATCAGGAAGAGATTCCCACTTTAGCTCTTATACAAATCTATTGACATACATCTGACTGCACAGGAACACCAGAATCAGGACACAAGACTTGACAAATGGATCTTTCCACTGTGTTTGCAAAGCATTATTGCAACACCTAGTCAATATTTTGTGAACAAGCTATGAAGGCAAGATTCTGAGGGGGATTGGCAGGGTAGATGCCAAGAGGTTGTTTCCCCAGGCTGGGGAGTCTCGAACCAGGGGTCATAGTCTCAGGATAAGGGGTCGGCCTTTTTAAGACTGAAATGAGGAGGAATTTCTTCACTGAGGGTTGTGAATCTTTGGAATTCTCTACCCCAGAGGGATGTGGATGCTGAATCATTGAGTATATTCAAGGCACAGAGAGAGAGATTTTTGGACTCTAGGGGAATCAAGGGATGTGTGGCTCGGGAAGGGCGAAAGCGATCAAGGGATATGGAGAGAAAGCAGGAATGGGGTACTGAAGTTGCATGATCAGCCATGATCATATTGAATGGTGGTGCAGGTTCGAAGGGCCGGATGGCCTACTCCTGCACCTATTTTCTATGTTTCTATGAAAGTAGAGTTGAGGTCGCAGATCAGGCTCGAAGCACCGTATGGCCATCTCCTGCTCCTAATTCTTGTGTGTACAAAGAAAACATTCAAATTAAAAGTCAGCACTTTGACAAGAGTGGTTCTCAATAAATTAATAAAATGTTGAGTTTCAAAAATCATTGGGTTGCTTTGCCCTAGTTTGACATAATAAGACTGTAATTGGATTACATAGAATATTGCAAATCAGTCACTTTACTGAATGGATGAAATAAAGCAGCTATCAAGCAATTATACAAATGCACACTGAAGTACAGTCCTCTCATTTTGTTATATTTATTCTTGCTGTTGCAACCCAGCAGGAGGGCAGGATGGACCAAGCTTTTTCTAGCTGCTGTTAATACAGTCTACTCCTGTTAATCAAAAGTCATTTCCCCCTTCAAAAAAATATTGTCGAGTAAGCAATTTTAGCGAAACACCACAGGAAGGTTTTTTTTTAGTTGCACAAATTCAATTAGAATGAAGACAAGTAGATTGTACCACTCACTGAAGGTGGAGATTCAAGCTTGGTGCAGAGATACAGAGGAGCACACTCTGAGCAAAGTTTAAGTGGTACGTGAGTGGCTTTTGAACCCAAAGATGGTGCTTCACCTCGAATCGTTCTAATACAAAGAGCTATTTCACATCATGTAGAATGTGTTTTTTGGGTACCTCTTACACCAGCCGTGGCTCAGTTGGTAGCACCCTCGCCTCAGAAGGTTGTGGGTTCAAATCCCACTTCAGAGACTTGAGCACAAAAGTCGAGGCTGACATTCCAGATGAGACGTTAAACCAAGGCCCTCTCTGGTGGACGTAAAATATCCCATGGGACTATTTCGAAGAGCAGGGGAGTTATCCCCGGTGTCCTGGCCAATATTTATCCCGAAGTCAATATCACAAACAGATTATCTGGTCATTATCACATTGCTGTTTGTGGGAGCTTGCTGTGCGCAAATTGGCCGCTACGTTTCTGACATTATAGCAGTGACTACATTCCAAAATTATTTCATTGGCTGTAAAGCGTTTGGGACGTCCAGTGATTGTGAAAGGTGCTGTAGAAATGCAAGTCTTTTTTTCTTTCTGTACAGTTCTCTATGGCAGTCATAATTCTGAAGGTGGCAGTTAGGCTATGATGAAAGCCCTCAGGTATATTAGGGTATATGACAGGAATGGGCACCTACATAGGGTTTTCTTTTGCCAGTATGTTACTAAAATCACAGCCCTTTGGAACACTATTGTGATGTCCCTAGATGAATAATTTTAGCTGGCAGCTTACTGGTCTAGTGATTTCAAATAACAAGCCCTGCAATTTCACACCCTACAAAACCTGTACAGCATGCACAGTTCCTCAGATGTCGGAACACTACACAATGTCAAGCAAATATCAGTTTCAGATGGGATCTTTTGCCAGTATTTAAAGAGAGTGAACTCTCAAAACCGACCTGGATATTGATTCTAGCTGAGGTGAAGAAAACCCTATGTAGATATTTACGGCAAAACCATGTGCTTGGAACTGGAGATGAAATTAAAACCTGTTAACTAATTTCTGGCAGCACTCTCACAATTATTCCCGATAACTGCATAACAAGTATTTTTTGCGGGATGACAAACCTTTCACGTTTTCAAAGCACTCTTTCTTTGTAAATTGGGGGGTTGTAAAGTGCACAGTATCCAAATGCTCCTGACGGCACCATTGTGATTAGGCTCGCTTATGTAAGGTAGCTTGGTTACTAATCCCAATTATTCTAAACACTGGAAAGGGTCTGAAGCTGGGAGGGCAGTTTATATTTCTTGAGTGACTATAGTCATCAATGTGCATACATTTTGACTGCAACAGGTCATGTCAACAAGACACCCGATCGGAGCTCAGATTTGTAATCCCTTGGCTAACCCATTTATTGCACATTGGAATAAGATTTTCATAAGATAATGTCACAGCTGAAACCAAAGATATGAAACATTGCACTTTAATCCACAGTGCCACTCAAAAAAATGTTGGGCATTTAACACAAAACTTGAAAGTTGGCCAGAGCCCAACTCTAATTGGGGATCACAACTCAGCAAATTAACTTTATATAAAATTTACATTCTCATTTGTAGATTCCCAATCAGCTACTTTGCTTCGTGTTACTAAAATGGCCTCTTGTTTAAATACCAACTTCTCTTGACAATATTTAACCAAATTCAATCCATGTGCCGAGGCCTGCAAGTGTATCTGAAATTCAACAGATATACAAACTAAACATTAAATACTTAACTCAGCAGATGTGACTCAGCACGTGTGCTTGAGATGCACAGCCTGAGCAGTTTTCATACATACCAATTTAACAAAAGGAAGCCCCAATCAAACCATGCGATGGCTGCAATGCCATTCCCCAAGAAACCCTGTGCATGGATTGTACCGTACATAAGAATCCTAAAAGAAATGAGTTTGGACAGTCTCAAACCAGCTCAAAGTGGACCTGGGATCATAGCACCAAGTAGTCCACACACTGAAAATCCAAAAGGCCGTAAGGACAGTTGGCAAAGGAAAGTTCACACGGTGCAAGTTTGGGGTGTTCTCCTGAGGTTAGGGATAATGCACCTTCTTGTATCAGAAAGAAGGAGCTTTAATAGGCAGCGGAGTTATGCAGAACCTGACCTAGAAATGTTCGATGCTGAGAGTGGCAAAACTGGGAATGTTCCATGCTCCAGCATTGGCACGCCTCATCTTGATACACAAAATAATTCACAAAGTACAATTATAAGATATAGAAATGGAGCACAAAGTAGCAATACATTCTCGTGGTATAACATGATTCTGGTTGTGATTAATCACATGATGCATTTCAGCCGTGCCATTGTGGGGTGATGCAAGTAACTGTACAAAGTAGAAGCCAGGAATTCGCTTATCGAAGGGTTGAAAAAAAATTCAGAGCGAATTTCACGTCAGGGTGCTCTTGCATATCTCATGGTTAATAGGATACACTGCCAGAGCACACATGCTGCAAACTCAACAGGTGCTGCAGTTGTACCTTAAGATCCTGTACCAATCAAACACAGAATACCAGATGTGAAGCTTCACATAGCAAATCAGCTATATGTGGAACCCTATCCAAGACAGTGTTGTTACTTGGAACACTGCCATGTGTGTGCAGATGGTCAAGTACAGTTAGCCATTACTTGGGAAATATGCCTAGTTTGTTGGCATCATAGTACAATTTCTCCAAGTCTTTCTGTGCTCCCCGCAAAACTAGGTCAATTTCATAAGCTCTGTTAGTTTCCCTGGGTACACAGTTTATACTACCCAACATTGAAACATACATGGACTAGGAGTGAGAGGGGCTAAGAGGAGAAAATAGGCAATTATACTTTAAATTGGAGAGGTTATACCTATCAGGAAAAGATGAACAGGCTGGGTCTCTTTTTTTTTTTAGAAGGGGTGAACAAAGAGAGATCTTTAAGATTATGAAGGGTTTTGATAGAGTGGACAGAGTGTTTCCACTTGTGGGGCAGAGCAAAACTAGAGGCCATCAATACAAGATAATCACCAAGAAATCAATTTAGAAGGAACTTCCTGACCCAGAGAGTGGTGAGAATGTGGAACTTGTTACCATGGAGTGGTTGAGGTGAATAGTATCGATACATTTAAGGAGAGGCTGGATAAGTATGAGGGAGAAGGGAATAGAGCGTTATGCTGATAGAGTTAGATGAGGAAGGATGGGAAGAGGCTCGAGTGGAGCATGAACACTGGCATGAGCTGAATGGCCTGTTTGTGTTGTACACATGTAATTCTACTACGTAAACAACCTCCCAACCCAGTAGCATTGCATATTTTCCTCATGCAAGAGTTAATGCAAGTAATATCGCATCCAACACTGAACTGGACCCTGAATATGACCAAGATAACATTTTTTCCAAATTAGTCCAAATAGTTGAACAGGGATAAATTAAAGTATTTTAAATCATGCAAAACCTCTTACCTATTTTTTTATTCTTGGATGAAACAAATGCACCATTGTCTGGCATGGCTAAGGAAAGGGAGGCAGAGGACTGTGATGCTGAAGCAGTTCGCAACCTGGACTTAGTTGTATTTTTTTGTTGGTATGTTCTCAAAGAATGGGAACTATGTTGACTAGGTTGGAATTTTGACACTGCTTTACACTTTTCATCTTCTAATACAGATTCTGAAAAATATTGGTTGAGAGAAGTGTCAGAATGAATGTTGCAGGTAAAAACACACATCTTCCCATGTCAAATATTTCTAGTTTCAGGATAAAATGAGAATGTTGAGATTTTCAGCATCTTCTCAACATTACAGTACAGGGGTATAAGTCATAGAAAACTCAAAAAGGAAGACTTTATGATCTCAGCTACAGGTTACAGCAAACATCAGGACTTTTTATAATTAACTTAGCCCTGTCAAAGATTTACATAGAGAATTTTTTTTTTATTAGCTAAAATGGATTTTAGTCTGAAGGACCTGATTGAAATAATTCAATCTGTATAGTGGCTCTGTATTGTGGCAAGCATTTAAAAAATAAATAAAAGCAGAAAAGACTGATGTGGGCAACAAACTGAAGTTCAAGCAGACAACATTTAAGACGACACATTCAGACATCTCATCTATATATTAGCAAAAATATTCAGCCTATAATATACACTATATTACAACAAATTGGTAATAAATGGCTGGCAGCGAGTTACATAATAATTCAATCAAGGGGTTATGATGAAATTAATAAAAGAGCAAAGTTCATGTAGTTATAAATGTTGGCAACACCAAGTCTAAATGTTTTTAATTCACTGCCTGCATGAGATTTTTTTATTTAAAGTGCATGTTTCTAAACACACGTAGTTTAAAAATGTTTATTTTTTTATTTCTGTACTGTGTGGTGAGAATATCAAGTGCTTTAGATAGTGTGACATTCATGAAATGTTAATAATAGAGGACTTGAACATGTATGACATCACAAAACCACTCCTACAATATTAAGTTTCGTGTTGGCAGATCAACAGGAAATAAACTATACAGCGTACGTTAAATGTCAGGACCGAGATGAAATTCACAAGTGACTTGAACTTCCGTGACAGAATTTGTCACTACCTGAATTCTCCACTGCATTAGCTTTTCGGCAATTAAACCCAACTGTTACTACACACGCAACACACTAGAACGCAGCTAGTTTGTTAACTCTATTCATTGTGATGTTCAGGTGGCTGAAGTACTGAAGGCACAGCGTGTTGTCATTAACAAGTTTCAGCGTCATATGTCGTTACACAAAATGGAACAGACTTTCGAATTGGCTTGGCTTGAATTTCAGACGAGAGTCTTCCCATTCCCAAATACAAATTCAGATTTTTACAATTATTTGGGAGAGAATGTGCGTATAATAAAACAGAGTATCAGCATTCAAAGGGTTACTTGCGATTTTTATCAATTAGAGCTAAAGTTGGATGCACTGACCCAATGTACCGTTGATTTCGGGAGTCATCGATTCAGAATCCTCCAGCTCTTGGGCATCCACGGAGAGGGTGTCCAGCTGTTCACTGAGAGAATCCACCGACTCCACATCATTCACAGATCCATTGATGTGATAACCGTTTATTTCATCTTTCTCCGAAGAAGCTGCAGACAACTCACCATCACGGTCGGCACTTTTACTTGGCTGCAGTTGTCCTGCCTCTGCTTTGACTTGCGGTTTTGGTTTAACTTTCTTCTTTTTGTTCTAGGTATTGTTAAACAGGCAGAAGCTTAAAAAGGGTTTGCTTTAAAAAAAGGACCAACTGCAGAGAGTGTTTATTTTCTTTCAAAGTCACCACTACCTGCAGCAAGATGATACCAGAAACATGAGGTGATACCTTTCAGTAAAGGGTGAACAGGCTGGGTTTCTCTTAGGGGTGACCTAATAGAGGTCTTTAAAATTATGAAAGGTTTTGATAGAGTGGATAGAGAGAGAATGTTTCCACTTGTGGGGACGAGCATAACTAGAGGCCACCAATATAAGATCGTCACCAAGAAATCCAATAGGGAATTCAAAAGAAACTTCTTTACCCAGAGAGTGGTGAGAATGTGGAACTCACTACCAGAGAGTGGATAAGGCGAATAGTATGGATGCATTTAAGGCCTGTTTCTGTGCCGTATAATCTATATAAAGCAGGTGAACACCAGCTTTCCTGAAAGCTTCTTTCGTTACATGTCTTGTGTTTGTTCTCTACTTTGCATCCAGTACCATTATCAAGCATTTCTTGGTTGTCAGATGCAAGAACACATATACGCATATACACATACATATATACACATCTCAAAACAGTCTTACACAATTTCACCTCTACTGCAACATTTCTATCATTTCAAACAGTTGTCAACTGATTGTCCAGTTTGGAGCAGGATTGTGAAGTTTTAACAGACCTCTCTGCTGGACTTGCAGGTTTTTCAGGAGATCTAAACATGTCAACTAGATTTCTTTAGTGAAAAAAACTGTCTCTGCTAGATATAAACCCCAGGCTTCAAAAGGTGGAAGGCCATTATTAACTAGTTAAATGCTCTAACCAGTACTTGAATTTAATAATGAATAGAGCACTAACATTCACATTTTGCTCAGCAGGTAATGCAGCAGCAACCTTTGCACTTTAGATCTGCAGTAGCTAACGGCCAGATTCTATTGAAAACGTAATTTCCCCACAATGTGCAAAGCAACTGAAAGCAGTGTGGGTATAGAATTTTCAACAAATTTTTAGCAATTGCATATTGGTGGGAATTAAATTTCAATAGGCAGTGTATTGCTGTACGACCATACGTTGCTGGGTCGTGGGTTTCAATCTGCAGTTCCTCATGTGGCAGACACTCAATTCCAGCTGGGCTATCGCAAGAGATACACATCAGGTCAATATGACCAAGCTAGCTACAGAGGCTTTGGAACAAGTGGCTTACCTGCCTAATCATGTGCAAAAGTTTATCAGAAAATGAGAGAACAACAAAGGCAAGTAAAAGGTTATTGTGAACAGCACATGGGGGACTTAAACAGAGCAAGATTTTAAACAGGGCATGAATGAGCCTGAACTTAGTGATAAAAGATGAAGCGCAAGCCCTTGGGGGGGGGGGGGGGGGGCAGGGTGGGGGTGAAGCAAGTGCTGTGGTGGATTAGCACACTGCCCTTTCACCTTGAGGACTGGGCTTGAATCTCGTCCACAAAAATGGAATGAAAATCTCTTGTATCCAGCTAGCTGCAAGGTCCTATTTAAAATGAACTCTGACAGTCTCAATCCAGTTTCCAGTTTTCTTAAGTCTGCAGCACAAAACCTGCCCACAAACTAAACTGGGAATAAAAAAATGCATTAGCATATGTAGGAAAATATACAAGTAGCTGGTAAATGAAAGTTACATATATTTCGCTTTGGACATTCTGATGGTGTAATGTAGTTTGGGTAACATTTGTACATATTAAACTGAGTTGGTTTTAAATACATAAGTGAAAAATCTTGGGAGGTGTAGATGAATTAGATGTCACTTAAACTCTTTTTACAAGAGTCTGGTCAAAATCAATAAGACACTGCCCATTAATGGAATGCAAATTCCTAACAATTAAAGGGGTTCGAATAATTTCTTCTCAAGTCAATATGCTACAGCATTAGTAGCACTTAAAAAAAGTAATTCATTCACAGGATATGGATATCACTGGCAAAGCCAGCATTTATTGCCCAACCCCAATTGCCCTTGAGAAGGTGGTGGTGAGCCGCCATCGCCTTCAACCGCTGCAGTCCATGTGGTGACGGTACTCCCACAGTGCTGTTAGGAAAGAATTTCAGTATTTTGACCCCAGCAATCAAAGGAACAGCGATATATTTCCAAGTCAGGATGGTGTGTGACTTGGGAGGGGAACGTTGCAAAACCGATGCTGGAGAGTGTGAATGTTTAAGGTGGTGGATGGGGTGCCGATCAAGCGGGCTGCTTTGTCCTGGATGGTGTCGAGCTTCTTTAGTGTTGTTGGAACTGCACTCATCCAGGCAAGCGGAGAATATTCCATCACATTCCTGACTAGGTGGTGGAAAGGCTTTGCGGAGTCAAGAGCGTGTCACCTGCCATAGAATACCCAGCCTCTGACCTGCTCTTATATCCACAGTATGTGTGTGGCTGGTCCAGTTAAGTTCCAGTCAATGGTGACGCCCAGGATGTTGGTGGTGGGGGATTCGGTGATGGTAATGCAGTTGAATGTCAAGGGCGGTGGCTAGACTCTCGCTTGTTGGAGATAGTCATTGCCTGGCACTTATGCAGCACAAATGTGACTTGCCACTCATCAGCCCAAGCCTGAATGTTATCCAGGTCTTGCTTCTTTATCTGAGGGATTGCAAATGAAACTGAACACCACAATCAGTAGTAAACATCCCTACCTCTGACCTTATAATGGACAGATCATCATTGATGAAGCAGCTAAGATGGTTGGGCCTAGTACACTGCCCTGAGGAACTCCTGTGCTAGGTATGACTCCAGCCAGTGGGGAGTTTTTTCCCCCTGATTCCCAGTGACTTAAAATTACTCAGGCTCCTTGTTGCCACATCGGTCAAATGCTGCCTTGATGTCAAGGACAGTCACTCTCACCTCGAGTTCAGCTCTTGGTCTATGTTTGGACCAAAGCTGTAATGAGATCTGGAGCAGAGTGGTCCTGGCAGAACCCAAACTGAGCATCGGTGAACAGGTTATTGGTAAGTAAGTGCTGCTTAATACCACTGTTGATGACCCCTTCCATCATTTAGCTTATGATTGAGAGTAGGCTGATGGAATGGTAATTGGCCTGATTGTATTTGTCCTGCTTTTTGTTGTCAGCACATCCCTGGGCAATTTTCCACTTCGTCAGGTAAATGCCAGTGTTGTAGCTGCACTGGAACAGCTTGGCTGGAAGCGCGGCTATTTCGGGAGCACAACAGCTGGGATGTTGTCGGGGCCCGTAGCCTTTGCTGTATCCGGTGCGCTCAGCCATTTCTTAATATCACGTGGAGTGAATCGAATTGGCTGAAGACTGGCATCTGTGATGGTGGGGACCTCAGCAGGAGAGAGATGGATCATCCACTCAGCACTTCCGGCTGAAGATGGCTGCAAACAATTCAGCTTGGTCTTTTACACTCGTATGGTGGGCTCCACGATCATTGAGGATAGGATGTGGCAGGACTGCAGAGCTTTGATTTGATCAATTAGTTGTGGGATCACATAACTCTGTCTTTAGCATGCATGTAATCCTGTGTTATAGCTTCACCAGGTTAGCAATTCATTTTCAGGTACACCTGGTGCTGCTCCTGGCATGCTCTTCCACACTCCTCAGTGAAACGGGGTTGGTCGCCTGGTTTTGATGGTAATGGTAGAGTGAGGGATATGCCGGGCCATGATTGCAAATTGTAGTGGAATACAATTCTGCTGCTGCTGATGGCCCACAGCGCCTCATGGACACCAAATTGTGAGTTGCTAGATCTGTTCTGAATCGATCCCATTTAGCACGGTGGTCGTGCCACACAAGGGTGTCCTCAGTGTGAAGACGGGACGTCGTCTCCACAATGACTATTGGTAGGAGTGACCACTGCACAATGTCCTCAATCCTGAAATGTTACAGACATCATTGGACCACACACACAACCCCCTACAGGGACAATGCGACTTAAGTAACACAATGAGTGAAAAAAAAGCTATATTTTCCATGAATACATAAAAAGTCTTAGTAAGCATTTTCTCTAATGCACCATTTGGTCGTTTTAACCACTGCTTAAAATATTCCAATTAGGAAGCCTAAAGAAGGTTGGAAATTGGTTGTGAGGTAGGAGACCAAAAGTGGAAATCAAGGGAATGCACTCCAATAGGCAGAATGTGACAAGTGGGTTGAGGTATAGAGCAGACAGGATCTAATTGAATGGCAGAACAGGCTCAAGGGGCTGAATGGCCTCCTCCTGTTCCTATATTGCTATGTCCTTTACCTTCTTTTTCCGTGTTACACTCCATTCCTTCAGTACTTCTGCGGCATAACCTTCATTAAATAAAAAAATCATTTAGTGATGGAAATAAATTGCAGGAATTATTCAAAAAGCAGATAACACATCATGGAGATATACACTCAGACTTGCAGAATGTCACTTACAACAACCCGATTTGCAAACATTTTGCATCAGCAGGAATTTGTTTCAGTTGGTGTCTTTTTAGCACAACATAAATTATGGTAACTATTATACTGTGAAGTGTTTTGTGTTAGTGATCACCATTGGACATTTTAGCACTGTGTAAATTTAGTGTCAAATTTGGTAAAAATCCCAAAAGGAATTTAAAAGTTGAGTTGACAATCCGCCTTTGACAGATGGCAGACATTTGCAGCAGACCAGCGTCCGCAAGATTTGCAGTTGAAGGAAAATTGAAGGATGATTTCATAAGCAGACATTTATACAAAATGTAAAAGTCACATGTTTTTTTTTAAATAACCGTAACTGAGACAACATAAATCAGAGATCAAAAGAAAAATAAATAATGATGTTTCTTTTTCTTTAAAAAGGTAAAATGTTATGTTTTTTCCAGTTAAAAGTAGATAAATCCATAACTAAAATCATTAATTTGCTGGAAAATAAATCAAGTTTCGAAGTTTTAAAAGTAAGGTTGGAGAATGGAGGATGAAGTAAGTTAGACACTGGTCTTTCACTTTGTGTACCTGGATTCAAATCCAGCCCTAACTGATGTGATGGAAGGCCCCCATGTCTGTTGGCTGCTAGGGTTCTATCAAAGTTTGGGCAGACTCAATCCAGTTTCTAGTGGGCATGGACCTATAGCACAAAACTAACCCTATTTCGGCAGTAGTTGGCAATGGCATTCAGATAGGCCTAAGGATGACTAGTGTAAGAAATTGAAATAATGCCACAATTGTTTACAATATTGAAAATAAATGATACTATTACACGATAGTAAGAGAAAGCAATCTAAACAGGTCATTGCCTAAAATAACGTACTTATGTAACATTTAGAACACACTGCACCTTTAATCAGCTCTTACCACTTAGGATAAAACAGTAATGCAGTTTAATCAAGATGGCAAATCTATCAGTCTGAACCTCTGAAGAGCCAGACAGTCAATATGGGTCTCTAGTGTCTTCCTTCGGTCAGGGAAAGATTAGTAGATTAGGACAATGCATGGATTTCAGTTTGAAAATAGTGCTTATAATCCAGTCAACATTTTGATATCTCTCAGATTTTTTTTCAAGCTTTAGGCAAGGATTTTTTTTTTTTTTGGGGGGGGGGGGGGGGTATTGGCTGGGGAGAAGGGAAAATAAAGCAAGTATACAGGGTTTTTTTTCTTCACAAATCAGTCTGGGAGCCCACCTGGAAACATTCTGGTGGGTGGAATCCTGAAATAGTACAAAAGCTAATGGGAGTTAATCCTTGCAGTAAAAAGATAGAGGGCTGGCTGAATTTTTGGAATGACTAATTCTCCTGTGAAACATTGAACCCCACACATACTGAGAAAATCCAATGGGGAACTTTAGTTGTTAAGACAATTGGAACATGAACTTTTAAATTTTAGCGCCAAATTCAAAAGGTAAGGTGGAGCGAGTAAGCAGCTATATTCAGCACAGAGGCTTGGAATTGTCTGCTGATGGACAATACACCTAATCAAGTGTCCTTCAGCATGGGTGTAATCAAAGTTTAAGAACAGCTCGATTGGGCACTTTACAGCCTTCCGGGCTCAACAATTTCAGATAACCTCGATCCCCATTTTTTTTTTGAATGGCAACTGTTGATGGTTCTGCCATTCCCACCTTTTGTTCCTTTACTTGTCCCATTACCATCTCCTTTTGCTCCGCACAATCAACTCTTGTCTTTTAATCTCTCCTACCGTCTACCCCATTACAGACCTTCCCTTTTCCCTGTCTCTGCACTTGCTTAAAACCTGTTATATCTAACTTTTTCCAGTTCTGATGAAAGGTCACAGACCTGAAACGTGAACTCTGTTTCTCTCTCCACAGATGCTGCCTGACCTGCTGAGTATTTACAGCAGTTTCTGTTTTTATTAAAGATTTCCAGCATCCACAGTATTTTGCTTTGGTTTTAAGAACAGCATGCTGTGGCACAATGTCAATTTTAGTTCCATGTATTCAAAATGCAACTGGTGCATTTACATGGCTTGTTTGTTTCAACCATGGCTTTGTTCTTATGCCAGTATGTTATTTTCTGGTATGAGGAGAAAACAAAAACAAATTATAAAACCAAGCACAAAGTGCTCCAGCAACTGAAGCTTGTGATGCAGTCCAAGGAATTGCCTTATGGGTACACTGTATTTATACCAAAACTTCAAGAACGAAATGTGGTGTCATCTGTCCAGACTTACTGGCTCATTTGCAAATACATTCCTTGAAGAACTGGGCTAACCATACTGCTCATAATTTGAATGTATTGTTTTTTTAAAAAAACACCCCTTAGGTCAATGCTCCTCATCGCTGTACCCTTAATTTCAATGGTCTATTTGAAAATTGCTGCTGTGCATGTTTGGAAGCAAGTTGGATTTAGCTGCATGGAGTCTGGAGAATGAGAAAAATGAAATAAAATCAAGGAAAAAGATACAAGTCTTACCTTCCATAAAAGCTTGTACAGCTTTGTCTACACAATTGTCATAATGTTGCAAGACCAGAATGATCTCATTATTACTCCTGTTAGGAACTATTGCACGGACAGCAGTTATCTGAGGGGCAAAAAGTACAAACATATCACATGTAATATCAAAAGATGACCTGAAACACAATTATAGATTGCATGGTCCAAATAGAAGGAGAAAAGGCTACAATGTACTGCAACATCCACTGAATTGCAAGCATTTTCCTGAACTTGGTAGTTGGTAATTTATACTAAGTGTAGTAGACTCTTATTCTAGTTGGATACTGGAAACACAGGTATTCAACTGGATACATTGGGGGTGGAATTCAGCTCGGCGGTACAGTAGTGCAAACTGGGCGATGGCCCGTTTTACACACCGCCCAATTTTCTTTTCCACCACTGCCCAAGAAAAATTTTGTTCTCACTAATTGAGTTCCATACTCAAAGTACTATAATGAGTACTCTAAATACAATCTCCTAACTACTCCCATTGCTTTATCTAAAAACACATGCACAGGTAATCAGCTCAGATGTTCTAATAATTAAGTTTGCAGGGTGCTAAAAATCAAAACAAATCAGTAAGGTGCCCTCTTGGTCACGTTTACAGGTAAATGAAAATCTGTTTCAAAATGGCAGGTAGTTGAGTTTATGCTGAATAGCAAACCTCACTGTGGTCTAGAAATCTCTGAATAAAACTCTTTTTGGGGGGGGGGGGGGGGGGGGAAGAGAATGGGAGAAGATGTGAAATAATGTAATCAGCACTGAGGCACAAAAAAAAAATTAGTTTGCAGCAATTTATATCCTTAGTTCCTGAGGAGTATTACACTTTCTGGTGTAAAACGTGGTTTTGTTGCACAGGCATGTAGTGAGTGCAAGAATTCTTACAATGTGGTTTGTTAATCTATTACAAATTCAGCATCCTGGTGAGAAACCTGGGCTTTGAACAATGAAGGATCTTTTCTGTCATGAGCACTTGCAAGAAAATGCTGATGGGGATTAAGTGAATAGGTGCAAGAATGCAAAAATGAGATTAATGTACAAATTAGTTTTAAAGTCACTTTGTATGTGAAAAGTAGAAGTAATACGGCTTTCAGAGAGCAGGAAGGGGGAGAAATAAAACCCTTTTTGAAAGTTATACACGATGACTTATGAAAGAAAGTCTGCTTCGGAGCTGGTTTAAAACTGAACACTAAATTATTGAAATGATCAATCCAGCCGAGTGTCTGTACACACAAATATGCTCCCTTTGTGAAAGATGCTGTTTTGTACTCTCTGCTTTTATTTATAAAGCCAACGACCCGTTTTTAAACAGCTTTATCAACTTGTCCTGCCACCTTCAAAGATTTGTGTATGTGAACCCCCAGATCTCTGTTCCTACACCCCCATAAAAATTGTTCTATTTAGTTTATATTGCCTCTCCTCATTCTTCCTTCCCAAATGCCTGAGTAAATCTCTATTTTTCAGAATGATGAGGACTGTGCCAGTGATGGGCAAATGGTACCAATTTCCCTAATTTCTGCATTGAAGCCGGCAGCAAGTCACCTTTTAGTTCTCTTCAAAATAACTAACTTTTCTATGGAAGGAAGGTCAGCTTCTAAATCCATGAGATATTTCACAACAGGGTTTCACCAACAGTAGCCACTTTTTAAAAAGTAAAACAAAAAATGTCCATGTTTATTTAATAAATAGATATTTTTGATCTATCCAATGAATGCTGAGGAAAAAGAACTGGAAAAGTTAATGAGCATGATGATCCTCCTCCCTCACCATCAGTCGCTGCATACTGAAATAAGGACTCAAGCAAAAAAAGAGATGGTTAAGAAAAGGCCACTTCTTTAGGAATTGCTGCCTCAAAGCAGAAGGGATTACCATAATAGCAAGTATACTTTTACACTGGAAAGCACTTTGGGATATCCTGAGGATGTCAGAGGGCATCATATAATTGCAAGCTCTTTCTTTTCCTAAACCTTGCAACGTCAGCCCAAGTATTCATTACAGCAATTAAAGGGAATTTGGACCATTTTTCTTGTGCATGTTTAAAGGAAAATGTGGCGGGGCATTATGCTACTCCTATTCTAGGATTAAGTACATAAACTTAGACACAGTCAGAGGACTATGCTGTTGCATTGCTAACAGCAAGGCTCCACTAAACCCATTTCCACCCAATCTACAAACAATTCCCACCTTTGGGGAAAAAAGCAGCATTTATCCACATTAACTAGTTTGATTGAGATAGCCAGATGCAAACTACTGTAGAACGTTTGAAATGAGTACTGCATTCACCCGCCCCATCTGTGACATTTCTTTGTGTAACGTAGGCACATTTCGATTCTTTGAGCTACATATATAATTAGAGGAATGGACTCGGGTTCATATTCCTAGCTGGCAAGTTGAAAGCAACAAACATCCACTGTGAAAGGCACTCCACACGACCAAATTAGTGTTACACAAATTTATAACAAAAGAAATCTAGTGCAACATATAAAAGAAAGCTACAAAGATTTAAAATTAGCTGCTATGATCGCATAGAATAGTTTTCAGTGAAAAAGATTAGGACGCGTGATGACAACTATGGGCAGATTTCCCAATCATAGCCTAATTCAAAATAATTTGATTTCATCAACTGCCATTTTCATGACAATGCAATGGGAATTGTTGAGCATAATTTTACAATTACACAACAAAAGGGCGCAATTTTCTTGCCAGTGGCTCGTTCACTAAATATGGTAAGCTAAATATAGAAAATATTGGTACCTTTTCCTTTATGTTGTCATTGGATGCTCCCTGGGCCATCACTGCTTTGGATCGCGTGTCAAACACGACTCCAGTGGGATCTGTTCAAGAAAGATTTACAGTATTATAATCTATCTATTTCACTGGAATTCCAACACACTTCAATAGACCGAGACAGACAAACCGTGAAGAACAAAATATAGAAGGAACAAAAGCTGCCATAATCAGTAAACCACACTCTAATGGGTACGGTAGCATAGTGGTTATGTTACTGGACTTTAATCCAAAGGGCTGGACTAATGATCCGGAGACACGAGTCAAATCCCACCATGGCAGCTGGGGAATTTAAATTCAGTTAATTAAATAAATCTGGAATAAAAAGCTAGTACAGTTGCTGTTTGTGGGAGCTTGTTGTGCACAAATTGGTTGTTTTGCTTCCTACATTACAACAGTGACTACACTCCAAAAAGTACTTTTTTGGCTGTAAAGCGCTTTGGGACATCTGGTCGTGTATCAGTAATATAACCATGAGACTACCGGATTGTCGTAAAAACCCATCTGGTTCACTAATGTTCTTTAGGGAAGGAAATCTGCTGTCCTTACCCAGTCTGGCCTGTGTGACTCCAGACCCACAGCAATGTGGTTGACTCTTAACTGCCCTCTGAAATGGCCCAGCAAGACACTCAATTAGGAATGGGCAATAAATGCTGGCCTTGCCGGCAACGCCCACATACCGTGAACAAATATTTTTTTAAATTGGCTGTTTTGTATTCAATCACGTTTAAATAGAATTATTCTCTTTCATATCTAACAATTTTTTTTTAATGTAAAAGATGCTGTAAAGGGACTGTTCTCTGCTGTGACACAGATATGTCCAAAATCTCCTTGATAAAGAGCACTCCAACTGCCAAGTTATTCTGAACTATGGAAAGCTTCCAGGAAAGAAAAAGGAGCATTTTAAAGCATGTTCCTCCCCCTCATAAATGATCCCAATGCAATGAGGACTCCCTCATCTGTGAAGCATTGGAGCAAGTTTGTTAATATTGGGGGAAGCAAGTGAATCAACTGCTGAGCTTGGCAAAAGAAGGAGGCTTCCTTTTGGTGTCCTTGTCTGAGCCTCTTGAACGCTGGTGTGAAGGCCTTCCTTAACTGGACAGATCACCGTTGATACTCGTGACCATGTTAGCAGTCATGCCTGGGATAGTTTTGAGGTACTGCTGGTACTTCTCAAAAGCTTTGACAAGTGCTTAAGTTGTTTTGTAAATACATTCTTCCCAGTAAAAATATAATGCAACTCGGCACAATGAATTCCCAATAAGAGTTCCTTTCCTGATGACTACTTACAGGGAAGTGTTACGGTTATCTTCAGATTAGACAAAAAGGACCACATTTCAGCCACCAGAATATTGAAAACAACTGAGAACTGTCTCTTACGACCTCGCAACTCCCAAGAAACACAGTTGCCACGTGGAATATATTATATTTCATTGTGTTCATGCTACTTGAGTTTTTGGTTTGTGCTGTTTTCACCTGGCCTATGAAATACCTTCAGCTGTTCAGAAGCACCTCGCTCAGAACAAACATCACAACATGTAGATCTTAAATCGATGTAAAATGTAAATGCACAGCTTTAAGTTTGAATAGAACACATTGTGTATTAGTCCTTAGTATAATGAGGGAACACACTGGCCCTAAAGATCAAGGTTGTGATCCTTGAATGCAATAATCCGGCAGCCCGTACTAGAGAATCAAGTTATAGCACAGGCATTGGACAAGTACATAGAAAAGCTACATTGCAGTGATGCAGAGTACAGAACACACCAGTTAATGTGAACATTTTGCTAAAGAAACATTTTCTAAGATTACTAATCATTACCCAGGACCATGGGGCAGTCGAGTGTATAGCAGTTTAGTCTAGAGCTGCCAATTTATTTTTCTTTGCAGTTATCTCCCTCTTAGGCATTTGTATACCACACGGGGCTTCGATGAGAGGAAGCGAACTGCACACTACCGGGCTAATGGTAGTATGGCATACATGAATTGTATTTATACCCAATTCTTTAAAGCTGCTGTAGACAAGGAGGGGAGGAAGTGATTGGTCGGAGTGCCAGGAACCACCATCTGCCTGGAAGCTACCTCTTCTAAGGTTGAATAGAATTCTGTTTGAGACATGTATACCCTAGTTTCCACCCCCCCCCCCCCTCTCTCCAGAGTACAGTTGTTTCCATCCATTAGGAGGACCATAGCAAGGCAAAAACTAGAGGAATTCCACCACCAACATAGTAGGTTTTGCTTTATGCAAGATTGTGCAGCATCATAAGGCTCAGGAAAAACCCAGTTACATTGCTTTCAGTAATTATTTTGCAAGGCTCTGGGCCTAGTGCCATGCCACTTGTGTTCTTCATGAAGTAGTTGTAGGTTACGGGAGTATATGGCTAAATCTTGGATTTTATCCAGCTGTGTAAGTCAGCTCCAAGATCCAGATAAATGGGAGACTCACTGAACCCATCTCCCTCGAAACATCAGTGAGGTAAGCTTGTCCACGGTTAGCCATTCTACTCAATATCTTGATCAATGATGCGGTGGATGGTATCATAAGGAATGGCATTAAGTGTGTGTTGCAGGCACTTATAGTATTTCAGCACTTCTTTTTTCAGATCTTTGCACATTCACAGAACATTTTTCTGTCTTATCTTAGTGGAGGGATTCACCCATTTAACATGTGTGTTTAAATAGTTAACAGACGAATGTCATATGAACATGTTAACCATTGGTCTACCAGTATTAACAGTAAATTCTAGGGTTGAACTGCCCAAAAAAATAGTATTCAGAAGGAAATTGCAATATCACTGCTTTACACCAAATTGATAGAAAAGTTTCATAAAAAATAATTATTTTCAAATCATATATGAAGAAACAATGTGATTTATTTTTAAATTGAGAAAGCAAAATAAGAGGTAACTCACAAACAGCAGCGCACCTCAGGGCGGTAAAGGAGAGTGATTAGGTGACACTAAGCTCGTGTTTTAAAAGCCTGAAGCTGTAAGAAGGAGGAATGAAGTTCCACAATTGAGTGTTGCGGGGAAAGAATGTTATTGTGCGAGACAGACATTTGGGGCAATGACAGAACATAGGATATTTACAGCTTAGGAGGAATAAGAGGGGAAAACTCAGGTGGGCATCTACTTTTCAGGGGAAAGAGACACACTCTAGTGCTTTATAAAAAGTTCAGATTTTGAGAAAAAGACATGTTTAGCACAGAAGGCATCAAGCTTCTTAGATGCAGCTTTAGCAACAAAGAAGTTGGTGGAAGTTCATTTGGGGTCCACCTTGAATCATCCTGTTTTGGCTTCTGCTTCGCTGGATATAGAACTTGTCCACAAACAAAATAGATCTAAAGTTTCTAACTTAAGAAGTCGCACATAAATCTGAAGTATTAAATTCAAGGCAGCTGGGCTATTGGAGAAGTCTTACTCAAGAATATGTGAAGAAGTTGGTGAGGGCGTGCTTTGCGTTTAGTAGCTCTATAAATATACAGCATGTACCAAATCAGTGGCCCATGTAATAGAGATATTCAAAACCAAGAAAAATGGAGACATAAATCAAGGAGTCACAGACCAGTAATGCAGAAAATACTCAACGACATTTTACAAGATGCTATTAATTTTCATCTGAAGTGCACAGTAGCCCGAAGTGGAAGTCAGTATAAGCTATATTTCATAGATCTATTGAAATAATGAGAATGTAACTTGAGTTAGGAGACAAAGCACTCAGTAGACAGATACATTTGGTTTTTCAGACAATATTTACTATATTTCTGCATTGATCTTAAATATAAATGTGGATGGAATGAACAACAAAATAGCTGTATTGAAAACTAACTTTAGCAATGGTAAACAGATGAGGGACAGAAAGAAAATTTGATTATCTTTAAGAGTTTTGGATGCAGTAATGCATGAAATGTTTTCTGAAAATCAAGTATATTGTATCCATAAGGAATACCATCTCATTTTCTTTTACCAAGTAATATGGTCAAACAACTAGTATTAGGGAAGAGCACCAACACTGAAAAGGCTCCAAAGTAAAATGGCTGCTATCTAATGGATATTAATGTAATGCGTACCGGTAAAGGTACCTGCTTGGCAAGTTGGTGTTACTTTGAAGTGGACTGGTAAATTTGGGGATTGGCTGATGAAAATGCTAAATATGGAAAAGGCAAAAGGTTTGGTTGTGATTATCAATCATTGACTGACAGTATCCAGAGAATGCGATGCCATTCAAGAGTAAATGTGTTCTGGATGCATCTCAAAGACATTTTGATTGCAAAATGAAACAGGTTATTTTAACCTTGTGCAAGTCATTGGTATGGCTACGTTTGGAATAGTGTATACAATTTTTCTATCTTGAAGTGTCATTTGATTGGGAGGGGGGGGGGGGGGGCGGCGCAGTTCCAGTGAACAGAGTTCAGGGTTCAGAGCTCCAAGTTATGAGGATTACTAGAATTGGGAATTGCACTTATTGCAAAAATAAAGATGGAGAGGGAGCATGATGTAGGATTTGAAAAGAATGCATAATGTATTGAAAGTAAGTTATTTAATTAACTACAATTACAGGAATCGAGGACAAAAGCACAGAATTGGTAAATCTCAAGCAAATCAGATTAGATTTATTTTCCTTCTATATGCAGAGTGGTCAATATCTGGAATATATTGCCATTAAAATTAGTGCAATACTAACAATCCTTTAAAAAGGTGCTGGACAACTTTTTAATTATAGAATAGATTAAACATTACTGGGTTATGCACAAATACAGAAGATCAAAACTATTTGGAACACTATGGCATCATTTTTTTTTAAAATAAAATCGGGATCATGCCATCTGCAGAACATAAATGTGAATGCAAATGTTCAGGGTCGAATAATTAGACATACGAGAGAGTTTTTCCACTCTATTTGTCAAATTTCTCTGACCCTGAAGGCACATTTTTCTTCTTGAAAGTATTGTCTGGTTATTTTGTCTTCCATTGCACACAATATTCACAGTCCAGTGGAAGGATAACTCTCTTGAAAGAATGTCCCTTTCCATACTGTATGGCAACAGAATGTATTGTGCACTGTACCCACATTCCTTTGTGCTAGTTAAAATGCTCTGTAAAGTTACAGTGGTGCTAGCTTTATGGCTTAACAGCAGGAGCAAACCTTGCACCCAATGAAAAACTCTTGACGATCACCCGAAGGATGAGTAGAAGCTGGAAGATGGGAATGGAGAAACAAAGGGCCCAAGTTTCGGCCTCAGTTGCTCCTGATTTTTTGGAGCAACTGGTGTAGAACGGATTATCTTAGAAATTCAAATTCTCGGCATTTAGTTTGCTCCAGTTCTAGTCAGTTAGAACAGTTTCACTTTGGAACAGAGTTTTTTTCTTCAAAAAGGGGGCGTGTCCAGCCACTTACGCCTGTTTTCAAAGTAACTTAGAATGGAGTAAGTGAAGATTTTTGTACGCTCGAAAAAACATTGTCTACACTTTAGAAAAATCAGGCGCAGGTTACAAATCAGGCGTAGGGAATGGGGGGGGGGGGGGAAAAAAAGAGGGTTTAAAGGGAAG